>NC_089841.1:15699736-16056258 GCF_035609145.1 Eleutherodactylus coqui | reverse complement strand
TATAGTGGTCCTGCCCGCCAGTACTTGTCCACGTGTTCGTGGTTAAGTGGACCTTCCCAGTAACCGTGTTGGTAAGGGCAAGATTTATGTTGCGATAGACGTGCTGGTGTAGGGCTGGGACGGCACACCGGGAAAAATAGTGGCGACTGGAGAACGAGTAGCATGGGACCGCCGCCGCCATCATGTTTTTGAAAGCCTCCGTTTCTACAAGCCTGTACGGCAACAACTCCAGGCTGATCAATTTGGCAATGTGCATGTTTAGGGCTTGAGCGTGCGGGTGCATGGCGGCGTATTTGCGTTTCTGCTAGCGACAGCTGGACGCTGCGCTGTGAGACATTGCTGGATGGGGCCGAGGACAGCGGAGGTGAGGGTGTGGGTACAGGACGGGAGGCGCTTGTGCCTGTGCCCTGAGGAGGGGGTTGGATCTGAGTGGCAGGATGGGGCACAGGGTCAGTGGTGCGACCCAGAGGCGGTGAACAGCCTCCGTCCCACCTTGTGGGGTGCTTGGCCATCATATGCCTGCGCATGCTGGTGGTGGTGAGGCTGGTACTGGTGGCTCCCCTGCAGATCTTGGCGCGACACAGATTGCACACCACTGTTCGTCAGTCGTCCGCGCTCTCACTGAAAAACATCCACACCTTTGAAGACCTAGGCCTCTGCACGGTGGCTTGGCGCGAGTGGGTGCTTTGGGAAACCGTTGGGGGAGTCTTCGCTCTGGCCCTGCCTCTACCCCTGGCCACCCCACTGCCTCTTCCAACCTGTCCTGCTGCTGCGCTTGCCTCTCCCTCTAAAGCCCTGTCCTCAGTTGGCTTAGCGAACCAGGTGGGGTCAGTCACCTCATCGTCCAGCTGCTCTTCCTCCGAATCCTCTGTTCGCTCCTCCCTCGGACTTACTGCCCTTACTACTACCTCACAGATAGACAACTGTGTCTCATCATCATCATCGACCTCCTCACCCACTGAAAGCTCTTGAGACAGTTGCTGGAAGTCCCCAGCCTCCTAATCCGGACCCCGGGAACCTTCCAAAGGTTGGGCATCGGTCACGACAAACTCCGCAGGTGAGAGAGGATCCATTTTTTCCCACTCAAGGTAGGGACCCGAGAATAGTTACTAGGAGCCTGCCTGCTCTTCAGAATGTGTCATTTTCATGGAGTGAGGAGGCTGTGAGGAAGGAGGAGCAGCAGCCAGAGGATTCAGAGTTGTAGCAGTGGGCTGCGTAGAAGACTGGGTGGTCGATACATTGCTGGATGCATTTTCTGCCATCCACAGGACCTGCTCACACTGCTCAGTTTGTAATAAAGGTCTACCTCGTGGACCCATAAATTGTGATATGAAGCTGGGGACCCCAGAAACTTGCCTCTCTCCTAATCCCACAGCAGCCGGCTGTGACCCACCTGGACCAGTAACTCGGCCTGTGCCCACACCCCCCTTTGGGCCTCCGCGTCGTCGTCCTCTAGGCCTACCGCATACCCTCAGCATGGTGTATTACGAATAGAACAGACACAGAACGTTATAAAAAATTAGGCACTTATTGGCCTGCAGTTGGAGGCTGACAGCGCTTATGTAACGCACACTGTAGTGCGAAAAAATTATGACGCAAGGTTGCAAAAAGGCCTAGCTGTGTAATAGTGAGCCACTACAACTCCCAGCAGACAGGCAGTAAACTGTACACGGTTCCAGGTAGCCCAAAGAAGTGGGTTTTTTTCCAATTTTTTTGAAAAAGCAAATAGCCTATATAGCGTGTATGTCTTTCCTCTACCAATGTCCCTGCCTCACCAGTACTACCCCTATTCGCTGTATAATTGTATACTCTGTAAACTCTGTATAATTGACTGCAGACTTTTAACGCTATAGCCTGCACAGCCCAAGATGAAAAAAAAAAATTGTGCAAAACTGCTCCCAGCAGCCACAACAGTAATGCACACGGTCAGATGTGGCCCTAAGAAGGACTGTTGGGGTTCTTGAAGACACTAACACTCTTCCTATAGCAGCAACAGCGGGAACAGCACTCTCCCTGATCTCTCCCAGTGTGTGTCTGAGGCGAGCCACGGGCGGGACCGCTTTAAATACTCGGCGGTCACTTGATCTTGCCAGCCACTCACTGCAGGGGGGTGGGATAGGGCTGGCACATCACAGGAGGAAGTGGTAATGCCTTCCCTGTATGTCTATTGGCCAGAAAATGGCGCTAAACATGTAGGGAAGGAAATGCAATTGACTCGAGTATCGCGTGGTGCTCATCTCGAGTAACGAGCGTCTCGAGCAGCCTAATACTCGAGCGAGCATCAAGCTCGGACGAGTACGTTCACTCATCTCTATTCTCTACATTTTGTCAGTAGTAATAACATGGAATATTCAATAAAAAGTTGAATTGGAAAAAAAAGACATCAAAGGGATAAAAAAAATATCACCATGTAAGACATATAAGATCAAAAGATACAAACAAGATATATAAATAGTGTAACAGGAAGATGTGCATGAACATTTAGTCCTGTCTATTACCTGGTGATGGGAGCGGCTGGCGGGTCTCCATCATGGCGTCCTTGTACAGATCCTTGTGTCCTTCTAAATACTCCCACTCCTCCATGGAGAAATAGACAGCGACATCCTGACACCTTATAGGCACCTGACAACACAATATACAATCATTACCCAAAAGCTCCCAGTGCTTAAAATATATAATGTCCCAGCATATCCTGCAGTGTCACCTCTCCAATCAGAAGATCAATCATTTTGTTGGTGAGTTCCAGAATCTCCTGTACATTGATATCCTCACATATTATGGGGTGAGGTGAAGGCTCCACGGCTGGACTCAGGGGTCTTCCTTGTTCATCATACACAGGGGTGCAACAGGCATCACTAAAGGTCTTCTTCACTACTGTGTAATCCTGTATATGGGAAACATTAATAAATATCACCATAGACATTTGCAGTCATAATATCTGTTATTACCATAGATAAGAATGATGTAATGTGACATCATCAGAACAGTCTCCCCTCTCCAGTGACATCGTCTGCTATTATCATAGATAGGAATGATGTATTATGACATCAGAATCTCTCACCTCTCCGGTAAATTTGAAGAGTATCTCCATGGTAAGATTTAACATACGTTTCACCAGCTTCTTTCTGTCCTCCTCCATCCTGAGCGGTAAATCTGGAATATGATGTTATATAGAAGATATCAGAGGATCCTACTTTGTAGGATCTGAATGGAAAGAAGATGAGCCAATATAAAAACCACACAAATCCCATGGCAGGAGTTTTATGATGCCCAATTGTTAGATATCGACAGGCAGTCTAAATGTGACATAGGTCAGCGATTCCAATTTTATCCCCTTAACGACTGCCCCATCGGGAAACTACGTCCTCAGAAAGTGGGCTTTAATCCTAGAGGACATAGTTTTATGCATCCTCTTTGGATTAATGCCCACTTGCCTGAGGACGTGACAGCTCCATGCTGTCGGTGCGCACAGGTAGCCGACAGCATGGAGCTGTCATCCCAGGATGCGGGCAGTCCCCCCCGGTATAGCGATCGGCAATGGATAGCGCCGATCGCAAAAAAGTAAAGAAAAGTGCGTAAAATGACAGATATTCAGCTGCTCTGATGGATCGAATCCACCAGGGCAGCTGAAAATACTCACACGGCTTGTCGGCGGTGTGCCCTGGAGATCTAGTACTCCCGGACCCGCCGGCGGCCTTCTGCGCATGCGCCAGATGATTACGTCACGCGCATGCGCAGAAGCCCGGGAGCCCCCGGCAAATTTAAAATCTCCTGGCTCCCGGCTCCTGAAGGTAGCCGGGAACCAGGAGGTGTTACCAGGGACCGCTGTGAGCAGTCCCCGGGCCCACGATCGCCGCTATCCATTGGATAGCGGCGATCGCAAAAAAGTTAAAAAAGTAAAAGAAAAGTAAAGTTTCACCTCCCCTCATGGAACGGATCCATGAGGGGAGGTGAAAATACTCACCCCCGGTCCTCTGCGATGTTCCGGGACCCAAAATCCACATCAGCGCATGCGCGCCCGATGTCAATGTGCACAGAGGGGCTCGAGCCCCGGGAAATTCAAAATTCCTCTGCTCCAGGCTACCATGTGTAGCCAGGAGCAGATGGATGTCACTAGGGGGCATGATCACTGTCATCCAATGGATGACAGTGATCATGTAAAGTAAAAAAAAAAGTGCAAAAAGTAAAAAAAATAAAAATAAAAAAGGGGTAAAAAGTAAAAAAAAAATGTGCAAAAAGTAAAAAAAAAAGTTTAAAAAAGTTCAAAAAGCTTGCGTTTAATCTCCCCCCACGGATCATATCCGTGAGGGAGGATGAAATGACGTACCTAAGGCCCGCGGATTTATCCGCGGACCTTACCCCAGCTTCTGCGCATGCGCCCGTCGCCAATATGGCAGGCACATGCGCAAAAGCCGTGGTAATTTAAAAGCTCCCTGCTCCTGGCTACAAAACTTAGCCGAGAGCCTGGAGATTTAACGAGGGAGGGCGCGGTGAGCGGTTCCTGGTCACGTGTTCGCCGTTATCCAATGAATAATGGCGATCACGTAAAAGTTAAAAAAAGGTGAAGGTTCATCTCCCCTCAGCGATGCGATCGGTGAGAGGAGATTAAACTTTTTACCGGAGGCCTCCGTATTTGCACCCCGACGCGATCTTCCTCCGTGAACTTTCTCGGATTCTGCACATGCGACCGCCAGCAAAACACCGGACACGTGCAGGAGTCGGGGAGCCCAGGAAACTTAAAATCTCCTTGCTTTCAGCGACCATCGGTCGCCGAGAGCCTGGAGCAGTGACGGGTGGCCTCATTGAGCGGTCCCCATTCACGTGAAAAAAAGGTAGCGATCTACCTTTGGCCGGTCTCACATGACCGGATAGGAATTACGGATTCCGCATGCGTCTGATCCGCGGTATTACGCAGATCAATCGCATTGGATTACACAATTCCGCTCACATTAGTGGGAATTGTGTATCCACTCGCAGAAAAGAGAATGCAGCAGGTTCTATTTTACTGCGGATATCCGCAACATAGAGCCCATTGTGCTCCGTGGTCGCGGATATACCCGCAGCCCATACGCAACTACGTTGTATACGGGCTGCGGGTACCCGCGTCATCCCTAAGCGATGGTGCGGGAAATACAAACAAAAAAAAAAAGTGTACTGCGAATGACCACCTGTGTGAATAGGCAGTTATGCGCAGTACATTACGCGGCCGTACACAGGGTCACAGCCGGGCTCACAGCTGGGATCCGCTGCAGGCCTCCGCAAGCAGATTCCGCCTACGGCTGCGTGAGCCCGGCGTTATTCAGGCCGCTACCTGTAATACGCAATTTACAAGAAGAACGCTCACCTTCCTGCAGTTCCAGGAGCAGCTTGTTGAGCGCCTTCTGTGTAAGACCGCCGCACCTCATCAAGCTTACGAAGACTCACGAACCGCTACTTTTTACACCCCATACCCGCCACTGAGGTCAAGAAATATCCCCAAAAAGCATGAGAGGAGGGGGGATACCCGGTTTTATTGCCCCATGTACCCATCCCAACCAGCCTCCGTAATTACCCCTGTCTTTGGAAATACTACACAGTTCACATTATTACTTTTATCTAAGATTTGGGGAAAGCCGAAAAGGGCGTGGAGGGGTGATATTTTTAGGAAATCAATTTTTATTCCATACAAATGAGCAATGGGGCCTGGAATTTATTCAGTTGTGCCCTGCAATCCAACGGTTTTTCCCTCCATTACAGGCCTTGCCATGTTTCCTGTAAGTAGATTAGGGCCACAATGGGTATGTTTTTGAACACGGGACAAATGGGGGTATCCATTTTGGGGTGAATGTCTTCATTCCTTTGTACACTGTACAAAAAAAAACCAGTTTTTAAATTGACAAAATTGCCAAAAAAATGAAAATCGTAATTTTTTCCTTCTGCTTTGCTTAGATTTATTCAAATACTGTGGGGTCAAAATACGCAGTACAGCCCTAGATGAATTCGTTAAGGGGTCTAGTTTTTAAAATGGGGTCATTTGTGGGGTTCTTTATCGTTTTGGACGCTCAATGGCTCTACAAGTGGGCAATGGGGCCTGGAATTTATTCCATTGTACCCTGAAATCCAACGGGTGCTCCTTCCATTATAGGCCTAGCCATGTGTCCTTTAAGTAGATTAGGGCCACAAGGGGTATGGTTCTGAACACGGGACAAACAGGGGTATCAATTTTGGGGTGAAAGTCTTCATTCCTATGTGTGCTGTACAAAAAAAACAGTTTTTAAATTGACGCAATAGCCCAAAAAATGAAAATCGTAATTTTTTCCTACTGCTTTGCTTAGATCTATTCAAAAACTGTAGGGTTACAATACACAGTACACCCCTAGATAAATTCGTTAAGGTGTCTAGTTTTCAAAATGGGGTCATTTGTGGGGGTTCCCTGTGGTTTTGGCTGCTCAAGAACTCTACAAGTGGGCAATGGCGCCTAAAAGGACTTCAAGCAAAATCTATGTTCTGAAAGCCACCGATTACTGCTTTCATTTTGGGCCCCATTGTGCATGCGGACATAATATTAGGGCCACAATGGGTATGTTTCTGAAAACAGTACAGACAGGGGTATCCATTTTGGGGTGCAAGGCTTCCTTCATATGTGTGCTGTACAAAAAAAGCTGTTTTTAAAATGACAGAATTGCCAAAAAAAACGAAAATCACAATTTTTTCCTTTTGTTGGCTTCAATTCATTCAAAAACTGTGGGGTCCAAATTGGCAGTACACCCCTAGATACATTTGTTAAGGGGTCTAGTTTTCAAAATGTGGTCACTTGTGGGGGTTCTCTTTGATTTTGGCCGCTCAAGAGCTCTACAAATGTGCTATGGGGCCTAAAACGCCTTCAAGGAAAATCTATGTTCTGAAAGCCACCGACTACTCATTTCGTTTTGCGCTCTGTTGTGCATCCAGACATAAGATTAGGGCCACAATGGGTATGTCTCTGAACACAGGAGAAACAGGGGTATTTATTTTGGGGTGAAAGGCTTCATTCATGTGTGTACTGTACAAAAAAAGCTGTTTTTAAAATGACAGAATTGACAAAAAAACGAAAATCACAATTTTTTCCTTTTGCTTGGCTTGAATTCATTCAAAAACTGTGGGGTCAAAATGGGCAGTACACCCCTAGATAAATTCGTTAAGGGGTCTAGTTTTCAAAATGGGGTCACTTGTGGGGGTTCTCTTTGGTTTTGGCCGCTCAAGAGCTCTACAAAACTGCTATGGGGCCTAAAACGCCTTCAAGCAAAATTTATGTTCTGAAAGACACCGACTGCTCCTTTCATTTTGGGTCCCGTTGTGCATCCAGACATAAGATTAGGGCCACAATGGGTATGTTTCTGAACACAAAGAAACAGGGGTATCCATTTTGGGGTGTAAATCCTCATTTTCATGGGCTCTATAGGAAAAAAATATGTCTTTAAAATGAGATATTTGTAAAAATATGAAATTTTATTTTTTCTCCTCTAAATTGAATTAATTCCTGAAAAAAACTGGTGGGGTCAAAATACTCATGACACCCCTCAGTGGATACATTAAGGGGTGTAGTTTTTAAAATGGGGCCATTTGTGGGGGTATCTATTATTCTGACACTTATGAGCCTTTGCAAACTTGGTGCAGGAAAACAAAGTGTTCCTCAAAATGCTGAAAAGTAATGTTAAATGTGTACGTCCTCTAAATGGTTAAAACAAAAAACACAAAAGTTTTTCAAGTGTGCATTCAGAATAAAGTAAACAGATGGAAATACATATCTTATCAAAAATTTGTACAGTATGTTTGGACCTATTTGAGATATTACGGTTGAAAATGTGAAAAAATGACAAGTTTTTCAAAATTTTTCCAATATTGGTACTTTTAATAAACATACACAAATTATATCGGTCTCTTTTTACAACCTAAATGAAGTACAACATGTGGCGAAAAAACAATGTCAGAATCACTTGGATATGTAAAGTCTTTACGGAGTTATGCTACGTTGAACGACGCATGTCAGATTTCCAAAATTTGGCTCCGTCACTAAGGCGCAAACAGGCTTCGTCACTAAGGGGTTATTAAGTTTAGTTTCTGTTGAAAAAGTCAACCTTTTAAAAAATTTGCTTTGTGTCATTAAATTCTAAGGCTGACATGTTTTTCTTTTTCTTTTTGGATCTGTGTGATTCCTTTTATTTTGCAAGCCAAGCTGTAGTTGTTGGTGATAGCATTTTAGTGTACATAAGACATTTTGATCTTTTTTATTTCCATTTTTCTGAAAAGATGAGGGGACCAAAATAGCAATTATGGCAAAGAATATTGTTTTAACTGCTCAAAGTGTAAAATAAATTACCTTTTCAATGCAGTAATATGAATAAGAAAAAATGTACTATTTTTTAATATGATATAAAGGTAAAACAGGCCTTTTTTACTCACCGTGAAATCCTTTTATTAGATGTTCATTGAGGAACACAGCAAAGACCTTGGCAATACCTCCAGCAATAGACGGCGGACAATAAGGAAAAGCACTCAAAAATAAGAGTGTTACGGGGGCGTGGCCTGACTGCCGACCGAGCTGGACACGCTTTTGTAAGCTCCGCTCGTCTAAGCCTTCAAAAGCAACAACCATGCAACCGAGAAGGACAAAACTACAACCTGCTGCTCCACTTACCGGGGGGAGCACAGCGGCAACTAAGCGGAGGATCTCCAAAGCACCACCACAGAGAGTTTCGGACTTCTTCACAGTCCGGGGCGCCAACAAAGAAAAGACCGCGGCGGCATGCAGCACTTCCCCGCGCTCCAGCTCCTCTGCGGAGGAAGAGACAGCAGCGGCTCCCTCACCTGTCAAAACGACTTTACCCACAGCTAACACAGTAGGACGCCTTACAGAAGCCTCCGTAGACCAGCGGCTCTCACCTACAGCACAAGGAGCGGTGAGTGCAGTCTCCATTACGATCCCTGGGGAAAGTACAGTAGCTAAAATGGCGCCCAGCTACAGACCTCAGCCGGAGGCAAACTCTTCCCCCACTGCTAGTCCAGAGAAGCAGAGGCAGAGAGTGTTGTCTCCCTCTCCCTCAAACCCCATCATAAGTCTCTCTGAAGACCCTATTATGAGTCTCCCCTCCACAGATCAACAAGCTTCAGAGCTGTTCATAAAAAACCTAGTCATGGCACTTAGAGACTCCATGCAAAAAGACCTCCAAAAGCTGTCCTCCTCAGTTAATTCATCAATCCAAGAACTAGGCGACCGGACAGATCATGTCGAAAATAAAATGGCGGAACTGACCTCCTCTCATAACAACCTAATTGACGCGCACTACGCCTTAGAGGAGGAGGTAACCGCCATAAAGAATAAGCTGGCCACATTAGAGGACAGAAATAGGCGTAATAACGTCAAATTCCGAGGTATCCCAGAAACAGTCACCTCAGCAAACCTAAAAGACTTTCTCTCTCAACTAATTCAAGCAATCCTCCCAAACTCGTCAGAGCAAGAACGCCTCATAGATAGGGCACACAGGTTGCCCAAACCAAGCTTCATACACACAGAAACCCCAAGAGATGTGATTGCCAGAATTCATTTTTTTCACATTAAAAGAGGCCATGATGCAGTCCTCACGAAAGATAAATAACTTACCTAACTCATTCTCTGGCATCCAGCTATTTATAGATCTGTCTAAACCAACAATCCAAGCAAGGCGGAATCTGGCACCCATCATCGCAGCCCTTCGCTCCAACAAAATTTTATACAAATGGGGCTTTCGGACGAAGCTACTAATACATAAGGATGGCTCCCTGCATATAATCACTAACCTCCAAGAAGGAGAGAGACTCCTAGAGCTATGGGGAATTACTTCTACAGAAAATGCGCAACTGGCCCCGGCAGCAAGAGCCAAGAAAACGACTAAGAACCGGTCTCTACCAGCTCATCCCTGAAGCTACTTCCAGATCCGCTTCCTGGAGGCTGCTCTCTACTCTCCCAACTTCTGGAACTGCTTTGAATACTGCCAGTATGAAAGGCTGACCAACATCAGGCGAACTCTTCTTACCCCCCCCCCCCCCTGATAACATGCAGGTGTTAAGTCCTGCCTTTCTATATACCCTCTGTATATGTTCTGTTTTTGTACTTTATCTTTGCAGGCAACATAAATGCTTCACCTCAGCTTTGAACCGTATGGACCCTGCTATGTTCATTTCAGTATGTATATCTAATTGTTTAACAGTTGCTGTTTATGCAGTCACACCTCACATGCAGAATATTAATGCTATCTATTTAAATAGATATGACACTTAAAATCACTTCTCAAAACGCAAGGGGCTTAAATTCACCCTTTAAAAGGAAGGGCTTCAATATGGAGAGACGCTAATCAAACAAAGGCAGATATAATCTGACTACAGGAGACACATTTCTCCTGCATAGCCTGCCCAAAATTCTCCAACAAGAGGTATCCACAAATATTTATGTCATGCGCTTTAAAAAAAACGAGCAGGTGTTCTAACTGCCTTCAGATCCAATGCTAACTTTGTGCTGAAGGAACAACTCTCTGACCCTAAAGGAAGATATCTCATCCTAGTAGGCACCCTGAATGAAAGATTTATTACATTAGCTAACATTTATGCCCCAAATAAAGCCCAGATCTCCTTTCTAAACAAAGTCATAAAAAAAGTAAAAAAAAGTGCAAAAAGGAAAATTAGTGATGTGCGGGGACTTTAATATAACTCCAGATAGAATAATGGACTCCACAAATAAACATAGGACATCCCCTACTCTGTTTCCGTGGTTATGCAAGGAGGCATTATACGACTCCTTCAGATGTCTAAACTCCTCTTCGAGAGAGTTTACCTTTTTTTCTCCTAGGCATAAATCTTTTTCGCGAATCGACCTATTTGTGGTGGACAGGTGGACCCTACCCGACATCAAAGCATCAGAAATACACGTAGCAACTTGGTCTGATTACTCCCCAATATCTTTAAAGATAGACCTAGGAATCTCGAAAGGGACCGCAAAAATTTGGCGTAATAACATCCCCCTAATCAAATTTCCCCAAAACAAAACCATAATATCTGAAGCCTTAAAAGAGTATTTCAGACTAAATGCCACTCCAGGAATAAACCCCTTTACCTTGTGGAACGCCCACAAGGCTGTAATTAGGGGCACTATGATCAAGCTAAATGTGCAGCAAAAAAAAAAAAAAACAAGAACAAATTGACAACTTACTAAACCAAATTCAAAAACTAGAACTAGCCTTACAGAGCTCCCCCTCTAACTCCGACCAAACAGAACTAACAAAGACCAGAAGAGCTCTAAGATCGATACTATTAGAGGAGTGTAACAAGAACACCAAATATCTCAAAGCAAACTACTTCTCCTACAATAAAACTTCTAAGCTAATGTCAAACCTGGCGAGACCCAAACACATTAAAGCGAGGACCCCCTTTCTTCTCAAAGCGGAAAACCCAAATATAAAACTCACCCACCCACAGGATATAGCAAATGAATTTAGTGTCTTTTATGCCAGCCTATATAACTTACAAAACGATATGTCAAAGCAAGTTTGGTACATTTCATCGCTAACCAAACATGTAACACTCATAATCTGTGATTTGTTAGTTACGTCCTACAATGGCTTCATTTCTGTAAGAAATTACTCACTGTTTGTAAACGATTTTTTTTTCTATGCTCAAATAAAAACAAGATTGTTAAAAAAAAAAAAAAAAAAAAAAACCCGATATGTCAACCCCCCAACCAAACTCAACAATAATCAATGACTTCTTACAAAAAATAGATCTGCCTAAAATAGACACTACAACCCACAA
The DNA here is from genome assembly GCF_035609145.1 of Eleutherodactylus coqui. Taxonomy (NCBI): domain Eukaryota; kingdom Metazoa; phylum Chordata; class Amphibia; order Anura; family Eleutherodactylidae; genus Eleutherodactylus; species Eleutherodactylus coqui. The sequence continues at coordinate 16,044,459 of NC_089841.1, read as the reverse complement.
TTTGGACAACCCTATCTCTACTGAGGAAGTTGAAAAAGCAATTAAACTCCTAAAAAACTTCAAATCGCCAGGACCCAACGGGTTTTCTAATGAATACTATAAAATCTATGCCTACATTCTCTCCCCCATCTTACCGACACATTCAATGAAGCAATGTCGAAGGGAACTATGCCCCCAGAGATGCTACAAGCTACTATTATTACTATCCCTAAACCAGGGAAACCAACAGAATCTACAACGAGTTATAGACCAATATCGCTTCTTAACACAGATACAAAACTGTACTCTAAGATTCTAACTATGAGATTGCTTCAAATACTCCCTACCATAATTCATATAGATCAGGTTGGATTTACCAAGGGGAGACGTGTGTCAGATGGCACGAGGCGGGTGATTAACCTGCTGTTGAACATGGGGTCGAGTCGAGCGCCTTCTCTCCTCCTTTCCCTGGATGCAGAGAAGGCGTTCGATAGACTTCATTGGGGTTTCGCCTTCTCGGTCTTAAAAAAATTTGGAATAGAGGGAGGCCTGTTGAGAGCAATCAAAGCCCCATACACTGCGCCGTCAGCCAGGGTCCTAATAGATGGCGCACTTTCCAACCCCTTCCAGATAACAAATGGAACAAGGCAGGGTTGCCCCCTCTCCCCCTTGCGATTTGTAATAATAATGGAACCTATGGCAGAATTAATTAGAAACTCACCACATGTTAGAGTTTTCCCACTAGGCGGCAGACAGCACAAAGTCGGACTATATGCCGATGATGTGCTCCTAACGGTCACCAACCCATTAGAATCCCTGAGAGAAATTTACAATATTATACTATCCTTTAGCAGAGTTTCCTTCTACAAGCTGAACATCAATAAGTCTTAAATTTTGGGCATCAACATCTCTCCCTCCTTGAAAAAGGATATCAAAATGGAATTCAAATTCCAATGGCAAAAATCAATCCCCTACCTAGGAATAAATCTATGGTCCTCGACAGCGGAAATGATTCATGCTAACTTAGATCCACTATATACATCAACACAGAAAGACTTAGAGGAGTTAGAAAAAATAGAATACTCTTGGTTCGGCAGAATCACACTATACAAAATGCTAATACTCCCGAAAATTTTATATATATTTCGTACTATAGCTCTCCCAATGCCGCATAACAAAGTAAATGAGTTTCAAAAACAGCTACTACGATTCATATGGAACAATAAGAGACTCAGGGTTGCATCTTCCATATTATACCTCAATCGAAAACAGGGAGGGCTGGGGGTCCCTGATTTATGGTCATATTGTCAAGCCATAAACCTGGATCTGTCTGATCCTTGGCGGACTAAATATCCTACCACAACATGGGCTCATATAGAAAAAAACCTTAACAACAGAAATCTCAGCTTTCTCCTTAAAGCGATGGCAATCAGCGGGATACATCCACTTTCCACACCCAGCCCAGACTTGCGAAAATTCTCACCCCCTATGTTGGCAACCATACAAGCCTGGAATTTTTATATCCAAAAATTGAAACGAGACCCTGATAGACCTACCTTTGGAAACACTAACATACTTTATCCCAGACTTATCGATCACAAGATGGTCTAGATTGAGAATTGGCCGAGTGGGGGATCTGTTCATGGGAGAGAGAGTTGCCTCCTTCCTGACCTTAAGAGCGATTTTCAATGTTCCTCCTGAAGATTTCCACCTATACTGTCAAATAAGGTCATACTTGAATGTATCCCACCTAAAGAGTCGCTTACTCCCTAAAGCGTTGGTCACCTTTCTCTCCAACAAAGAACCAAAAGGGGCATCACATACAAGACACTACTATAATACCCTGACCGGAGACATGGGAACACAAAAAAAGTCCGTCTTTTAAATTGGGAATACGACCTGAAAAACACTTTCTCCCAGAGACAGTGGACGCTTGCCTTTAACTGGGCAAACAAATCCACGCTTTCGGCAAACCTCCTCCGGACACATTATAAAGTGTTAACCAGATGGTATTACACACCTTTCAAACTAGCAAAATGTTTTCCTAACACAGACAAACACTGCTGGAGAGGATGTGGACAGCTGGGCACACTACTTCACCTACTCTGGGAATGCCAACATATACAGGAGTATTGGAAGGCGATCTTCCACACCATATACAGGGTCACCCATCAGCGGATTCCCAAAAGGCCAGGACTCGCATTATTGCTGCTAGAGTGTAATGAGATTCCCCCGACGATACGAAAATGGACCTGCCACATGTTGATAGTGGCTAAGCTAGCATTAACCAAAAAAATTGAAATCTACCCACCCTCCCACAATAACTTAGGTTCATGACATATTAGAAGACCATTGCCCTTACGAAAAAATCTATGCTCTATCCAACAAAACTATGCCTAATTTCTTTCGCACGTGGAATCCCTGGGCACAATACTACTCTAACATATCCTAACTAGAGATGAGCGAACGTACTCGGATAAGCCATACTCGTCCGAGTAATTGGCTTTATCCGAGTACCGCTGTGCTCGGGGATAAAGATTCGGGGAGCGCTGCGGAGCGGGGAGCTGCAGGGGAGAGCGGGGAGGAACGGAGGGGAAATCTTTCTCCCCTTCTCTCCCGCCCGCTCTCCCCTGCTCCCCGCCGCGACTCACCTGTCAGCCGCAGCGCTCCCCGAATCTTTATCCCCGAGCACAACGGTACTCGGATAAAGCCAATTACTCGGACGAGTATGGCTTATCCGAGTACGTTCGCTCATCTCTAATCCTAACCAAACTTTTCCGCCCCCCTACCTGCGGAGAATGGTGATGATATATAACAAAAAAATAAAAATCTGATAATGGCTGTAAAGTGTGTTAGTGACTGCTTCCAGTTTCTTGAGGAGTTATTTCCTCAGTTTTTTACCAGTTATCCTATACCCTCAACTACAACTCTTTTTTATTCTCATTCGATTCCTCATGAAAATCCCGGGTAATAATTCGTTATACTCGGACAAGAATTATAGAAGTTGTTTTAACTACGTGTATTCTCATTACTATCTCGATAATTTGTACTTGCTACGTTATACATGCTCAACATGTAATTTCTTGTATGGAATCATTTATGTACAACAACAAAAAAATGTAAAAACCAAATAAAAATTACCTGTTTAAAAATAAGAGTGTTACAAAAATCCTCAAGTTAGTAGATTAGAAAACTCTCCACTATGCTGTCCCTGTCTGACTAGGTGGAAAACTGGCTAGTTGAAGCTCAGATATCTAAAGCCCTAGTGAACAATCTCGCTAAGGCTAGGAAAAATTTCCCATCCCCCAAGAAAAATAACAAACAAGGACACAGATATAGTCTCCAGCCTTAGTGGTAGACTAGAGAGCAATGAGAGACCAGCCACAATGCTCCTGTTATATAGTCCCTGCCTGGGATAGACCCCACAGGAGGGTATGTATCTCATTATCCAATCAAAAGGTGGGCGTTTAAATTAGTAACGCCCCTAGTGATGTGCCGATGCTATGTAGGAGCTGTTGCTTAGGGACCGCCTCCAGAGATCAGCGACCATGTGACCGTCATGTAGTGCAGCATTGGTTTCTGTTTTTGATCCCTCCCCCTATCACCCCTTTAATGAGGGGCTATACACATGTATATGTTTGGACAACGGGTTCCAGGAATCGTAGCACTTTCAAGACTCTAGATTCAACAGACACCATCAATTGCAGTTTATGCAAATATGGCAGAACAGTTGGGCCCTGCTGGAAATCCTGTTTGAGTGAAGCATAGGCATCAACTAGTATTCAATATAGCTTAAAAGTTGAATATTTTTTCTTTTCTTTGTGTGTTAAAAATATAAGATATTTTAGAGTTAGCAACTCTAGAGTTGAAACACAATGTTAAGAATACTGTGGCTTTATTTTATCTTTTTAATTCCCCTCTTTAATTTTCTGCAGCGCTTGTTCTCTGCAACGCACTACCTCAAACTATCTGAGCATTCCCTGACACAAAATTTCAGGCGTGCGTTAAGATCGCACCCCTCCGTACTCTGCAAGATAAAATGCTCCCTGTCCCACTGACTGCAATCCCTGCTAGCCATAATTAACTGCCCCCCGCAGTCATACCGATTCAGCTACTATATGGATTTAGTATGACCATTGTCTGTGTGGATAGCATCCCTCACTCTCCACCTTGCCATACTTTGCACATCTCCAGCCCCTTACCTTCTGTATCACTCGGCTACCTGTAGTATGTAAGCTCAGTGGAGCAAGACCATCACCCCTACTGTTTCCATGAATGGATTACTGTATGTAACCATGGTTTTTGCATTTTTTGTTTTTGTCTCCGTTCCCCCTTAAATGTAAGTGGTGCTATAAAAAAAAAAGATTATAATTATATAAATACAGTTAATGTAGCTGATTTTGGAGGTAAGCATCATGTGTGATGTAGCTGGGCAGTAATTTTTTGTAATTGACTCAAGTGAATAATATTGTTTGAGAGATGTAATCTTGATTTGTTCTTCTCTCTTCTATCTGCAGCTGCTAAGCTTATAAACTGTCCCCTAATATAAGTTTTGCAAGCACTTCATGTTCTGGATGGCCGTATCTCGAGTTTACAGTCGTTATGGAAAAATAAAATCTAAGCAGTAAAGAGGTTATTTTGGTCAAGTATTTATTACAATGATTAATCTTTCTTTTTTTATTAATTGCTGGAGCAGCAAGACTATGTGGGAAATGTTTGTGTCTTAAGCCTGGTTTAGACACGATTATCGTTCAAAAGATGTATTTTGAGCGACTTTTGACTGATAATCGTTGTGTGCCTTTAAACTCAAGTTGATTGATTGAGTCACTTTGCACTCCGAGTGGGGGATGCAGAAGACAAGTGGGGCCCCTTGTCTTCTGCATCCAGCTGTGTTCTGCTCAGAGCGTACGGCTGTTATACAGTTGAGCGCTCCGAGAGGGATATGCATAACACAGCTGGACTGCTGTGTTCTTCATAACCCGGCTATGTTCAGGGAGTGGGATACAGCTGAAACAATAGTATCAGCTATATCCTGCTGTGTATTCTCCTGATAAGGCTGATCGTTCTCTTTCAGCATCCAGAAAGAGAATGATCAGCGATTCCTTAACAAAAACTGCACAAGGTCAGTGCAGTTAGATACCATTATCTTTCTAAAGACGGCTTTTTTTTGAGTGAAAACCATTGTGTTTAAATCAGCCTTTAAATCGGAAAATGTCCTACTGACTAAAGAGTGATTCTTGTGTGCACAAGATATCTGCATTCAGACTTTTAGTCTTTCTCTAAAGTAGAGAACTTTCAGAAGGACCAAGTACTTTCCATTTAGTGATATTATGTGGAAGATCATTTCTACAGTTTATATAAACACAGTGAAATGCCTTGTGACCAGCTAACAATATGTGCGTATAGGGTCTTCTGTAGAACCCTAGTAAATTGCAAGCACAATTCAAAAACTGATATTTGATGTTATGGCATGTCACCAACAAAAACATATGATTGAGTATGCAGTGACTCTTTAGTGACGATGCAAAGGAGAGATTAAGAATTTTAGAATATCTAACCAAAATGTGCGTGTATGTCACTCCTAGGCTACGATGTATACAGCATGTAAGGCATCCTAAAAATGATACTTAAAAGGAAATACTAGATTTCACCCCCATAAATGAGGTTATTCAGTAAGAAATAGTTATGTGTGCCCTTCAATCCACACAAAATGGTAGATGGTGCATGGCCACTAACATTTTTTAAGGAGTTGATTCTAGGTGAATTTGGAGCAGCAGTGAGTCCCCTGGAGGAGTATTGTCAGCTAAGTATGGCTTGTTTATTGACCATGTCTCTGCTTAATCCACTGTGCTGCATCGACATCTCCGTGTACCAACCCCAGTTTTACTGACCTTGTTGCCCTCCTTCATTGCCTACGCCCAAGACTCCAATCTACTGCCTGAAATGCTAAAGGAAGATAGTGTATATCCCTAGGCGCTAGCATCAGTTTATCTTTAAAATGGTAAAAATGTAAACAGGCAATAACATCTCTTGGACTTGATGCAGGCATAGATTTAGGTTTTGGTATTTGTTGCATTTTGTCTATTAAAAGATCAATTTGAGTTGTATCTGGAAAGACTGAAACAAAGAAATCTTTAAGATGTTCTGCGAGTTTTTCTGGTATACTGCAAAATTACACGTTGTCGGTGAGACCGATCTTCTAAATCTGCAACTTTCAATTTCAGTGCTTCTACCTCCCCGTCTAGGGCATTATTTATATCCAATAACCTATTGTGAGCTTCTATTTTAGATTCAATCTGAGAAGTACGGTCTCCCAGTGCTGTAAACTGTGCTTGAATGCGCAAAATTTATTAGATTATTCTACGCATTTCAGCTGCATAGAGCCTTACTCATAACATTTGCTTCTAAGTGGATTCGGCAGTGAGAGTAAATAGGTTTACATACAAACAGACCAAATATTAATCAAGTTTACTTGAAGTGGTAAAAGAAGATTTACTGCATGCAAGATATCAAAAAACATCAAAGAGCTAATTAGCTACTCAGCTCCTTAATAGCTTATTAGTGCACAAATGAAGCCTTCAGCTGAATGCAGTTAATAGTCAGAGGACTCCTATCTCCATTCAGCTCCTTTGTTGTCTGATGGGTAACAATGCTATCAGCACTACCCATGGAGAACTTAGCATGCGGTCTGATAAGACATTACAACGATTTTTAGGTTGACCAGAATTTAATGATCAGCTAGCAGTGCACGAAAAGTGAACAATGACAGTGGGTTTAGACGCAACGATTATCGCTTAAATGATTGCTTAAGGGTAAATAAAAAAGGGGATGAAGTCATGGGGCACAGGGGTGTCCAGGAACTTTACTTATTATCTTCCTACTACTTATTTTTCTTTGATATTGTGTTATAGAGTAACTAAGAATATACAAAGAGGGCGGCCGCCTACTGACATATTGTAATATTTGTATTGTTGTCTTATACTGCATAAAAGAAATGTTTGAGCAATTGAGATAAGCTGATCCGATACGTGGGCACTGACCTCTTGGACACATTAAGGACCACCCTCTGTGTGCAGGTTGTTTTCGGACAAAACCCTTGATTGTGTTGGATGTTCACTGGCCCTACTCGGAAAGGCAAGAAGGAGTCTTCATGTATATAGCAAAGCACTGATTCTGGTCAGGACCCTTTGCGGTTCCGCTGTATATTTCAGCGGGCAAAGGCTTGTTTTATGTTGTTTGTCTCTTAAATCAACATCAAGAACATAATTACTAACGATGAGAAATACAAACTGTAAGACATTCTCCTGTGCATGTTTCTGTTGTTATCTACGAAAGGAAGTCCTTGAGGGAGTTAAGAAGAACATGCACAAGTTAAATCCTGACTATGTCAAATATTGTGACTAGTGGGAAAAGAAATATAGATTTAAAAATAAATTACAAGTCCCTAGTTATAAAGAATTATGTGATAAAATATGGACAAAGTCAAGTAAATATCAGCAGAAATACTGATTTTCTGCTGCTGAAGCCTTGTTAAAAGAAGCACCAAACTGTCACGCCCATTAAAAAAAATAGACCCGACAGTTTAATCAACAATTTAGAGGGTTAATGAGGAGTTACAAATTGAATGGAAAAAAATGGAGCAGCTTGAATAATTCTAGGGCCAGATTGAGAGAGAGAGAGACGATCCTAACGCAGCATTTAATCAGCCATTAAAGAATGAGTTTGTAAGTGGAGTAAAGAAGGAAATAGGAGGTTATATAATGAAATACTTGGTTATCCTTAGGATGGGATCATTGCAGGATGTTTTGGAAAATGCAAACATGCAGAAAAGTTTTAAAAAGAAAAGGGGAGAAACTGAGAGTTTTTATACATGGAGAAGAATGTAATACGATGGTTCAGGAAAGTCAGAGAGGTCATTGGACAGCTTGAGGACGTGGAAATAGAGGCAGAGGAAGAAGCAGAGGTAGGATGCAGCTCGGGGATTTAAATGTGTGTTGGAATTATGGGAAATCTGGTGATTTTGCCCGAGAATGTCCTGAGAAACAATTCTCTCAAACACCTTGGGGAAAAATATCTAGAAGCGGTGGATGTACAACACTTGGAGGATCTCTTGGCAAATTCTGATTTGCCTGAGATAGATCTCCAGGTGAATGGGCGGATGATTACTTTCCTAGTGGGCTCAGGAGTCCCCAGGACATTAATACATCCCAATATGTACCCAATGTAAAATGTAGTAATAGTCATATCATGGTAAGAAGGGTTAATGGCCGGACCCACAGGGAATCCCTCTCTGAACCAGTTATAACAGACCCAGAGACAAATAAGCCTATGAAATGTCAGATTATATTGTCTCGTATATGTCCGATAAATTTGTCGAGATAAGACATTATGACAAAATTAGGTATAGCTTAACCAGAGTACCTCAGGGCTATTGTGAATCTCCAACAATTGTGTTCCAGGCTATGTCAGAAAACTTAGCCCAGTTCCAGCCTCCAAGAGGTAGTCAGCTACTACTGTATGTTAATGGCATACTGCTGGCAGCAGACAGTGAGGAGAATTGTAGGGGGGACACAATGGCACTCTTGAGGTTTCTCTATAAGCAAGGCCATAAAGCAAACAGAAAGAAACTCCAATACAGTCATCAAACGGTTAAATATTTGTGGTATGGGGGCGTGGCCTGGCAGGAGAGGAGAGCAGTCGCATACACCAGCACTCCTCCGCACCCGGCGACTTCAGCGGCTGTTTTGGGGCGACACACCATCGAGAGACACCTGAGGACCCGGCGATTCACTCCACCTCGCCGAGAGGAACAGTTTGAGCCCACCCACGGCCGGTTCCGTGGTAGAAAAAAATTTCGGCCTGCAGGCAGGCCTGAAGCCGCGGGCTAGAGTAGGAGAGGTGCCGAAACCGGAAGTGGAGAGGGCCCGCGACCGGAAGTGGAGAAGAACGGCCGGGAAGTGCCCCTGCTCACCAGGTACCACCAGCAAGAGACCTGTGGCAACTGGAAAAGAAGCCCAGCTCCCCCCCCCCCTGTACAAGGTGGAAGAGGAGAAGACCCGGCAGAGACAGCAGGAGGTAGGATACGGGGAGGAGGAGGGAGAACAAGCACGGAGGCTAACAAAGGAGGGATCACAGGGGACATAAACTGCACAACAAAGCCTGCGAAAAAAGGCACCCCCTACCTCTTTCCAGCCCCTCAGAGACCCCCTCAGAGACTAGGCTAGTGAGCCACAAACCGAGGCTTCCCAGTAAACATAGGGGCTGCACCGTGCAGAACTCTGCAGCTTCTATGAAACAACACCACCACCTACTGGCAGCCCGACGTACTACAGGCCCCCAGTAAATCCATCAAGGCCCACAGAAGTCTACACTCCTTTACAATCTTTTGTAGTACAACAAGGTGAAAAGAATCACCCCTAAATAATAAAGAAAAGCGCAACTCCCAGACACTCTCCCCTGCACATTATTAAGAAGAGAGGCAAAGGGAGAAGGACCAGGAACAGGCTCAAGGACCCTAAGGGGAAAAGACCACAGAGGGGGCCCCTGCAGAAGGAGAAAAAGGAGTGTGGGGACAAGCCTGGCTCTGAATCAGTTAACCACTGAGCATAACAACTCTCATAGAGCAACCCACCCCCTACGGAAGCAAAAGCCATATGGTAAAGGCACAGCAACAGCAATAATTAAACCTGCACAGCCCCAAAACTACAACACCATAAAGACCCTCGTCACCTCTCCCCGCCTCCTGTCACGATCTATGCAAGGACTGTCTGTATAAAGGGAAAACAGAACCCGACCGACCCTTGATACGGACCACGACAGAGTAAAGGAGAACCCTGAACCCGACTCCTAGCCTAGAGAGCAACCCCCACTCAGCGCTTGAGCAGAACTAGCCGCTTCGGGCAATGAGGCCCTAGTGTCTGCTCCATCGGGACAGCTGCATTATGCGATAAGAAAAATAGATTAAAACCTACAAGCACCCTTTGTAGACCTGAAGCAACCATCAAAAAAAAATAAAATAAAAAAATGTCTAAAAACAAAGGCAAAACAACGAAGACCCCATCCAAAGGCACGCTAATGAACATGTTCGCTTCCCAATCCCAAGCAGAAACCCTCTCCCCTACAGCGTCCAGAAGCCCCTCAGAAATAGATGCAGAAGAAGAAAATATAGAAACAAGACACGATAACGCAGACCACTCCAGTCTACTAGCAAAAATGGAAAAAGTTTTCAAAACGGCGCTCTCGGCCGCAGTAAAAGACTTTACTGAGCAGATACGAGACTTGGGGCAAAGAACGGAAGAACTAGAGAGAAAAACAGAGGACATAATCGAAGTTGTGGAAACAGACCGAGGCTATGTGGCAGACTTAGAATCTAAAGTAGATCAAATGGAAGCCAAACTAGAGGACCTGGAAAACAGGTCGAGGCGATCTAATATCAGAATAAGGGGCCTTCCAGAATCGATCACAGCCTTGAAAGAGACGGCAATCAACCTCTTCTCCGCACTTCTGCCCCAGCTCGATCAAACTTCATTTAAAATTGACCGAATACACAGGGCACTTGCGAAACCCCCAAATCCAGAACTGCCTCGAGATGTGGTGCTTAAGTTACACTACAGCGAAGTGAGAGACCAACTCCTGGCGGCAGCCAGGAACCTCACTCCATTACCCGGGATGTCTTCCGCCGTTCAACTCTACGCAGACATTGCCCCATCTACACTGGCGAAAAGGAGGATGTTCAGGCCAATTACACAAGCTTTAATAACGGCCAACATCAGATATAAATGGGCATTCCCGTTCGCGCTTATCTTCCAGTACCAAGGCAGAACACATACGGCGAAGTCCTTGGAGGAGGCCTACGAAGCCCTAGAGAGAGCACAGATACAAATAGAAAGACCACCAGAAACAAGAAGAACGCGCCCGCGTCCTAGGCGATCCTGGGTTACTCCACACCCGACACAAAGCAGATCCAGACCGCGAGATCAAATTGCATCAAACAATGGGCCCAACAGGGCCTAGAGAAGGGTTGAAAGAGTTAAAATGGACGCTGTAACCCCGCTTACCACTCTCCCAGGTTTATAGAGGAGAAGAGGGAAGAAGAAACGGGGGAGGACTGGGGGGGGGGAGAGGAGACGACAATTAGATAAACGAAAGGCTAATATTTCTATGATTCATAATGAATATATTAGAGGGGGGGGGGAGGAGCCCGCGGAGGGGAGATCCCGCGTGGGTGCGTCCCCATAGAAAGAGTACAAATTGATTGTATAACTCATATTTTTTCTTAGATCAGGATGCATAGTCCCAAGATGGTAAGAAAGTTTCCGAGTACTTCAGAGATGGAGGGGTCACCAAAAGGTGACACCAATCCAATCTCTGGCCTTAAGGGTCCGAGGACCCTAGTTAACCTGAATTGGTTAAGTGTTACACCATTCCCACAAACACAGAGGGGAAAGGTGGATATGTTTGAATGCATGTTTGTAACTGTTTTTGAATTAAGATCACAGGTCGTCTCTCAGAATTGGGGTCAGATTGGAGGACAACAGGCAGACGATCACAAGCTCCCTGGTAAGGACATCACAGCAAGCCCAGACCACACCACCAAATGGTATGTTTGATTTCCCACAATGTGAGAGGATTTAACTCACCGAACAAACGGAGAAAAGCCTTTATAACATACACCAAACACAAACTGGACATAATCTGCATCCAGGAGACACATTTCTCCCAAAGTTCAGCCCCCAGACACATTAACCACAACTACACAAGAAGCTTCTCATCCACAGCAAGCAAAAACCATAGGGGGGTCATGACACTATTGCAGAACTCATTCCCCCTCCATGACATCCATTCAGAAAGTGACCAAGAAGGGAGATACTGCCTTACGTGGGGTACACTCCAAGACCAGCCACTGCTAATAGTTAACATGTACGCACCACCGGAAAACCCCTGGCCTATCATGCAAAAAGTAGCAAATCAATTAAATAGATTCCCGCAACACAAGGTCCTATGGGCAGGGGACTTCAACTTCCCCTTCCACAAAATGTTAGATAGATCAAGTAATACCCCAGACAGATTTTCAGTAAAACAGAGAAAAGATTGGGAAACTAAACTAGAACACCACAGACTGGCTGATTGTTGGAGAGAGGTACATGGAAAAGATAGAGGATATACCTTTTTCTCAGCACCAAACCAGACCTACTCTAGACTCGACTACGTGCTAATCTCGACACAGCTAGTACCCCAGCTCGCGACCGCCAGGCATTACCCGAATGTGTGGTCGGACCACGATCTGGTACTCTGTGAGATACAATTAGAAAACACCAAAGGAAATGTGTTCAGATGGAGGCTAAATGAGGCGATCCTGAAGGACCCAGCAACCTCAAACAAAATTGCGACCCAAATAGCAGAATTCTTTGAGTATAATAAGGGGCCAGAAAACAAACCGCAGTGGGCATGGCTCGCCCACAAGGCATATATCCGGGGTAGATTGATTCAAACATCATCCCAGAAAAAAAAGGAAAGATCTAAAGCTTTCCAAGCACTAGAAAGGAGATTATTTCTCCTGGAAAACTTGAACCAGCGGAATCCGACGCGGGCGACCACGAAAGAAATCAAGGACATTAAACTCCAACTAAACATCTTAATGTCGGAAAAAGTAGAACGGGCGCTACAGTGGACCAAATACAAATATTATAAATTTGCAAACAAACCAGATAAAATGCTAGCCAAGAAGCTGCGGGAAACGCAGAGACTAAACTCAGTATTCAAATTATACACTCCACATAATACAACGACCACCAATCCAACAAAAATCTACAACACATTCGCCGACTTTTATACGGCCCTTTACCGAGAACATGGGGGGGGGAGGAGAATCCTTGAGAAAAGAATTCCTAGAGTCAGTACAACTACCCACCATAAGTCAGGAACAGAGAGACTTATTAAATGCCGACATCACGGAGGAGGAGATAGTAGAGGTAATAGACAACCTAAAACCAGGTAAGGCCCCAGGCCCTGATGGCCTTACAGCTATATATTATAAAAAATACAAGGACCGTCTAGCCGGACCCCTCGGGGAGATGTTTCAAACCCAGATGGACGGACAAACCCCACCAGCGGAATTTCTTAATTCAAACCTAACGGTGATACCGAAGGCGAACAAAGATCCACTGTCCCCAAAAAATTATAGGCCAATATCGCTCCTAAACTTAGATTATAAAATCTTTACAAGTGTCCTAGCGAGGCGACTGAATCTCTTTCTTGCAAAACTCATCCATAAAGACCAAGTAGGCTTTATTCCGCAAAGACAGGCGCCGGACAATATCAGGAAAGTACTAAACATTATTGACCAGGCCCAGAGAAATAGTAACTCCCTGACTCTACTCGCTTTAGACATCGAAAAAGCGTTCGATTCCATATCGTGGGACTATCTGTTCGCCCTGCTGGGTCACATGGGTTTTAACGGGGAATTTCTACGGGCAATAAAATCTTTGTACTCTCATCCCTCAACCCTATTGAAACTGCCAACAACCAAAGAAAGACCAATCCCAATTAAGCGAGGCACCCGACAGGGATGCCCTCTCTCTCCAGCGCTTTTCGCCCTAGCTATGGAGCCGTTAGCGATAGCAATAAGAGAGAACCCAAATATAAAGGGAGTCACCTTGGGGGATAAGGAATATAAAATAAATTTATTCGCGGATGATATGCTATTGACTATCACTCAACCCCTAACAACCTTGCCAAATTTGATGAATCTCCTCGATAAGTGGGCAACCTTAACGGGACTGAGAGTAAATACAGATAAAAGCGATATAACACATATAAATACTCCACCCTCCCTAATAAAGTTAATAGATATAAATTTCGGCTTTAATCAGCAGGCACAATATATACCATATCTGGGAATTAACCTGACCCCCTCCCTGTCCTCTCTATATAAATGGAATTACCCACCGCTAATCAAGAAACTAACCTCGGAGCTAACAAAGTGGAATGATCCCATGCTCTCGTGGATGGGAAGGACAAACGCGGTAAAAATGAATACCCTGCCCCGGATACTATATTTGTTTAGGTCACTGCCCATTCCTATCCCAAACGGAGTTCTGGATGAATTTCAAAAAGCCATCTTCAAGTTTATTTAGGCCGGTAGAAAGGCAAGGATTAAAAACAGGACTATGTACTATCATAAGAAATTAGGAGGCCTTTCAGTCCCCAACCTGAAAAAATACTATCTAGCAGCGAGACTGGCACAATGGATCGAAACCATGGGGGGTACAAAAGCCCCAATCTGGGTCACCATGGAGACGCATAAGCTAGCCCCACACACCCCCGCGGAACTGACTTGGTTGGCAGGTCCACTCAAATCAAACTTTATGGACAAGAGCCCACTATCATATCACTCGATACGCATCTGGAGGGAATCCAGGTACAAACATAAACTATCAAACAATCCATCTAGACTAATGACACTGATACCAAACGAAAAGTTCCCTCCAAGCAGGGACCTGTTACATTTTCAGTGGTGGAAAATAAACGAGCTTACTAGCCTACACAGCATGATAGAAAACTCCAAAATACTCACCATAAATCAATTTAAAATCAAATTCAATCCTCCCACATCCGAGAACTTTAGAATTAATCAGGTATATCATTTCCTAGGCTCACTCAGGCTTCCAAGTTCTCTACCAGAGCTGACTGCATTCGAGAGACTATGCCTGAGGGACCCTATGAAAAAGGGGTCCCTATCCTTAATCTATAACATGCTGAACAGACCAGGGGGAGAAGGAAAGCTTCCTTATATGGAAAAATGGGAAAAGGACCTAAAAATAAGCTTGTCACTAGAGAAATGGAGACAGTGTTGTGAGACGGTGGCGAAGGGGAGTCACCAGGTGACCTTGACAGAAACATCTATGAAGATTCTCCATAGAACCCACTTGGTGCCATACAGACTGCACCAAATATATCAGTCCACGTCGCCTTTGTGTTTTCGAGGATGCGCTGAAATAGGCACACAAGCCCATATCTGGTGGACATGTCCAGTGGTGGCTAGACTCTGGACGCAAGTCCATAGGCTTCTACGGAGGCTATTCATAGGTAACCTACAGAGATCACCAGCCACACTCTTACTGGGTGATCGTCAACCTGGGACCAGATATCGAGCCCACAAGTTAATCCAGGCGATCTGTATGGCCGCCAGAATACACATTGCCTCCAGATGGAAGCAGAGAGACCTTTTCTTCCAGGACGTGCTAGATAGAGTCTCACGTATCGTACTATACGAGAGAACGCACGCAGTAGGAACAGATGCTTTAGAAAAGTTCGGTGAAATTTGGGACCCCTGGATAAACATGGTAGAAATACCAGGTTTGAGACACATCCTCCAGTCGACATAAAAATAAGACCCATATGATGAATAGACGGGAGAAATACGAAAGCACCCAATAAGGGAATGAGAGACGACCACAGTTGATCTTTGTTAAAAGTTTAATGTTTGAACCACGATATTTAGGACCTACAAATATTTTCCTATTTTTTTATTTTTATTTTTATTTTTTTTTGTTTGTTTGTTTTTTGTTGAAACAATATTTCTAGTGAAAACCGGAGATAGAGTCTAAGGAATAATATTGTTAGAATTAAATTGGATAAGAGAATAGTACACTCAATTTAGGAATAGGATTAATGTTGTTTGTTATGTTACACCCCCTGCGAGGGGAAATCCACTCTTGAATACTTAAAAAAAAAAAGTTGTACTTTTTATGTTTGACTCCTGAATAAAGTATTTTGAAACTAAATATTTGTGGTATAATCAATCAGCTGAAGGTAGGCATTTAGACAACATTAGGAAGCAAGCAATTGTGGAGGTCCCAAAACCACAAACAAATAATGTCTTTTTTGCGAATGGTGAACTTCTGCAGAGTCTGGATCCCAAATTATGCATCTTACCAAATTCATCTATGATGAACCTCTGGCTGCAGCTGACAGGATCATGTCTCATCCACAAGATGAGACATAAATCACAAAGATTTGATTTTACAATTACTTGATGCTATACAACTACCCGCACAACTCGCAATTTGCAAATGTCAAGCACATATGTCAAACCAAAATCCCATTTCTATAGGGAACAGAAGAGCAGATGAGGCTGCAAATGACGCCTCACGGACACAACAAATGTATATGCCAGAAACTACAACCCTAGAAATGCAAATACTCAAAGGTATGCAAACACATGCCCAACAAAATGAAATACAATACTGAATAAACAAAGGAGCTATACAAAAAAATGGATTATACATTTCCACAGATGATAAACCCATCCTACCCAAGTCACTATTTAGATATGCAGCAGTATTGAGCCATGGCCTCTGCCATGTTTCAACAGGTGGGATAGTTGCACTGATATCTAAAGTATTCACAGCGTATGGCTTCACAAATTACTCAAAACATTTCTTGTTTGTCCTGTCTTGTTAGTGCTGAACACAATGCACAAGGGAATAGAAGACTAAAAAGGGGGCTGAAAGACAAACCTGGATTCACCTGTCCTATTGTAAAAAGGTTTTACAGGCAGAGAAGGGACAATCCGCTGGAGGTTCCCTGAATAGACCGGTGACCAGGGGAGATACTACATAGGGTGGTTGATGTCTCTAAGCCGGTGAAGAAATCCAAACCCATACCCATGGGGAACCTTCAGTGCAAGATGAAAGGGGCAGTACTACTTTAGGGAACATTGGTGAATCTGAAGAGCATTTTTTGTTGGGGAAGGGGGGGGGGGGGGACGGACCAGGAAACAGTTACTGAGCAATGTCTGAACCTACACGGTGGGATAGAACTGGTAAAGCCCTGATTTTTAACTTTTACAGAAGGAGTGATGCGCACCATTTGGGTAGATATGTGTTAGATGATGGACTGTGGAGATCATCTGAAGCAAAGAAGCTTATCTGGGCAGACAAATACATCTGTTTTATCCCCCCTCGGGACTGAGTGTAAGGGATGGACTCCGGCCCTCTGGACCATAGCGGCTCAAGATTGGAGTTATACAATGTCAAGGACAAATGCACAAAGTTTTTAAAAAAGCTTATCAATAATAAAGGCAGTAAACTCCCCATTCATGCATAGCAAAGATTGTAATCAATTGTTGATCACACTAAACAATCCTACCTTAAAAGACCAGAGGTTGTTTGCTATAAGTGCATGGGTATCTGGAATAAATCCTTAGGACATTAATTTCTTCATACAAGTAATTCAAAATAAAAAATAGAATATATGACCAGCTAGCTTTAGAAGAGGAATATGAGTAAAGGAATAAATTAAAGAATGCTTGATTCTCACAAACCTCTGATAAAGCTGCAGTTTCACTTTCACCCTCATCCCTACCTTTCAGTATTAGAGTTCAGTGAGAAAGGAGAGGGGGGGGGGGGGGTGACTAAGCTTGCAAAATCTTACAGCTGTACTCGCTTGCGTGAATTAAATAGAAACTTGTAATGAATCAAGTGAATTATACTGTCGTAAAAATAGGAAATATAGGAATTTTAAGGTATATTTTTGCTGCTATTTGTGTACATGTCGGTTCTGTGATTGGTCGGGCGTGTGTATACTTGCTAAATGGGATTACTGCTGTGTTTTCCCTGTGAGAATGTCCTGTAAGTGAAATGAGTTATGGATGACCTCATTTCATGTAAGACCTGAATGTTCCTATTAAGTGAAAAATACTACAATGATGCTACAGTTAGCTGTGGGAGTCTAGAAACAGTTAAAGCTTTGTTTATCTTACTGCATCACCTCTCCTTGCTAAGAGGAATTCTGGAGGGGGTTATTTAGGTTGAAGGATCAAGCAAGTCTGCAGATGGTTGGAGTAGTTGTAGATGTGTGAATTTTTATGCTATGCAGTGAATGTGTATAGAGAATTATATGGTTAATAATATTTATATGAGAGAGAAAGACTTGACCGCACAGATGGATGAAAGTTAATGAGAAGTGTTCAAGCTGTGATGAATGCAAAATGTATGATTACGCTATGTGTATTTCACAGCTACAGCGTGAGGCGGGTTAAATGTATGGTGCTAGCTGATTGTCTACAAAAGTATCCAATCTAGCCTATCATGTTGTATCAGAGAAGGTATAAATGTGAGTGCCTGAGAGCGGGAAGGTCTTCCATCTTGTGATCCATCTTCTAGAGCAGAGAGAAAAAACACAGAGGCACATGGGGGCACCTTCAGCCCTCATGTGTTGAAGATGGAAGAGGAGAAGTTTCCCGAAATGCTTGTTTTCAGCATGAATTGTAAGTGAGCCCCAGAGAGAGAGTGAACATAGAGCAAGTAAAAGTATTTTAAAGCCTTGTGCAGAGCTACTCTTCTGTCACAGTGCCTGTGGAGTGACTCTACCCCAGCCTCCTCCAGAGAGTTCCTCGTCCAGGAGCTGTACCTGACAGATAACTTGGACTGCAGGACTGGTGTCATCTGAGTTTCATCCCCGACCTCAAATCTTCTGTCTTTCCTGCACTAGTGTATAGAATCATAGAATGGTTAGAGTTGGAAAACACCTCCAGGGCCATCTGGTCCCAAACCCCTACTGCAAGATTTACTAAATCATCCCAGACAGATATCTGTCTAGCCTCTGTTTGAACACTTCCATTGAAGAAGGAGAACTCACCACCTTCCGTGGTAACCTGTTCCACTCATTGATCACCGTCCCTGTCAGAAAGCTTTTTCTAATATCCAATTTGTGTCTACTCCCTTTCTGTTTCACCCCATTGCTTCTAGTCTTTCCTTGTGCAAAGAAGAATCGGGCTGATCCCTCTGCACTGTGACAATCCTGCAGATATTTGTAGACCACTATTAAGTCTCCTCTCAGCCTTCTTTTTTTCAAGCTAAACATTCCCAGATCTTTTAACCTTTCTTCATAGGACATGATTTGCAGACCGCTCACCATCTTGGTAAACTGTTCTCTGAGCTTGCTCCAGTTTGTCTATGTCTTTTTTAAAGTGTGGTGCCCAGAACTAGACACAGTATTCCAGATGAGGTTTGACTAAGGAAGAGTAGAGGGGGATAATGACCTCACGTGATCTAGACTCTGATCTATGCTTCTCTTAATACATCACAGAATTGTGTTTGCCTTTTTGGCTGCTGCATCACATTGTTGTTCAGTCTATGATCTATTAGTATACACAAGTCTTTTTTTTTTTACATGTGCTACTGCTTTGCTCAATTCCTCCCATTCTGTATGTGCTTTTTTTATTTTTCTTGCCCAGATGTAGGACTTTGCATTTCTCCTTGTTAAATACCATTCTGTTAGTCGCTGCCCACTATGCAAGCTTTTCTAGATCTTTTTGAACACTCTCTCTTTTCTCCCAGTGTTAGCTATCCCTACTAGCTTTGCGCCATCAGCAAATTTGATCAGTTTCCCAATTTTTTGAATTTGTGCCTTGTATTGCTAAACTGAAGTTTGACAGTAAAAGTTATTCCAGGCCCTGACCATTCCCGGGGATTTGAGGTACTATACTATTGTCTGGCTCCTTTATTTCCCCGCTGATGGTCATGATGGGGGGGTACCGGAACGGGGGAGTCACACGTGACAACTACAACCTTTTTTCCATAGTTTATTGGGCTTCCTCATGCAGGGGGTGTCCGGAAGAGGCCCAGCGCTGCTCTGGCCTTGGTTATGTGCATCCCCCTGGGAGGGAGAGTGGTTAGTGCCACCGTGACAAGCCAGCATCTTGCCCTCCCAGTTTCTCAGTGTATACCATGCGTCCGGGGTCACCCTACGGGACAATGCAGCTTGGTCACTAAGGAGTTAAAAAAAACTATGCCAAACCCAATTAAAAAAAAAAAGAAAAGGTCTTTGTCTGCAAAATAAAAACATCATCAGGCAACACAGCAATGTCAACTGATGACATTGCCATGGAATGTGAAAACTTTTACAAAACATTTTTATAGCCTTTGCACCCTGACAGAAGGAAACCATCACACCGACACTAAAACATTAGCTTTTCTAGAGACCCTTAAACTACCTAAATTATCTGAAGATGATAAACTTAACTTGTTTAATCTATTCACCACTTCTGAAGTAAAAAAAAAAAGAGCACATCCATTCCCAATGAGAAGAGTCTAGGTACAGATGGACTGCCAATCCTACATTATAAGTAGAGATGAGCGAGCATACTTGTTAAGGACAAATACTCGAGCGAGTATCGTCATTTTTGAGTATCTGCCTGCTCCTCTACAAAGGTTCGGGTGCCGGCCTGAAGATCTCTGTTTCTACCCCCACCCCCCCTCCGCTCCCTCCCGCAACCCACCGCTCACCCCCGCCGGCACCCGGATCTTTCCGGTCGAGCAGGCAGATACTTGAAAAGGACGAAACTCGCTCGAGTAATTGTCCTTAACGAGTATGCTCGCTCATCTCTAAATTATAAGACATTCTCTAAATTACTCGTTCAAGCCTTCAAGTCTTCACAAACCTATGCAACTCACTCTTGTCAGGGGCAAATCTTCCCAAACAATCCCTAGAGGCATTCATCACTCTAATACCGAAACAAGGTAAAGACCCAGAACAATGCAGTACCTACCGACCTATCTCCCTGTTAGAAAGTAGATTCAAATATTTTGGCAAAACTTATAGCCCAACGCATATTCCTTTTACTTATTAAACTTATCCACCCAGATCAGGTGGGATTTGTGCCGCACAGAGAAGGTAAATTCAGTACATCTTGTATCATCAATGCCATTAACTATGCAAAAAAATAACAAAATACCATTGGTCCTTCTGGGTACAGATCCAGAAAAAGCCTTTGAAAGAGTAAGTTGGGACTTCAAGGAAAGCTCATTAATGAAATTTGTATTTCCAAAACAATTTATAACAGCCATACTGACTCTTTTTTCAAATCCCTCAGCCAGAATTCATATAAATGGAACACTCTCAGATCCCTTCCCTATTACAAATGGGTCCCGACAGGGCTGCCCACCATCTCCCACCTTATTTGTATTGGTGATGGAGACTGCTACAACAAAATTCGACAAAATCCTAACATACAGGGATTGAAGATAGAAAACTTTATACATACTACAGCTGCATTTGCAGATGACCTCCTTATACTCATGACCAACCCAAAAGTGTCTTTCTCTGCAATTTTAGAGATCTTTGACCAATTTGGCAAAATCTCAAACTTCAAGGTAAATTTTGAGAAATAAGAAGCCCTAAATATCTCCACACCAACTAACATAGCGATCATACAAAGGCAATATTCCTTTAAATGGTGCTCATCTATCATCAAATCCTTAAGTACCATCTTAACGTTTGATCCCTCCCAACCTTTTAAAGTAAACTATACCCCTCTTCTTAAAAACCTGCAATATCAATTACATTATCCAAACATTCCCTTCTCATCATGGATGCAAGTAAAAAATAGGTGATTATGCCTATCCGATAATGGGGTTTCCAGGAGTCTCCACGACAGCACCACCAGAGATAGCCCCCTCCTGGTTAGACAGGAACACACCGAGAGGTTAAAAGCTCCCCCCTTTCGCACCTTCCTCAGTGGTTTCTAACAAATTGCCAGGGGTAGGAGCTTAACTTAAATCTTTACCTAACCGGTATTTTAACCTATACTTTTCCTAAGGAAATTATATTTTGTAAATGTTTCCCTAGTACTTCATAAATATATATATCCTTTTTTTTTTGGGGGGGGGGGAATGTACGGGTGCTGTCGTGGAGACTCCTGGAAACCCGATTAGAGACGTACTAACTAAAAAATGATCTAGGGTGGGATTGCCACCGAGAGGACTTTGCGGCCCAAGGCCATGTCCTCGTCCTGCTGCACCTTTACCCTAGAATGCTTAACAAAAGTGTGCGGCTTCTTCCAAACTGCGGCCTTGCATATTTGTTCAACAGACACTGAACTATGCTCGGCCCATGAAGACGCTACTTCTCAGTGTGAATTTTTCAAGTTCCATGCTGTTAGATGGAGATTGCCTATATTCGGGTAGCTCAGAGGCCCCTGCGTCAGTAGATCTGCCTGGGCAGGGAAGATGACTGGGTCCTGGATGCTTAATGTTCTTTGAAGACCGAACCAGCTCCTCCTCGGCCAGAAGGGGGCCACTAGAATCCGCGTGCATCTCTGTGATCTGAAGTATTGCAACACTCTTGGAATCCCCAATTCTGACTCAGGGTATCTACTGCTGTTGGCTGGTCCCCTGGTCTGAGGGAGAAGAAGAGAAGAAGTTCTTCACCTTGGCATTCTCTTTCGTTGCAAATAGATCTAGTTCTGGGGGCCCCCACCTGTCCGTTAGGATTCTGAACGCCTCCTGAGATAGAGACCACTCTCCTGGGTTTATACGTCTTCTGCTGAGGAAATCTGCCTTTTGGTTCAGCGATCCTTTGAGATGTATTGCTGAGATTGAGAGAATTCGGCCCTCTACCCAGCGGAAGATCTTTTGCAAGATGCTCTGTAGGGCTGGTGACCTTGTTCCCCCTTGGCGCCGAATGTGGGCAACCGCCGTGGTGTTGTCCGACAGGATTTTTATGTGTTGATTACTTACTGAGTCCCCCAGCCGTTGGAGGGATTTCCAAACCACCTGGAGTTCTCTATAATTTGATGATTGACCTCTTATCTCCTGTGCCCAGGGACCTTGTAGAAGTTGGTCTCCTACGTGCGCCCACCACCCCCAGGCACTTTCATCTGTCGTGATGTGGGTAGCTGGGTTCTGCATCCAGTGGACTCTCCTTTGCAGGTTCACTGGGGACGTCCACCAGCGCAGGGATATCTTCACTGAGTTTTTGATGTGCATCTTTGTTCCTAGTGAGGATTTGGTGTGTGCTTGGGCCCATGCTACCCCAGGGATGCAGGATGTCAGGCTCCCTACGAGGGACATGGCTTCCCGGACTGTACATGACCGCCTCCGTAGAAAGGGCCTGACTAGTTGAAGGATCTTCTGTATTTTTATCTCGGGAAGAAAGGAGCATTTAGCCTCTGAGTCAAACGTTATGCCCAAGAATACCTTCCTTCTGCTGGGATCTAAGCTGGATTTCTCCCAGTTTATTATCCAACCTAGGAACTGGAGCAGATCGAGAACTGTTGCCAGTTGTTCCGCTAAGAGCTCTCTGGAGCCTGCTACAATCAGAATGTTGTCCAGATAAGGTATTATTAGGATTGATCTTTGCCTTAGGTAGGCTGCCACCTCTGCCATAATTTTCTTAAAAATTCGGGGCGCTGAGGAAATCCCGAAGGGACGGCATCTGAACTGAAAAGGACTTGTTCTTCTGCCCATGTCTAGTGTGAACCTCACGTACTTCTGAGAATCCCTGTGGATCGGCACATGAAAGTACGCGTCCTTTACATATATAGACGTCATATAGGCTCCTCTTGGTATCAGCTTCACTGTTGAGGAGATTGACTTCATCTTGAACTTCTGATACTAAATAAGGCATTCAGGAGCTTTTAGTTGATTATCAGGAGTGACTTTCCGCATGGTTTCCTTATCAGGAAGAGTCTGGAGTAATGACCCTGAGTCTCTTTGTTTGGGGGTACAAAGTATACTGCGTTTCAATGTAGCAAGTCCCGAATGCTCTGCTGAAGTAGGCATAGTTGTTGTGCCGAGCCTCCTGTGGTAATGTATTTCCTTTTGGTGAGGGACACCATTTCTATTTGGTATCCCTGCTGTAGGATCTCTGGGATCAATGAACCCTCGCAGATTGAGGCCCATTGATCCGCAAAGTTCCCCAGCCTCGCCCCCACTGGGATGGCGTAAGGGGTTTTGTTTTTTTGGGTCCCCCTGGTGGGGGTTGAAGAGGAAATTCCTCCCTCTACCCCCCTTGGGGTAACTCCAGCGGCCTGTCTTGACCTTGCCCCTATATGACTCGGACTGCTGCACTGGGGCCCGAAAAAAGGTTTTTCCTTTCTGTTGTTTCTCCTCTGGGAATCCCTTTTTCCTGTCGGATGCCTTCTTGAGGATTTTGTCGAGATGTGGGCCAAAGAGAAACTAGCCATGGAATGGAAGCGAGCACAATTTGTTTTTTGATGCTAAATGGCCCGACCATGATTTTAGCCATAAAACTCTTCTGTCTGAATTAGACAGGGCTGTCGCCTTTGCTGAGACAGGGCTGTCGCCTTTGCTGAGAGCTTTACCGTCTCCGTCTTTACCGTCTCCGGCCTTCCGATCCATTGGATCTCTTAGTTGCGTGGCTTCCTCAAAAGGCAGGGTTGTCCTTTTTGCCACTTTGGCCACGGGGACATCCACTCTGGGAATCTCTTCCCAGCTTGCGCACACCTCTTCCTCTAAGGGGTATCGCCTTTTAACCCCCCTGGAGGAGAAGGATCCTGCGTCGGGTTTTTCCATTCCTTCTGGATCAGCTTGGAAATGTTACTATGGACTGGGAAGGTACGTCTGCGTCTTTCCCCTAATCCCCCGAAAATCCCGTCCTGGATTGTACGCGGCTCTCTGGGTTCCTCCATTTTGAGGGTGGCCCTGAACGATTTAATGAGCTCCGTTAAGTCCTCCTGATGAAATAGATATTTCTTGTACTCCTCTTCATCTGAGGACTCTTTGGGCGCTGGTTCTTCCAGCTCTGTCTCGATCGAGCTTTTTTCGGAGTCTGAATATTCTTCCGGGCTATACGACTTTTTCTGGCGCTTAGCCCTGGATGCCCCCGCTGGCGATGTCAGAGCTGACCGCACTTCCTCCTTTACCAGCTTCTTGACATCTTCTAGGATTCCCCCTGATTCCTCTTTAACTAGCCTGGTTATACATGCCTTGCATAGAGGCCTCTCATACGTAGCTGGCAGTCTCGACCCGCACTCTACGCATTTTTTAGGTTTCGTTCTGGGAGGGGGGGGTCTTTTTTATCCACCTGGCAGACAAACAGAGTTTTTTGCAGATAAAGATGCAGTATTCCAAACATTATATATTGGATTTTTGGATAAAACTTTTTTTGCCCCACTGGCTACTTACGGCCCCCGCTGTAGCTGAAGATTCAGCGATGTCCAGTGCTGGAGCACTCATTGACACCCAGTAATGCAGACACTTTGGAGCAATACAAGCCAGCCCAAAAACAATGGCTTACCTGTCCTGTAGATCTTCTCTCAGACTCCTTTTTCAAATTTGGCGCCTCCACGCCAAGCCCCGCCCCCTCCTCGTGCCCCACCCCCACCGCGATGACATCATTGCGTCAGCCTTGTGACGCGGCGCCCAGCCCCCTCCGGAGCGCGCCAAAGGGACTCCGAGAGCACCGCGCCTGGTCATAGCAGACGAAGGAGGAGAGCTGAGGCCCCTGCTTTGTACTCCCCATTGGCCGCCGCGAAAGGAACCTGGCCCAGGGGAACCACCCCATGTGGCATCCCAGGAGCCGCTCGTCAGAAAGGGAGGACAGGCCGACCCACTGCCCTCCGATCCGTTGGTGAGTCTCTTCATGCTGGTGTCTCCATCAGCACCTCCCCGGGGTCCTGTCTCCTGGCAGGACAGGAAGACACTGAGGAAGGTGGGAGAGGGGGAAGCTTTTAACCTCTCGGTGTGTTCCTGTCCAACCAGGAGGAGGCTATCTCAGGTGGTGCTGTCATGAAGACTACTGGGGAAAAACTTGCTCTCCACTTGTATATTGCCATAAATCTTACATACATCACAAATAGTCACAATAAAGACCCCTGACCACTTCTTCTCCAGTCTGCATTAGCTTTTCAAGAATTTTATCTGGGAATTATCTGGGATAAGCAAAAACCACATTTAGCATTCTCCTACTTAACCCCCCCCCCCCCCCCCCCCTCCAAAAAAAAAATAACACAGGGAGGTTTTGGCCTTCCAAATATACTCCAATACTAGAGGGCGATTCACATCGCCAGTTAGATTTACTTGGTGAATCTCAGGCTGGACTCACCCTTTATTAACCTAGAGAGAACTTTGTTCAACCAGGTGGGACATTATCTCCTTCGCACCAATGACTTTCCCTTATACAGACCTCAATCACTCAGCCCTATTATGAAGTGTATGATTAAGGTTATGTAATCCCTTCGATTACAAAATGGTGAATATGCCTTAAATTCTCAACAAGGACACCTGCGCCCCTAATTCCCTCTAGTTTAGCTAACAAACCACAGATCATTAAGTGCATGGACGTGGCTTGGTTCCCTGACAGTCCACAATATTATCAAAGGGGCTAAGATCACAAACTTGGCTCATATTGAAACACTTATACCAAGCAGCTCATTAAATTAACTAGAAACCTTAAACATTTACATCTCACAAAAAAATTTCAGTTGCTTTTCCATAACAGGTTGAAAGACCCACTGTGATTGGAAACCTATCTATCTCTTTCTGAGTGGCCACGGAGGCTCATGACGTACCTTTATAAGGGACGGTTACTTTGTTCCTCTTCTAACAAGCCACGGCTTCTTAGAGTCTGGGAAAGGAACTGGGCTTCCATTTCAACAGAGAATACAGCAGGAGAATTCCAAACAATTCACATGGATTCTCCAGATGTGTCCATATACAGGAGTACTCTTACAGAATACTTATACCACGGTACAAAACTCCAGACACATTATTCAAATCTAACCTTTCACAAACAGTCACATGCTGGAGGTGCGATTCACACAAGGGAAATCTGCTGCACATATGATGGCATTGCCCAAATATTGAACCTTTCTGGCAACAAGTCACGCAACACATTAAAAAAAATTGCCATTTATCTTCTCACCTGAGGAGGTTCTGCTCTGGACACCCTCAAAACAGTATTCATTTTCCATTCTGATTTGCATAGCAAAGCTTCTCTTTCAATTTTTTTGGAAAGATAAAAAATACCTATATTGTCTCACTGGAGAGATAGCGTATCTCAGATATACTGTTTTGAAGAGATTGCTGCATGGGAATCTGGCTTGAGAACCAACTTTAGAACAACTTGGACACCATGGGTAACATACCTAGAGAAACAAGCCTAATAATCTAATTTAACAAAATAACAGCACAGTTACACTTTAATCCACCCCCCCCCCCCCTCCACCACCGATAGGTGTTTAATATGACAACCTTCTAATTGATTTTCTTATCCTTTTCTTGATTCTGATTGGCAAGAAACTCCTCAATTTTAACTCAACTTGGGTTTAAATACACACTTTCAACTGAATCTACCACAATTGCTTCTATTCCACCTGACTGGCTGTAGGACCTTGAAAGTGATTAGTCTTGGTTATGGAAAATAAAATGGGAATAGATGCTGGTCAAATAGGCAAGGGAAGATACCTAGTTTACATATTAAGGGAAGATACCTAGTTTACATATTAAGAAGTGCGGGTTTGGGGACTGCTAGAAGAACGGGAGTTACACTACCAATGTGAACATAGAAGGCTCAATGCCTTTATGTTATCATTATTAACCAATATCAGCACTACGTAACAAACCAGGCTGAGTGGAGTTCGATCGTATCTTTCTATGTAGGCTATACATAGGAAGAAAGATGGTGTGGGAACACATTGCTAACTTAAATGAATTCAAGTCTCAAGGTCCAGATGAATAACATCCTAGGATACTAAAGAAAGCAGCGGAGGTAATTACTGAACCACTCGCCATAATCTTTAAAAATTCTAGGAGAACAGAAGAAGTCCCAGAAGATTGGAAAAGGGCAAATGTTGTCCCTATCTTCAAAAAAGGGAAGAAGGTGGATCCAGGAAACTGCAGGCCGGTGAGCCTGATGTCTATACTGGGAAAAATCTTTGAACAAAATATTAAACAAATTATTAAACAGCATGCTTGCAATTACTTGGATAAAAATGGAGTAATTAACCAGAGCCAGCATGGGTTTGTAACAAACAAGTCATGCCAGATGAATCTAATTTCCTTCTATGACAGAATCACCGACTGGGTTGATCAGTGAAATGCGGTACATATAGTAGATCTTAACTTTAGTAAAGATGTTGACAAAGTATCTCATACTATACTACATGTGGGCAAGGAAAATAGTAAAAGCACATACAGAATGGAAGGAATTGGGCTAGGCAGCACATGTGAAAAAAACTTGGGTATACTAATAAATCATAGACTAAACATGAGTCAATAATGTGATGCAGCAGCTAAAAAGACAAACACAATTCTGGGATGTATTAGGAGAAGCATAGAGTCTAGATCATGTGAGGGAATTATCCTCCTCTACTCTTCCTTAGTCAGAAATCATCTGGAATACTGTGTCTAGTTTTGGGAACTCCAATTTTAAAAAGCTATAGACAAACTGGAGCAGGCTCAGAGAAGAATTACCAAGATGGTGAGCGTTCTGCAAATCCTGTCCTATGAGGAATGGTTAAAGGCTGAGAGGAGACTTCATATCTGAAGGTGCTTACATAGTACAGAGGGATCAGCCCTTTTCTCATCTGCACAAGGAAAGACTAGAAGCAATGGGATGAAACTGAAGTGGAGGAGACACAGATTAGATATTAGAAAAAAAACATTCTGACAGTGAGGGTGATCAATGAGTGGAACAGGCTACCATGGGAGGTGGCAAGTTCTCCTTCAATGGAAGTGTTCAAATAAAGGCTGAATAAATATCTGTCTGAGATGATTTAGTGAATCCTACAGTGAGCACGGGGGTTGGACCAGATGACCCCAGAGTTCACTTCCAACTCTACTATTCTATGATTCTATGTTCCTCTGTAGTTGGTTGAGAGTGGGTCCACACGTCCAACTTACCTGGAATAAAGGGACGTATGCTCTGCCCATCTTATCAATATATGCGGCCTACATGGGTGCACACCTAGTGGGAATAGGGTTACATTTAATTATTCCTATAAACTTGGTTAACAGTAAAGTACTGCTTACGTAGTGGGCGGTGCGGCCCCTCTCTCGTTAAGCGACTGGAGTATTATTTTAGATATACCTTGTCGACCGTTGGAATGCCTCCATTTTCTATAAATGTGATTTTATATTCTGAGAAAATCTAAGTGATGGCGGCCCCTTATGTATAGGGGCCTGAACTGACCCGCACAAACACTTCCAGCAGGAATACCACAGAGGTGTATCTTGGCTCAGCCTGGTCACAATCCTTGTATTGTCCCCTAATGTATTTATACATAGTTATTTGATCGCCCCTTAGCCTTCTTTCTTCTAGGGTAAATAATCCCAATTTTGATAGCCTCTCTGGGTATTCCAGTCCTTTCATTCCATTTATTAATTTAGTTGCCCTTCTTTGAACCCCCTCCAGCACTGTAACATCTTTCCTGAGCACCGATGTCCAGAACCATACACAGTATTCCATGTGAGGCCTGACGAGTTTCTTATACAGCAGAAGAATAACTTTCTCGTCCCTCGCCCCTATGCCTCTTTTAATGCACACGAGATCTGCTAACGACCCGTTTCAGAAGGGACAATGAATTTCTCTACAGAAGATGACTTGTTCACAGTGATGTCCGTCAGCATTGTTCTTCAGAGCCTTCTAACCAATATACAGGAAATTATTTGTTATTTACCTAAATAAATCACAACCTGACAAGTCATCCTACTGTTATAATTCTTACATGTTGGACCTGTGCGTTCATTTCAACCAAGTTGGTATTGATATGTACTGCGGCTCATTATGTTATGAATGATTCACATCTCAACTATTATCTCTCAATAAAAAGGGATTGTTCAAAAAAATACATCAAAGAGATGGAGAAAGATATCAGCATGCAAGACATATAAGATCACAAGATAAACCAGGATATATAAATAGTGTAACAGGAAGATGTGCATGAACATTTAGTCCTGTCTATTACCTGGTGATGGGAGCGGCTGGTGGGTCTCCATCATGGCCTCCTTGTACAGATCCTTGTGTCCTTCTAAATACTCCCACTCCTCCATGGAGAAATAGACAGCGACATCCTGACACCTTATAGGAACCTGACAACACAATATACAGTCATCACCCAGAAGCCTCCAGTGCTGTTACTGTATAATGTCCCAGCATTCTCTGCAGCGTCACCTCTCCAGTCAGCAGCTCAATCATCTTGTTGGTGAGTTCTAGAATCTTCTGTACATTAATGTCCTCATGTATCAGGGGGTTAGGTGGGGGTTCCGTGATTGGGCTCAGGTTTCTTCCCCATCCATCACACACAGGGGCCCGACAGCCATCACTAGAGGTCTTCATCACTACTGTGTAATCCTGTATATGGTGGGGCATTAATAAATATCACTATTCACATTTCGACAGTCCAGGACCTCTCCAGTGACATCATCTGTTATTACCATAGATAAGAATGATGTAGTGTGACATCATCAGAATCTCTCACCTCTCCTGTGACATCATCTGTTATTACCATATATAAGAATGAGGTCATGTAACATCATCAGAATCTCTCACCTCTCCAGTGACATCATCTGCTATTATCATATATAAGAATGAGGTCATGTGACATAATCAGAATCTCTCACCTCTCCAGTAAGCTCGAAGAGTATTTCCATGGTGAGATTTAATACATGTTTCACCATCTTCTTTCTGTCCTCCTCCATCCTGAATGGTGAATCGGGAATATGATGTTATATAGAAGATATCAAAGGATCCGATTTTGTACGACCTGAATGGAGAGAAGATGAGCCAATATAAAATCTGGATAAGTCTGATGTCAGGAGTTTATCACAGAACCAGGCTGATGAAGGCTTGTATTCTGTGGCAAGAGGTCATTTTTAATGATGTTATTTAATGTGCCGTATAATGAATGAGGAAACTTATATATTTAAAAAAATCCGTTCCGCTGTTTAGAATTGAAAAAAAAAAATCGTTTTTCTTATTACTGTGAGGTGATAATGACGTTTAGTTTATTCTCCGTGTTAGACTACAGCGCTTCCACCTTCTGAAAGTCCTGAGGGCTGCCATTGCAGAGTGCCTATCAAGCTATGCCTGTGGCGTGGCTGTATAGAATGCCATTCAGATCCCTGTATAGTGTAATGCTGTGGCATCACATCATACTGCAGGATCAATCAAAGCATTGCAAAAAAAAGTAAAAATTAGTTTAAAAAAGTTTTACTAATTATTAAAATGTTCCATCAAAGCAACACATTATTTACTCTGCACTGGGAATAAATAAAAGGATGCCTGAAATGTGCTTTTTTGGTCACTTCGTCTCTAAGAAAAAAATCAATAAAACGTGATAAACAAAACGTACATATTAAACACAAACCAACAGAAACTACAGGACGCCATGAAAAAGAGGAGCCCTCGCACAACTAAAAGTGTTATGGCGGTCAGAAGATGGCGACAGATATAAATTTGGTATCGTAGTTGTCATGTACAGGAGGAGAGAGGGCAGGGGACGATGCCCATCAATCCCACCTCTGTCTCCGATTACTCATGGATGGAGTATTCTTTGCGCACTTGCTGCAACCAGCCATCGCGGTAGAGCCTCGATCGATCACTCTAGCGAGATTGGAAGCTTAGATTACCAGCTGATTTGTATCCAGCTTTCCCGGGCTTCTGCCGCATGTAGACCGAAAGCACAAATCACCACCTGATCTGTACTAACGCGCTCCAGTGCTCTCCAATGCCGCGCGCAATACACACACTGACATCACCGGTTGGTACTGTTACGAAAAAGGAACAGTTAATTGCTTAATAAAGAATTTATGTAATTGCTCTCTGTTAGCAGCCAGTTAATTAACTTTTAAACTTTGTATATTATTCAGCTCACCTATAGTCAGGATGTCATAACTAACCGCAAGTAAAGGATGCAGCCTACACCCCAAGTGTAAAGGCCCTTTTAGACATGATTTTTGCTCAAAAATCACTCAAAGCCATCTTTTACGCGATAATCGTTGTGTCTAACTGCACTGACATCCTACAGTTTTGGTTAAGCCGTCGCTGATCAATTCTTAAGATCAGTTATCAGGCATTCACAGCGGGATACAGCTGATACTATTGTTTCAGCTGTATCCCGCTCCCTGATGACTGGTGGGGTATGAAGAACAGAGCGGTCCAGCTGTGTTCTCCATACCCTGGTCGGAGCACTCAGCTGTATAATAGCCGGGCGCTGCGAGTGGGGAACAGCTGAATGCATCCTTACATCCTCTGCTCGAAGTGCAAGGTGATCGCCCAACATTTGAGCGATCAACTTGCGCTTAGAACACAACGATTATCGCTCAAAAGACTTTTTGAGCGATAATCGTTGTCTAAACCAGCCTTAAGACAAAAGGTTTTCCTGAATATACTTCTTAAAGCGTCTTCTTTATCTAAAACTACTGTATGTACCCAGCGCCCACGCGGAGTGCGGTTTAGCTATATCCTGCCAATGACAAACACTATAGCTGGCCACACGTATTCACTGAACGTCAATATAGTAAAATAACAAGTATCTTACTATGGTGAACTTCTGCCTTCATGTCTGGCTAGAAGGTCGCAGAAGCGTAGGTCTTTGATGCTAAAGATGGCCCACGGGTCTGGTATCAGAATGTCAGCTCAGATTTTCAATATTATGTCTTTTATATGATCACGCCTTCGTTTTGCTTTATAAACCTGTCATACCTGTGAATAAACTAGAAGAGATGATTGCTCACCACCTCACATGTCCTTCTGTGTGCTTGGTAACTCTGCATGCAGGTCTCTTCTCATCGCGGGCCATCTTAATGTGGCAACCGGACAATGACTCTATGATCGCCACAGGGGTGGTTGCCATAACAGTACAAAAGATACACAGTAAAGGTTGTTACACGGGAGGATGAGGATTTACAGCCATATACAGATCAG
This sequence comes from Eleutherodactylus coqui, assembly GCF_035609145.1. NCBI lineage: Eukaryota > Metazoa > Chordata > Amphibia > Anura > Eleutherodactylidae > Eleutherodactylus > Eleutherodactylus coqui. The sequence continues at coordinate 16,011,807 of NC_089841.1, read as the reverse complement.
GACTAGAGATGAGCGAGCATACTCACTAAGGGCAATTACTCGACCGACCATTGCCCTTAGCGAGTACCTGCCCGCTCGGAAGAAAAGATTCCGGGGGGGGACGCAGGGGAGATCTCTCTACCGCCCCCCCCCCCCCCCCCCCGCGCTCCCCCCTGCTCACTTCCACAACTCCCCGCGCAGCCACCCGAATCTTTTCTTCCAAGCGGGCAGGTACTCGCTAAGGACAATACTCACTCGAGCAATTGCCCTTAGCGAGTATGCTCGCTCATCTCTAATCAGAATGGTATTTTTTAAATAAACAGGTGAAAATAAAAGAACTATATGGGATATGAATAGAGATGAGCGAGCGTACTCGTCCGAGCTTGATACTCGTTCGAGTATTAGGGTACTCGAGATGCTCGTTACTCGAGACGAGCACCACGCGATGTTCGAGTCACTTTCATTTTCTTCCCTGAGAAATTTGCGCGCTTTTCTGGCCAATAGAAAGACAGGGAAGGCATTACAACTTCCTCCTGTGACATTTCAGCCCTATACAACCCCCCTGCAGTGAGTGGCTGGGGAGATCAAGTGACACCCGAGTATTAAAATCTGCCCCGCCCGCGGCTCCCCACAGATAAATTCTGACAGAGATCAGGGAAAGTACTGTCTTGCTGTAGCTGCTATAGGGAGAGTGTTAGGTGTTATATTCGTCTTCAAGAACCCCAACAGTCCTTCTTAGGGCCACATCTGACCGTGTGCAGTACTGTTGTGGCTGCTTTTAGCAGTGTTGCACAACTTTTTTTTTTTTGTATATCGGGCGTGCAGACCATAGCGTCCTCAGTCTGCAGTCATTTTACAGAGTATAGAGGCAGTACTGCTGAGGCAGGGACAGTGGTACAGGGAAAGAGATATACTGTCTATATAGGCAGTGGGCTTTTTAAAAAAAAATTGGGGAAAAATACTATATTTGGGCTGCCTGTGACCTTCTTCAGTTTCCTGCGTGTCTGCTGGGGGTAGTAGTCGCTAATTAATACCCAGCTAAGCGTTACAGCAGGCTTGCGCATAATTGTTTCCTGGCTCTGCTGTGTCCATTACATGATCGCCGTCATCCCGCCACAGGGAAACAGTATACATATATACGCTGCATACGGTGTCTGCCTGCTTTTTCACCTCACCATTTTAAAAAATTGTAGCAAAATACTTAAGGCCTACCCCTGCCCTTTGGCCACTTGACTGGTTCTGCGCTGTGAATTACAGTAGCTCAGTCATACGCACCTAGGTCTCACGACAGGCTTGCGCATAATTGTTTCCTGGCTCTGCTGTGTCCGTTACATGATCGCCGTCATCCCGCCACAGGGAAACAGTATACATATATACGCTGCATACGGTGTCTGTCTGCTTTTTCACCTCACCATTTAAAAAAATTGTAGCAAAATACTTAAGGCCTACCACTGGCCTTTGGCCACTTCACTGGTTCTGCGCTGTGAATTACAGTAGCTCAGTCATACGCACCTAGGTCTCACGACAGGCTTGCGCATAATTGTTTCCTGGCTCTGCTGTGCGCTCCGTAAGCAAAGTCAGCCTCCAACCACAGGCCAATAAGCAGCACATTTATTTACAGCGTTCTGTTTCTGCTCTACTCGTAATACACCATGCTGAGGGGTAGGGGTAGGCCTAGAGGATGTGGATGGGGGTGAGGACGCGGAGGCCCAAGTCAGGGTGTGGGCGCAGGCCGAGCTCCTGGTCCAGGTGTATCGCAGCCGACTGCTGCGGGATTAGGAGAGAGGCAAGTTTCTGGGGTCCCCAGATTCATCTCACAATTAATGGGTCCACGCGGTAGACCTTTATTAGAAACTGAGCAGTGTGAGCAGGTCCTGTCGTGGATGGCAGAAAGTGCATCCAGCAATCTATCGACCACCCAGTCTTCTACGCCGTCCACTGCTGCAACTCTGAATCCTCTGGCTGCTGCTCCTCCTTCCTCCCAGCCTCCTCACTCCATGAAAATGACACATTCTGAGGAGCAGGCAGACTCCCAGGAACTGTTCTCGGGCCCCTGCCCAGATTGGGCAGCAATGGTTCCTCTCCCACCGGAGGAGTTTGTCGTGACCGATGCCCAACCTTTGGAAAGTTCCCGGGGTCCGGGGGATGGGGCTCGGGACTTCCGGCAACTGTCTCAAGAGCTTTCAGTGGGTGAGGAGGACGATGACGATGAGACACAGTTGTCTATCAGAGAGGTAGTAGTAAGGGCAGTAAGTCCGAGGGAGGAGCGCACAGAGAATTCGGAGGAAGAGCAGCTGGACGATGAGGTGACTGACCCCACCTGGTTTGCTAAGCCTACTGAGGACAGGTCTTCAGAGGGGGAGGCAAGTGCAGCAGCAGGGCAGGTTGGAAGAGGTAGTGCGGTGGCCAGGGGTAGAGGCAGGGCCAGACCGAATAATCCACCAACTGTTTCCCAAAGCGCCCCCTCGCGCCATGCCACCCTGCAGAGGCCGAGGTGCTCAAGGGTGTGGCAGTTTTTCACTGAGAGTGCAGACGTCCGACGAACTGTGGTGTGTAAGGTTTGTCGCGCCAAGATCAGCCGGGGAGCCACCACCACCAGCCTCACCACCACCAGCATGCGCAGGAATATGATGGCCAAGCACCCCACAAGGTGGGACGAAGGACGTTCACCGCCTCCGGTTTGCACCACTGCCTCTCCCCCTGTGCCCCAACCTGCCACTGAGATCCAACCCCCCTCTCAGGACACAGGCACGACCGTCTCCCGGCCTGCACCCACACGCTCACCTCCGCTGTCCTCGGCCCCATCCAGCAATGTCTCTCAGCGCAGCGTCCAGCCGTCGCTAGCGCAACTGTTTGAGCGCAAGCACAAGTACGCCGCCACGCACACGCACGCTCAAGCGTTAAACGTGCACATAGCCAAATTGATCAGCCTGGAGATGCTGCCATATAGGCTTGTGGAAACGGAGGCTTTCAAAAACATGGCGGCGGCGGCCCCGCGCTACTCGGTTCCCAGTTGCCACTACTTTTCCCGATGTGCCGTCCCAGCCCTGCACGACCACGTCTCCCGCAACATTGTACGCGCCCTCACCAACGCGGTTACTGCCAAGGTCCACTTAACAACGGACACGTGGACAAGCACAGGCGGGCAGGGCCACTATATCTCCCTGACGGCACATTGGGTGAATTTAGTGGAGGCTGGGACCGAGTCAGAGCCTGGGACCGCTCACGTCCTACCCACCCCCAGAATTGCGGGCCCCAGCTCGGTGCTGGTATCTGCGGCGGTGTATGGTTCCTCCACTAAACCACCCTCCTCCTCCTACGCAACCCCTGTCTCGTAATCAAGATGTGTCAGCAGCAGCACGTCGCCAGCAGTCGGTGTCGCGCGGCGTGGCAGCACAGCGGTGGGCAAGCGTCAGCAGACCGTGCTGAAACTACTCAGCTTAGGAGAGAAGAGTCACATGGCCCACAAACTGCTGCAGGGTCTGACAGAGCAGACAGACCGCTGGCTTTCGCCGCTGAGCCTCCAACCGGGCATGGTCGTGTGTGACAACGGCCGTAACCTGGTGGCAGCTCTGCAGCTCGGCAGCCTCACACACGTGCCATGCCTGGCCCACGACCTTAATTTGGTGGTTCAGCGCTTTCTGAAAAGCTACCCACGCTTGTCAGACCTGCTCGGAAAGGTGCGCCAGGTCAGCGCACATTTCCGCAAGTCCAACACGGACGCTGCCACCCTGCGGACCCTGAAACATCGGTTTAATCTGCCAGTGCACCGACTGCTGTGCGGCGTGCCCACACAGTGGAACTCTACGCTCCACATGTTGGCCAGGCTCTATGAGCAGCGTAGAGCTATAGTGGAATACCAACTCCAACATGGGCGGCGTAGTGGGAGTCAGCCTCCTCAATTCTTTACAGAAGAGTGGGCCTGGTTGGCAGCCATCTGCCAGGTCCTTGGAAACTTTGAGGAGTCTACCAAGATCTATGCCACCTCCTCTAAACCCTCCCCCTCCTACACAACCTCTACCTCTCAATTAAGAAATGTGAGCAGCACGTCGCCAGCAGTCGGTGCGGCAGCACTGCGGTGGACAAGCATCAGCAGGCCGTGCTGAAACTACTCAGCCTAGGTGACAAGAGGCACACGGCCCCCAAACTGTTGCAGCGTCTGACAGAGCAGACCGACATCTGGCTTTCACCGCTGAGCCTCCAAGCGGGCATGGTCGTGTGTGACAACAGCTATAACCTGGTGGCAGCTCTGCAGCCTCACACACGTGCCATGCCTGGCCCAGGTCTTCAATCTGGTGGTTCAGCGGTTTCTTAAAAACTACCCGCACTTATCTGACCTGCTCGGCAAGGTGCGCCGCGTCTGCGCACATTTCCGCAAGTCCACCACAGACGCTGCCACCCTGAGGACGCTGCAACATCAGTTTAATCTGCCAGAGCACAGACTGCTGTGCGACGTGCCCACACGGTGGAATTCTACGCTGCACATGTTGGCCAGGCTCTATGAGCAGCGTAGAGCAATAGTGGAATACCAACTCCAACATGGGCGGCGTAGTGGTAGTCAGCTTACCCAATTCTTTACCGAGCAGTGGGCCAGGATGGCAGATATCTGCCAGGTCCTCGGAAACTTTGAGGAGTCTACCCAGATGGTGAGCGGCGATGCTGCAATCATTAGCGTCACCATTCCTCTGCTATGCCTCTTGAGAAGTTCCCTGCAAAGCATAAAGGCAGACACTTTGCGCTCGGAAACGTAGGCGGGGGAAGACAGTATGTCGCTGGATAGTCAGAGCACCCTCATGTCTATATCTCAGCGCGTTGAGGAGGAGGGGGAGGAGCATGAGGAGGAGGGGGAAGAGACAGCTTGGCCCACTGCAGAGGGTACCCATGCTGCTTGCCTGTCATCCTTTCAGCGTGTATGGCCTGAGGAGGAGGAGGATCCTGAAAGTGATCTTCCTAGTGAGGACAGCCATGTGTTGCGTACAGGTACCCTGGCACACATGGCTGACTTCATGTTAGGATGCCTTTCTCGTGACCCTCGCGTTGCACGCATTCTGGCCACTACGGATTAATGGGTGTACACACTGCTCGACCCACGGTATAAGGAGAACCAGGCAAAGGGAATGGGGGACGAGCAGGGGGTGGGGTTAGTACAGTTAGAACTGATAGATCAGCCATAAGTACGAATAGCAACAAAACAAATTTAAAAAACAAAAAAAATGATATAAATTGTATGATCACGAATGCACGAAGTCTGATCGGTAAAGTGGGCGAGCTTGAAGCAAGAATGACTGATGAAAGTTATGACATAGTCGGAATTACTGAAACATGGCTTGATGATAAGTGCGATTGGGCTGTGAATTTGCAGGGGTACAATCTCTTCAGAAGAGACCGAAGGAACCAGAAAGGGGGAGGGGTATGTCTGTACGTCAAATCGAACTTGAAGCCGAGGCTACGGGAGGATATAGGGGTAGGAGACGAACAGGTGGAATCTCTGTGGGTAGAAATACAGGGAGGAAAAAATAACAAAATCCTGATAGGGGTCTTCTATCGACCACCAAAAGCAACAGAAGAAACTGAAGACTTACTACTAAGGCAAATAGAAGAGGTGTCAAAACGAAACGAAGTAATTATCATGGGGGACTTTAATTACCCAGATATAACATGGGAGAACGAAACCTGCAAATCTCACAGGGGTGATAAGTTCTTGAGAGTAATTAAAGACAATTACCTGAACCAACTTGTGCAGGAACCAACAAGAGGGAGGGCCATTCTGGACCTAGTACTAACCAACAAACCGGAACGTATAAAGGGGGTGCAGGTTGAGGGGCACTTGGGGAACAGCGACCACAATATAATCAACTTCCAGCTGTCAATCAATAGGAAGCCTTATCAGGGAGAGACAAAGAAACTAAACTTTAGTAAAGCAAAATTTGATGAGCTTAGAACTACTATCGGTAACATTAATTGGGACAACATCCTCAAAAATATCAGTACGGAGGAAAAATGGGAAAAGTTCAAAAGGATCCTAATCACCTCATGTGAGCAGTTCATTCCCTTTAAAAATAAAAGAAACTCAACTAAAAGGAAACCAATGTGGCTCGACAAGACTGTACGAGGGGCAATAAACGAAAAGAAGAAAGCGTTCAAACTACTAAAGCAACAAGGCAGCGAAGAAGCGCTAAAATCATACAGGGAAAAAAACAAAATATGCAAAGATACGATCAAAACTGCCAAGGAGGAAGCAGAAAGATGGATCGCCAAAGAGAGCAAAAACAACCCGAAGCTATTTTTCAACTACATAAACAGCAAAAGGATTTGCAGGGAGAGCGCTGGCCCTTTAAAAAACAATGCAGGAGAAATCATTGATGATGACGAAGGGAAAGCAAATCTACTAAACAGCTTCTTCTCAAGTGTGTTCACCAAAGAAAAGGAAATGCCACACGAGATGCAGGGGAATAAAACGAACCCCTCACAAAATATCTCATACCTAACGCAGGAGGAGGTGCGGAAGCGTCTAAAGAAAAACTAAAATTGATAAATCACCGGGCCCAGATGGATTACACCCAAGGATACTAAAGGAACTAAGTGACGAGATAGCTAGGCCGCTATACCTAATATTTCTAGACACTATCAAGACCGGAGTAGTACCATTGGACTGGCGCATTGCCAACGTGGTTCCAATTTACAAAAAAGGGAGCAAAAGTGAGCCTGGTAACTACAGGCCAGTAAGTCTCACTTCAGTAACGGGAAAAATTTTCGAGGGGATTCTGAGAGACGCCATCGATGAGTACCTCAAGGAGATTAAGGGAATAACTCCTCACCAGCATGGATTCATGAAGGGTCGCTCATGTCAGACAAATCTGATCAGTTTCTACGATGAAGTAAGCTCTAAGCTGGACCAGGGAGAATCTATTGATCTTGTATATCTGGACTTCTCTAAAGCCTTTGACACCGTGCCACATAATAGGCTAATATACAAAATGAGGCAGCTCGGACTGGGCGAAAACGTGTGTAAGTGGGTAAAAAATTGGCTCAACGATAGAAAGCAGAGGGTGGTAATAAATGGTTCGTACTCTGATTGGACCACAGTCGCTAGCGGGGTGCCACAGGGTTCAGTATTAGGCCCCACTCTGTTCAACATATTTATTAATGACCTTATAGAGGGGCTGCACAGCAAAATATCAATATTTGCAGACGACACAAAATTATACAATATAATTAATGCAACGGAGGACAATGTGCGGCTACAAACGGACCTGGATAAGCTGGGGGCTTGGGCAGAAAAATGGCAAATGAAGTTCAATGTTGAAAAATGTAAGACTATGCACATGGGCAGGAGGAACGAATGTCACAAATATTCACTTAATGGGGTACCGCTGGGGAAAAGTAATATGGAAAAGGATCTAGGGGTATTAGTGGATAATAGGCTAAACTGGAGTAACCAATGCCAGTCAGCTGCTGCAAAGGCAAATAAAGTCTTGGGGTGCATTAAAAGAGGTATAGGGGCGAAGGACGAGAACATTATCCTTCCATTATATAAGGCACTTGTCAGGCCTCACATGGAATACTGCGTACAATTCTGGACACCGGTGCTCAGGAAAGATGTCACAGTGCTTGAAGGGGTGAAGAAGGGCAACTAAACTAATACATGGAATGACGGGACTGGAATACCCACAGAGGCTATCCAAATTGGGACTATTTACTCTAGAAAAAAGAAGGTTAAGAGGCGACCAAATAACCATGTATAAGTACATGAGGGGACAACACATGGATCTCTCCCGTGATCTGTTTACACCCAGGACCACAAAGGTAACAAGAGGACATCCGCTACGATTAGAGGAAAGTAGGTTTCATCACCAACATAGAAAGGGGTTCTTTACTGTAAGAGCAGTTAGACTGTGGAACTCTCTACCGGAGGAAGTGGTGATGGCAAAATCGATAGAGGAGTTTAAAAGGGGACTTGATGTCTTTCTGGAGAAGAAGTATATTACAGGATATAAATATTAGGTTAAGGGTCAATCCTGGTATACAGGCAGGTAGGAACTATTAGGGGTTGATCCAGGGAACAGTCTGATTGCCATTAGGGAGTCGGGAAGGAATTTTTCCCCCAAAAGGGCTAATTGGCTTCTGGCCTTGGGGTTTTTTGCCTTCCTCTGGATCAACACAGTAGGATAGACAGGCTGGACTAGATGGACAATGTCTTCATTCGGCCTTACATACTATGTTACTATGTTACTCTCATACTCGAAGACGAAAGGGGTTCGAGAGTGATGCTATACCACAGGACCCTGGCGGACAAACTAATGGTAAAATTCCCATCCGACAGCGCTAGTGGCAAAAGGCGCAGTTCCGAGGGCCAGGTTGCAGGGGAGGCGCGGAGATCAGGCAGCATGTACAGCGCAGGCAGGGGAAAACTCTCCAAGGCCTTTGACAGCTTTATGGCTCCCTAGCAAGACTGTGTCACCGCTCTCCAGTCAGACTGTGTCACCGCTCCCCAGTCAAAGCTGAGTCGGTGGGAGCACTGTAAAAGGATGGTGAGGGAGTACGTAGCCGATCGCACGACCGTCCTCCGTGACGCCTCTGCTCCCTACAACTACTGGGTGTCGAAGCTGGACACGTGGCCTGAACTCGTGCTGTATGCCCTGGAGGTGCTTGCTTGTCCTGCGACTAGCGTCTTGTCAGAGAGGGTGTTTAGTGCGGCTGGGGGAATCATCATGGATAAGCGTACCCGCCTGTCAACTGACAGTGCCGACAGGCTTACACTCATAAAGATAAACAAAGCTTGGATTTCCCCAGACTTCTCTTCTCCACCAGCGGACAGCAGCGGTACCTAAACAATACGTAGGCTGCACCCGCGGATGAAAGCATCGTTTTCTATCACCATAAAAAACGGGGACCTTTTAGCTTCATCAATCTGTGTATTATATTCATCCTCCTCCTCCTCCTGCTCCTCCTCCTGAAACCTCACATAATCACGCCGAACGGGCAATTTTTCTTAGGCCCACAAGGCTCAGTTATATTACTTTTGTAAACAATGTTTATATGTTTCAATTCTCATTAAAGCGTTGAAACTTGCACCTGAACCAATTTTTATTTTAACTGGGCTGCCTCCATGCCTAGTTACAATTTAAGCCACGTTAACCAAAGCGATTAATGGGTTTCACCTGCCCTCTTTGTTGGGCATGGGCAATTTTTCTGAGGTACATTAGTACTGTTGGTACACCAATTTTTTTGGGCCCTTGCCTACAGTGTAATCCTAGTAATTTTTATGGGCTTCGCCTGCACTCATGCTACAGCAAGGTGTGTGGGGTTGGCCTACACTTTTGCTACATAAATGTAACTGGGGCCTTGTCTATACTGCAACTACTGAAATGTGAAAGAGACTGTTATCTCCCTAAACTGCTGCAACGGGAATGTTACTGTGGCCTGTCTTGACTGCTACTACTACTGAAATGGAACTAAGACTGTGCTCCCCCTATACTGCTGCTAGTGATATGTTACTGGGGCCTGTCCCTAATGCTACCGCTGAAATGTTACTAATTCTGGGCTCTGACTATACCGCTGCTAATGCTATGTCACTGTGGTGTGGAAACGGAGGCTTCCCAAAGACATGATGGTAGCGAGGCCATTTCCCTCCAACGCGGTTACTGTTAACGTACATATTACCAGTCTGACTGGGGCATGCACTGTGGGCCGAAGCCCACCTGTATTGTATGTGACGTTAGCTCTGCTGAGCAGGGCTCTGCAATGGGATACATTTATGTACCGCCGATGGGTTCCAGGGAGCCACCCATGCTGTGGGTCCACAGGGACTTCACATTAGGGATTTGTACCTGCCAATGTCTATGTATTAAAAACCCCGGTCAGACTGGGGCATGCAGTGTGGGCTGAAGCCCACCTGCATTTAATCTGACGTTACCTCAGCTGTGTTGGGCAATGCAATGGGATTTATTTATGTACCGCCGGTGGCTTCCTGGGACCCACCTATGCTGTCGGTCCACACGGAGTTGTAACTGCATGTGTCTACTTATAAAGAACCCCAGTCTGACTGGGGCATGCAGTGTGGGCCGAAGCCCACATGCATTTAATCTGACGTTACCTCAGCTGTGCTGGGCACTGCAATGGTATTTATTTATGTACCGCTGGTGGGTTCCAGGTAGCCACCCATGCTTTGGGTCCACACAGACTTCACATTAGGGAGTTGTACCTGCCTGTGTCAACTTATAAAAAACCCCAGTCTGACTGGGGCATGCAGTGTGGGCCGAAGCCCACTTGCATTTAATCTGACGTTACCTCAGCTGTGCTGGGCAATGCAATGGGATTTATTTATGTACCGCCAGTGGCTTCCTGGGACCCACCTATGCTGTCAGTCCACACGGAGTTGTAACTGCATGTGTCTACTTATAAAGAACCCCAGTCTGACTGGGGCATGCACTGTGGGCCGAGGCCCACCTGTATTGTATGTGACGTTAGCTCTGCTGAGCAGGGCACTGCAATGGGATTTGTTTATGTACCGCCGGTGGGTTCCAGGGAGCCATCCATGCTTTGGGTCCACACGGACTTCACATTAGGGAGTTGTACCTGCTCGTGTCAACTTATAAAAAACCCCAGTCTGACTGGGGCATGCAGTGTGCGCCGAAGCCCACCTGCATTTAATCTGATGTTACCTCAGCTGTGCTGGGCAATGCATTGGGACAAACTACAGGAGCAATACAGCGCTAATGAGACGTGCACAGCTACGCTAGCATTGGAGTCCGCTGTAGGCCCGTGATTGCTGAGGGTTTGTGCAGAGGCCTATGTCCTGGGTGCAGTGAAAGTCCGCTTCCTGCCTAGGATTGCTGAAGCTGTGGGCCGGGGCCTATGTCGTGGACGCGGTGCAAGTCTGCCATGTTTGGCCGCTCAGATCAATTTTTGGTTCATGTCTTGGGTTTCCTAGGACCCACCTATGCTGTTGGTGCAAACTAAGCTCCCATCGCGGTGTTTCACCTGTCCGGCACACAGACACTAACTGACTTGGGTAGGGGGCAGAGCGCAGACGGCTTTCCCCTTGCAGTGTCGATTGAGCTATGCGACACCTTGACAGAATGAATACTGTGTGGCACATGGATTCCCCATTGCTATGCCCATGTGTGCAGCTCCTGATGGAGGTGGCACAGGATTGGATTTCTCATTGCTTCTGTACAGCATTGTGGGCTATCGCCCCGCCCCCTTTTAAAGAGGGTCGCTGCCTGGCCCTGCCAACCCTCTGCAATGTGTGCCTCTAGTTCCTCCTCATGGCAGACACACTTATAAATAGACATGAGGGTGGTGTGGCTATGAGCCCAGCGTGTGGCATGAGGGCAGCTGAAGGCTGCGCAGGGACACTTTGGTGTGCGCTGTGGACACTGGGTTGTGCGGGGGGGGGGGGGGGTTGGGCAGCATGTAACCCAGGAGAAGTGGCAGCGGAGTGTCATGCAGGCAGTGATTGTGCTTTGTTGGAGGTAGTGTGGGGCTTAGCTAAGGTATGCCTTGCTAATGAGGGTTTTTCAGAAGTAAAAATTGTTGGGAGGAGGGGGGGCCACTCTTGCCGCTATTGTGGCTTAATAGTGGGACCTGGGAACTTGAGATGCAGCCCAACATGTAGCCCCTCGCCTGCCCTATCCGTTTCTGTGTCGTTCCCATCCCTTTTTTTGAATTTCCCAGATTTTCACAAATTAAAACCTTAGCGAGCATCGGCGATATACAAAAATGCTCGAGTCGCCCATTGACTTCATTGGGGTTTGTTACTCGAAACGAACCCTCGAGCATCGCGGAAAGTTCGACTCGAGTAACGAGCACCCGAGCATTTTGGTGCTCGCTCATCTCTAGATATGAATATCGGTCCAATGTTCCAATACGTGCAGAGTCACTGAAGTTTACAGGACAGCGTTACACCGAGGGCCTATCTCTGTACGCTGACCCCCATCTACTGTGAGCCCCCAGTTTTTAAGTTTCCTCAGAAGACACTTCCCTCTGTCATACAGAGAAGGGAGGGTTGAATTCATACGGGCTGTGGAATATCATAATTACCTATGTCCGTCATATCTCGGCGAAAGGCCTTTCGATTGGGAATATAGGCGTGGCATATTTCTAGTCATGATTTTATCTATTGAAACTACTAACGACCACTTGTCCGTGAGTATGTGTGTGGGTGCTTCTAATGCTCTGCCCCCGAGCACATGCTGGTGAGGTTATCACAGGACCAAAAGCATGACAGCAGCATTGTGCTCACAGGACCTTTGATGAGGAGCTTTGATGATGTAACCATCATGTGATCAGCCACCAACACTTAGCTCTGCCCATTGATCACATAACTGTGATGTCGTTGCAGATCCTAAAGCATCTATAAAACAAAGAGCCTATCAGCAGCCTTGTGCTCACAGGACCAGTGATGATGTCACCATCATGTTAACAGTCACCTTTGTGGGAGGAGTCCGGGGTCACATAATAGTGACATCACAGATCCTACACCAGCACAGACCGACAAAGAATGTATATAGTTCAGCTGTGTGTGTCACATGTGCATCTAGCAGAGCTGTGTGTGTCTGTGACATGCGCATTGCATGTAGCAGAGCTGTGTCTGTGACGTGCGCATGGCATGTAGCAGAGCTGTGTCTGTGATGTGCGCATGGCATGTAGCAGAGCTGTGTCTGTGATGTGCGCATGGCATGTAGCAGAGCTGTGTCTGTAACGTGCACATGGCATGTAGCAGAGCCGTGTCTGTAACGTGCACATGGCATGTAGCAGAGCCGTGTTTTTAACACGCAAATAATGCAGAAGTGCTGTGTCTATGACATGCACATGTACTGTAGAACAGCTATGTGTGTTCGTCACACGCGCATGTACCAGAACTGTGTGTGTGTGTGATGTAGCAGAGCTCTGTAGCGAATTGCACCACCCGAAACACTGGAACTATCATTTCCTAATTATCACTAGTTTTTTTTTATATCAAGCATGATGGGTAAAATATAACCAGGTATGGTGACCCGCAGTTTGAGGGGTTACTGAGCTCTTACCACAACATGTGTAGATGTGTTTTGTTCAGCAAGCCTGCCTGATTCTGAAGATATAATTCATCGGGCCGGACCGTCACACGACTATATATCCTCTATTAAAGGATCTCCAGCCCCAGCGTGTCTGCCCGAAGCCCTGCTAGGCGAGTGGTACTCAGTATCTTCATGCCGATACTACCCAAACAAATACAGGTGGGAGAGAGGGAGTTACTGACATCACAGCACCGCGCTTGTTGGGGGATTGAAGTCATTCAGCTTTCCCAGGGTCCTGACAAATTACAAATGCTAGCCCCTGTACAGCACAATGTCTGACGGTCTGGCGGTCTCTCCATCACAGTAGTAGTCGTACTGACCTACACAACCACAATAAAGCTGGCAGGTTAGTTTTGTTGCAGTATGTACGCTGTAGAAAACAAGACGAGCCCAAAGATGGCGGAATTTACATTTTTTCTCCATTTCTCTTAGCTTAGAATTTTCTAAGCGTTTTTCAGCACATTAAATGGTAACATTGAAAAATACAACACGTCCCGCAAGAATCAAACCGCCAGACATCTACAGCGATGGGTAAATAAAGAGTTATACATTCTCAAAAGGGGAAGGAAAAACCGAAAATGAAGAAAAAAGGGCATGTCCTTAAGGGGTTAAATTAAAATATTCACACGCTTTCATTTGTCTTTAGGACCCAGGGGATTCCTTGTATTTTGCAGGCCGAGCTGCAGTTGTTGTTGGCAGCATTTTAGTGCACTTTGGGCTTTTTCATCCTATTTTTAAATCCATTTTTCTGAAAATGTTATTAGTACAAATAAAATAGTGAGAGGTTAATCCCGAGTTCATCTGATGAACGAGAAGACCTGGACAAGCAAAACAGAGGAAAGACCAAACAGATCCGCCCACCCCAAAAATAATAACATGGGCCGGAGATAGAGGATGAGCCCCATCAGCCAAGCGAAACAAACCCTGTAATGGGGTATCAAAAGGACCCTTTCCAGCTGCAGATGTCCCTGTTAGACAAACAGTATCCCGGATACCGGACAGGGGTCTAGTCTATAGACAGCAGAGGAGAAGATAAAGCTCACATTGATATTCTATCTGCAAAAATAGAAAGATACCAAAGGAAAGAATGCCGATAAATAAGACGGTTCAGGAGGGTCAATGATTCAGTGAGATTCCGTATTGCATTGCTTCCAAGCGCTCCTCAGGAGGGCAAAGTTCATCGGGATCCACAGGGGTCTCTAGGGCCCATTTACACACAACGATTATCACTCAAAATTCACCCAAACTATAAAAATAGCGTCTCAGGAGCCACAAAAAACACTAATAATTTATAGAACTAACCAGGGCTATGTATAGCTTCCAGAGCCGAAAACTGGAGGAACCAGAGAGCGGAAATGTCCCGGGCCTCAAATGGTTAATAATAAGTGGCCCCAGCGAGCCCCACATGGGGGGACACATACCTCCACCTGCAGAGCTGGCAGCAGCTTCCAGGACCTGTGATGATGTCACCGTCATGTGACTCCTGTGTGGGAGGAGCCATTCTGGGGCTGCTGGGAAGCCTCTTCTCCTGGGTTGTTGTGAGCTGCAGCAGACAGGAGCCGTTATGGAGCTTGTTGGTCTCCGGGCTACAACCATCTACACTGTTTACTGGGAGACCCCCGCTACAATGTACTATGGGGGCTGCAGACCCTCTCCTCTACAGGTGCAATACTCTGCAGTACTGGGGGCTCTGGGTGTCCTCTCCTCTACAGGTGCAATACTCTGCAGTACTGGGGGCTCTGGGTGTCCTCTCCTCCTACAGATACAATACTCTGCAGTGCTGGGGGCTCTGGGTGTCCTCTCCTCCTACAAATACAATACTCTGCAGTACTGGGGGCTCTGGGTGTCCTCTCCTCCTACAGATTCAATACTCTGCAGTACTCGGGGCTCTGGGTGTCCTCTCCTCCTACAGATACAATACTCTGCAGTACTGGGGGCTCTGGGTGTCCTTTCCTCCTACAGATACAATACTCTGCAGTACTGGGGGCTCTGGATGCCCTTTCCTACTACAGATACAATACGCTGCAGTACTGGGGGCTCCGGGTGTCCTCTCCCCCTACAGATACAATACTCTGCAGTACTGGGGGCTCTGGGTGTCCTCTCCTCCTACAGATACAATACTCTGCAGTACTGGGGGCTCTGGGTGTCCTCTCCTCCTACAGATACAATATTCTGCAGTACTGGGGGCTCTGGATGCCCTTTCCTACTACAGATACAATACGCTGCAGTACTGGGGGCTCTGGGTGTTCTCTCCTCCTACAGATACAATACTCTGCAGCACTGGGGCTCTGGGTGTCCTCTCCTCCTACAGATACAATACTCTGCCGTACTGGGGGCTCTGGGTGTCCTCTCCTCCTACAGATACAATACTCTGCAGTACTGGGGGCTCTGGGTGTCCTCTCCTCCTACAGATACAATACTCTGCAGTACTGGGGGCTCTGGGTGTCCTCTAAATCTACAGATACAACGCTCTGCAATATTGTGGCTTTGTGTGCCTTCCCCTCCTACAGATACAATACTCTGCAGTACTGGGGGCTTTGGGTGTCCTCTCCTCCTACAGATACAATACTCTGCAGTGCTGGGGGCTCTGGGTGTCCTCTCCTCCTACAGGTGCAATACTCTGCAGTACTGGGGACCTTGGGTGTACTTTTCTCCTACAGATACAATACTCTGCAGTACTGGGGCCTCTGGGTGTCCTCTCCTCCTACAGATACAATACTCTGCAGTACTGGGGGCTTTGGGTGTACTTTCCTCCTACAGGTACAGTACTTTGCAGTACTGAGCCTGGTGTGTGCATTAGAGTGCAATTCACTACACGGCCTGGAAGCTCTGAATACTCTGGGATGCAATGCTCTACATGGAATGTGAGCTTTTGGGTACACTGGGATGCAATGCTCTGCATGTATTGGAAGCTGTGGAAAACAATGCTTTACATGCACTGGAAATCTGGGTACACTGGGATGCATGATTCTGCATGGACTGGGGGCTTTGGGATGCAATGCTCTGTCGGCTTAGTGTTCTGAAAAGCAATGCTCTACTTTGATTGAAGGCTCTGCGATGCAAGGCTTGACATCGACTTGGGGTTCTGGGAAGCAATGCTCTGCATGGGCTCAGTGCACTGTGATGCAATGCTCTGTATGGGCTCAGAACACTGGGAAACAATGCTCTGCATGATCTGGATTCACTGGGATTAGAGATGAGCGAGCACCAAAATGCTCGGGTGCTCGTTACTGGAGTCGAACTTTTTGTAATGCTCGAGAACTCATTTCGAGTAATGAACTCCATTGAAGTCAATAGGAGACTCGAGCATTTTTCAAGGTGACCCATGCTCTGCATAGGGGAGGGTGTGTCATTCACCTGAAACATCAAAAAGTGATGAAAAGGATAGGGAACAGCAGGGGCAGCATGCATGGATGCATATGAGGCTCCCAGGTCACACTATTAAGCCAAATGTGGTCAAGAGACTGATGGTCACCCCCCTAACAATTTAGTTGGGCCAAACCATAATCTGCAAGGCACACACGCTCGCACATCTTAGCTAAGCACCACACTAGGTGGCATGAAGGCCAATCACTCCCTGTGGGTGACACCACTGCCTCTTTTATTGTGTTACAAGCTGGTATTGCTGTCCAATCCCCCCCAGAATGCAGGAACGAGCCTGCGTCCACAGCGTAGTGAAATCTTTCCCAGCGCAGCGTCCAGCTGTCCCCATCCCAGATGGGGTAAGTTGCATTCGTTCGCCGACGGCAGCTAAGGGACTCCGTAGGCCGATCCTTCCAGCTCCTGATGTCTGATGGACTGATGCCACCCCTGCGCAGAGTGGCACGCAAAAGAAAAGTGGCCCTCTCATCTCGGGGGTTCTGGTCAACCCACCTTTATCCGGGAGTACTGGGCGAGAGCTTTGGCCTATTTTCTCAAAGCGCTGAGAAGGACTGGGGACGCGCACACTCGAGTCAACACACAGCAGCTGCCCCTCTGCCGCCTCCCTTTGGCGCAGAGCCATGGAGTCCCCGAGTACCCATTCTGCCTGTCCGTCCGTGGTAACTGGCAGCACCCCCTCCGAGCACACAACAACGCCTCTGCCGGTTAAGGAAATAGGCAAAGAGAAAAAAAAAATGCCTAAAACCCCACGGCATGGCCAAACCTCAGTGCTACAGGTGAGACGAGGCAAAGAGGGTGTCAGAAAACCAGTATGAGGAAAATCCTGGGCGGTCCAGGCCGAGCGCTGGTTCCAGGAAGGCGGAAGGCGCAGGCCTGTTTCCCCTGATAGTGCCGACGGCTGTAAAATAAGGCCTCGCAAAACATCTCGACGAACACCTTATCAGGGCTAATGGGAAAGAGCTGCGGTCTTTGATGCATTTTCTCAAAGTACTAAGAAGGAGCAGGGACGCACTCAGTCACTGCACCGCAGCCTCCCTCCTGCCACCTCCCTTGGGAATTGCTGATAAATTAACGTATGATCCTAATTCAAATCCCATGCCACCTCCGTCACAAAATTTCATGATCCACAAACGTGGGAATAAAGGGGACTCAGATTCCAGTACTTCTACACATCTCCACAATTCAACAACCCATTCTAAAACAAATGATTTTTTTTACACAGAGTGCAGGTGAGCCCCTAAAAGATTTGTTTACTTAAAGTATAGGTGAACCCTTGAAAGATTTGTATATTAAAAGTGTAGTTGAACCCCTGAAAGATTTGTTTACCAAGAGTGCAGGTGAACCCCTAAATGATTTGATTACCAAGAGTATAGGCGAACCCCTGAGAAATTTGTGTACCAAAAGTATAGGCGAACCTCTGAAAGATTTGAGCACCAAGAGTATAGGTGTACCCCTGAAAGGTTTGTTTACTCAGAGTGAAGGTAAACCCCTGAAATATTTTTTTAAACAAAAAGCTCTTACTTGCTTAATGGGATCCAGGTGGCAGTCCACCGGCAAGTTACCGCCTGTCCCAGGGAAAGACAGCATGTACTATGAAGAAATTAGAGTGGCCAAACCAGGACAATTTATTCTGTCTCAGTGTCAGATAGCTGGACACTGTGCTGGAACATATTTGTGGACTCTGTGGGCATATGAAGCTGGAACCAGCATATTTGCTGAACTCTAGTGGTGAACCTCTTCAAAATTAGGGGTGAGAACCTGGAGGTGGCCCTCAGAAAAAATTGTTTTGATAGAGCCTGGAGGCAGCTCTCCGAAAAAAATAGTTTTTACAGAGCCTTTTGTCCCTCTGAAGAATTGGCTGTTCAGCGTGCTGACATGCTGGTTTAGGAGGAGGAGGAGACAGATCAGAGAAGGATAGACCAAGCTACTTCTACCCTTTTTTGGGGTGACAGAGGGTGCATGGTTCTCCAGTTCCAGCTTAAAGATACTTTATGTTAAGCTGCTTTTCACCGGTGGAGAAGAGAAGTCTGGGGAAATCCTGGCTTTGTTCATCTTAATAAGTGTAAGCCTGTCGGCGCTGGACATGCTGCCTGTTCCCCTGATCTCCCCTGCTAGTTGGCCCACTGAACTACGTCCTCTACCGCTAGCGTTGTCAGATGGGAAGTTTAGTATCAGTTTTTCCACCAGGGCCTGGTGGTATTGCATCACTCTCATACTCCTTTCCTCTTCAGGAATGAGAGTGAAAAGGTTCTCTGTATACCATGGGTCGAGAAGGGTGAACACCCAGTAATCCATGTTGACCACAATGTATCTAACGTGAGGGTCTCGGGAAAGGCAGCTTAACATGAAGTCAGCGATGTGTGCCAGAGTCCCAGTACGCAACACATTACTGTCCTTACTAGGAGGATGACTCTCAGTCTCCTTCTCGTCCTCCTCTTCAGCCCATACATGCTGACCAGATGTGAAAGAAGTAGCATGGGTACTCTCAGTATGGGCAGCAGTCTCTTCCCCCTCCTCCCCCTCTTCCTCCCATAAGCGCTGAGAAACGGTCGTGAGGGTATTCTGGCTATCAAGCGACGTATTTTCATCCCCATCTCCTGTTCTATCCGCAAAGCGTTGACCTTAATGCTTAGCAGTGGCCATCTCAGCAGGCAAAGCAGCAGGATGGTTACGCTGATAATGGCCGCATCACTGCTCACCATTTGTGTTGACTCCTCATAGTTTCCTAACACCTGACAGATGTCAGACTTCCATGCCCACTCCTCTGTGAAGAAGTTCGGAGGCATGTTGCAGCTGGTATTCAACAATGGCTGTACACTGCTTGTAAACCGTGGCCAACATGTGCAAAGTTGAATTCCAGTGCGTGGGCACGTCGCACAACAGTCAGTGAATTGGCAGCTGGAAGCGCTGATGCAGTATCCTGAGGGTGGCAGCATCTGTGGTGGACTTTCTAAAATGTGCGCACACACAACGCACCTTGCTGAGCAGCTCAGACAAATTGGGGTAGTTTTTAAGAAAGCAATGAACCACCAGATTGAACACATGGGCCAGGCATGGCACGTGTGTTAGTCTACCAAGCTGCAGAACCGCCACCAAGTTACACACATTGTCACACACGACCATGCCTGGTTGGAGGTTCAGCGGCGAAAGCCACAGATCTGTCTGCTCCGTCAAACCCTGTAACAGCTCTTAGGCTGTGTGCCTCTAGTCACCTAAGCTCAGGAGTTTCAGCACGGCCTGTTAAAGCTTCCCCATGGCAGTGCTGCAGCGCCTTGAGCTACTGACTGAAGACGACGTGCTCACAGACGGTAATTGAGAGGTGGAGCAGGTTGGAGGAAGTGGCATAATAAGCTGGAGAAACCATGACCGAGGTAGGACCCGCAATCCTCTGTGTGGGTAGCACGTGAGCAGACCCAGGGTCAGACTCGGTCACAGTCTCCACCAGGTTAACCCAATGTGCCATCAGGGAGATGTAGTGTCCCTGCCCACCAGCACTTGTCCACGTGTTGGTGGTTAAGTGGACCTTCCCGTTGGTGAGGGCACGGTTGATATTCCGTGACACTTGCTGGTGTAGGGCGGGGACAGTGCAGCGGGAAAAATAGTGGTGACTGGGGACCGAGTAGTGAGGGACGGCCACCGCCATGAGGTTGCGGAAAGCCTCAGTTTCTACCAGCCTATATGGCAGCACCTTCGGGCTCAGCAGTTTGGAGATATGTACGTTTAGCGATTGTGCATGCGGGTGGGTGGCTGCATATTTTTGCTTGTGCTCTAATGTTTGTTTTATGGACAGCTGAACGCTGTGCTGGGACACATTGGTGGAGGCAATAGAGGACTGTGCAAGTGAGGGGGTGGGTGAAGGGCGGAAGACGTTCATGCCTCGGTCCTGGGAAGGGAATTGCATCTCAGTGCCAGCATGTGACACAGGGTAAGAGGCAGTGATGTGACCCGCAGGCGGTGAATGGCCTTCATTCCTCCTCATCAGGTACTTAGCTATTATATGCCTGCGCATGCTGGTGGTGGTCAGGCTGGTAGTGGTGGCTCCTCTGCTGATCTTGGTGCAGCACAGGTTGCACACCACGGTTCGTCGGTCGTCCATGCTCTCATTAAAAAACCTCCAGACCTTCAAACACCTAGCCCTCTGCACAGGACCTTGCCACGAGGAGGTGCTGTGGGGAACAGTTGGGGGATTACTTTCTCTGGCCCTGCTTCTCCCTCTGGCCAGCCCACTGCATCTTCCAACCTGTTCTGGTGCTGTACTTGCCTCCTCCTCTGAAGCCCTCTCTTCAGTAGGCTTACCAACCCAGGTCGGGTCAGTCACCTCATCATCCATCAGCTCCTTCTCTGCTGTCCTCAGTCTGCTCCTCCATCAGACTTGCTGCCCTAACAACAACCTCATTGACAGACAACTGCGTCTCATCATCATCAACAAATACCTCTTGAGACACTACTTAGAAGTCCCCACCCTCATCACCCTGAGACTGTGAAAGGTCCAAATTTTGGGCATCGGTCACGACAAACTCCTCAGGTGGCTCATATTTTTACGACTCAGGGAAGGGACCTGAGAGCAGTTCCTGTGAGTATGCCTGTTCTGAATCTCTCCTTTCCCTGGAGTGACCAGGCTGGGAGGAAGGAGGATTCACATGTCCAGTCCCTTGGCTAGCATGAGTGGAATGCGTGGAAGACTGGGTGGTGGATAAATTACTGGACGTGTTATCCGCTATCCACGTCATCACCTGATCGGCGTTCTACTTCTCCCTCAGCAGCAGGCACTGTTTCACTCCGCCCAGAACCTCGGCGTCTGCCCACACCCTCATTCGGAAGCCCAAGTCCACATCCTCGTCCCTTACCCCTAGTCTTGATCATGCTGTATAAGGCACTGCGTCAAAATGCTACGCAAAATGCGAGGTATTTTGCATATGCGTTAAGCCTAAAATAGACAGTGTAAACTGCGTAAAGGCTTGTTATATAGTGTGGACCGATAGGACACACGGGGGTATTTTGCATAAGCTTTTAGCCCAAAATAGACAGTGTAAACTGCGTACAGTCTTGTTATATAGTGTGGATTGACAGGACACACCCAGGGGTATATTGCATATGCTTTAAGCCCAAAATAGACAGTGTAAACTGTGTACAGTCTTGTTATATAGTGTGGATCGACATGACACACCCAGTGGTATATTGCCTAGTCTTTAAGCCCAAAATAGAATGTGTAAACTGCGTAAAGTCTTGTTATATAGCGTGGATCGACAGGACACACCCAAGGGTATTTGGCGTGCGCTTTAAGCCAAAAACAAATAAAAAATAAAAAAAGAGAGTTTTGTTAGTTCTTACATACTCGGTGTACACCAGTAGCAGTATACTGCATAGAACCGGTTACAGTATACAGCATACAGTCGGGATGCTTGTGAATGCTTTGTGTGCTCTACTGGCCCAGGCAGCCAAACTGCTGATGCAGAAAAGTGGAGTTGTAGTCCTAATAAGGATTGTTGGGTTCTTTGCAGATGGATCCCTGCCTAAATGCTCCTTCTAACCTACACTATCGCTCTCCCTTATTCACAGCAGCTCTGTCCCTCAGCTAATCCAGCCTCCGTGTGAGGCGAGCAGCAGGTGACCTGAGTTTTTATGATCCCAGGTCACCTGTTCGGGCCAGCCAATCACTGCTATAGACGTGCACAGGGTTGGCATGTCATAACAGGAGGTGCCAAAGCCTTCCCTGCATGTTCATTGGCTTAAAAAAACTGCTAAGCATGTGGGGAGGAGAGGGTGAAATTTTCTCAAGCACCGCGTGGTGCTCCCTCGAGTAATGAGTACTTTCGAGTATGCTAATGCTCGGACGAGCATGCTCGCTCATCTCTAACTGGGATGCAGCAAAAATCCACATGTAAAATCTGCACATTTTTCTGTGAAATACAGATTGGATTTTTCTAGTATGTGTGGGAGACGAGCTGCTCTACTGTTGCGATTACTGTGTATGGGGAGGATACAGAAAATGGCACTGCTCTACCACTATATTTTGTCCTTGTTTGGCCACCTTTTTTTTTTTTAATTCCTCCCCCTGGAGGTAAAACTAGTAGATTAGTTGCAGAATAAGGCCTCCCTCACACAGGTGTGTGGTGCACTGGGGGTTAATGCAACTGGCTAACAGGGGCTGTCGTTCCCATGTCCCATGGCAGGGTACCTTCACTAACCTGAGGGTTCCAGGCTCCATACCATATCCTTTTTTTCAAGGGAAATGCTTCAGTTATAGGGAGTGCAGGATGGACTTCTGACACTGCGATTTCGTGAAACAGCTTTAACTTTACTGCAGTTGCTTATGTACATTCTAGGTTACGAGTCAAAGTATAATGTCTACATAGCCAAGCACTAAGACTTGCACTGCATTTTGCAGTTAGTATGAACTTAGATGCAGACAAACATATGTACATTTAACAATTTAGGGTATCGTAAGGAAAAGGTTATTAGTTCTTTACTCTCTATAGGGTGCTGGTGGCACTCCTCTGGTGACTCATTCGGATCTTCGTAATAACGGACCTTCTGCTGTACCAGGGAACATACCATCTCCAAAATCTGTTGGTATCGGATTTGTATTCGGTACAGGAGGCATTACTGGTGACGGTGTTGCAATCGCAGCAGGTACCCATTGGTATAGTCCTGGTTCAAATACTGTTGTAGCAAACATTGGTTCTTCAGTAACAGTTGGTCTTTCCACAGGATTTAGTGGGAAGTGGTAGGAACTTGTAATCTCCTGCGGTGTTAAAAAAGTTGGGGTGTCTTCTGCAGCACATAATTTCATGTGGTAATCGTGCACAGCTTGGGGAAACCTGTTGGTTTTCTGGACTTCATATTCATCTGTATCTGGATAGGGTATAGCTGTGATGGTATAGGGTTCTGGATCCCATAAAGGATCGCGTTTTTTGGAGCACTGGAATTTATTTAAGCCATACTTTGTTCCCAATTTGAAGAGGCTTGGCTCGTGCATGAAGATTGTAATCATCCTGTTGTCTCTGATGAACTTCATCCATGTGCTGACCTACTATTTCTTGAGCTTTAATTATTTGTCTTTTGTGTTCTGCAACCCAATTGGTTTTTGGAAAGGGGTTGATGGTGTCCAGTACTTGAATTTCTAAGGCTCAGTCTCTTGGAAGTTGTTTTTGTCTTCCAAACATGAGATAGTAGCGCGAATACCCAGTAGATCAATGTGTTGTATCGTTGTAGATTTCAAGGAATTCACAAACTAGTTCAGGCCATTCCGCTTGTTTCTTTACTGAAACGGTCCTAAGCATATTTATGAATACTTGATTCACTCGTTCACAAAGGCCGTTACCTTGAGTATGATAAGCTGTTGTCCTCGGTTTTCAGTATTCATGAAATTTACACAATTCTTTGAACAGTTGCGATTCAAATGCTGATCCACGATCCATTAACACAGCATCTAGACATCCATAACAGCTTACATATTTGTCATAGAACATGACGGCAGTGGTTCTTGCTGTAAGGTCTCTAACAGGTACCACAACAACCCATTTGAAACAATGATCCACCACAGTTAAGGCATATGAATAGCCGGACCGTGTTGGGGCAAGCTTCACGTGGTCAAGGGCTACTAACTGGTTTGGCCTGTTTCCAACTGGATTGGGTGAAGTGGTGCTCTAGCATCTTTATGACCATTTTTGTTGATTTGGCATGCAGAACATTCATTACACCATTTCTTAATGTCCCCTCTCATTCCCATCCAATAAAAGCATTTATGTATGGTAGCCTCTTGTATATGCCAAAATGTCCTGACTGGTCATGGTATGCATCTAAGACCATGTTAATAAGCAAAAAGAGAAGCATGGGCTCACCTCACCAGCAGTATCTTCCAATATAGCAAGGAAATTTGAATTTCAACGGGAGCTCTGTCCTCAAGCAGCCGACGGCAGACGGCTAAATTCCATATGAAATAAGTATAAGTGGAAAGGAGCTGCTACCGTTAAAAAATTACGTTCTTTATTGAATAAAAAGCATACAGCTCACAGGTCCGTGCTGAACGCGTTTCGGTTACAATAGCCTTTGTCAACAGCTATGAGGTATGAGATACACAAAACATTTATAGATAAAATACAAATGAAAATCAAAGAAGCAATACCTGTGTATGCTAGCTTATCAGGAGGAGAAATGGCTGGGGAATGTTAGCATTTCTTCTTGGGATCTGGATCTGATGTAGCCTCTCGCCAGAGACTGGATCAAGTGAGTTGCGCATGATCACACCTTTTTGAAGGAGTAGACGTTTTCTCTGTCTCCACAGGCGAACAAGTTCAATATCTGGATGAGCATGATATAGTCGTGTTGGTACTCTACCAGCAGTAATGTAGTCACAAATCTCTCCAAGAACACGACTTTCACTCTGGATTGACTTTCACATAGAAGGATCCGGTAAGGGCTCAGATGCTTTGTCAGGCAGTTGGTCACTATCTGCGGGTGCAGTGATACCATTCTGTAGGGCAAACCTATTGTAAAATTGAGGCATTTCCACCTCTTTCCAGTTATCATCTTGTGGGGGTTCATCTCCACCTTGTAGCCGGAACAAAGCGTCTGCATTGATGTTGGACTTGCCACTTCTGTATTTAACAATGAATGAGTAGTTCGCCAATCTGGAAGCCCACCTTTGCGCCAAGGCACCTAGCTTCGCAGTATCAAGATGCGCCAGGGGTTTGTTATCAGTATACATGATGAATGGTGTAGCTGCGGGGTAATCTTTGAATTTTTCAGTGACGGCCCACAGAAGAGCTAGCAGCTCTAACTTGAAAGAACTGTAGTTTCCATCATTCCTTTCAGCCCCTTGTAAACTACAGCTTCCATATGAGATGACTCTCTCTTTATCTTGAACTTGGGACAACACAGCTCCAAGACCTTGATAGCTGGCATCAGTATAGAGACAGAATGGTTGGCTATACTCTGGATATGCCAGTATCGGAGGTTGGGTCAAGAGGGCTTTTAGCATCTGAAAAGCGGTTTCTTGTCTTTGTGACCAACCGACAGGAAGCTTACGATTGTAACTTTCTTTTGGACATCCACGTAATAGTTCATTTAGTGGTTCAGCCACTAGGGCAAAGTGTGCAATAAAGCATCGGTAATAATCAGCGAATCCCAAGAAACTTCGTACTTCCTTAATAGTTGCTGGTGTCGGCCAGTTTTTCACAGCAGCAATCTTCTCTGGGTCTGTTTGTATTCCTTCCACACTAACTACATGTCCAAGGTAGCTGACTTGTGGTTTTAGCAGGTGACATTTGGAGGGTTTAATTTTTAATCCATGTTGGATAAGCACTCCGAAGACTTCTGCCAAGTGATGCAAGTGTTCTTGATATGTCCGGGAGTAGACAATGACATCATCGAGGTACAGCAAAATGCTCTGGAAATTCACATGACCTAAGCATCTCTCCATGAGTCGCTGGAATGTTGCCGGAGCACTACAGAGTCCAAATAGCATGCCATTAAATTCGAAAAGTCCCATGGGAGTAGTAAATGCAGTTTTCTCCCTGTCTTTAGGTGCCATAGGTACTTGCCAATAGCCACTGGTCAAGTCCAGGGTGGAAAAATAGGCAGCTGAGCCGGGGGCAGTAACTCTTTGATACGCGAAAATGAGTACGTATCCTTGTGTGTAATATTGTTACTTTTCCGATAGTCCACACAGAAGCGGATCAATCCATCTTTCTTCTTAACAAGAACCAATGGTGTAGCCCAGGGGCTTTGACTTTCAGAGATGATGTTGGCTTGCTTCATCTCTTGCAGCATTTTCTTCACATCCTGGTACATTGCTGGAGGAATTGGTCGATCCCTTTCTTTGACAGGAGGATGATCACCTGTGGCTATGTGATGTTGGATAAGGGTAGTCTTTCCAAGATCCAAGGGGTGTTTGCTGAAAGCTTGATGATACCGCTTGGCAACGTTCAGGGCTCCATTTACTTTATCAGCAAGAGTACTGGTGTCTTCCACGTGGAGTTCTGTCCACGAGGGACTTGAAGTTGATTTGCCTTTATCTCTAGTGGCTTCTATCGACTGTTGAGTGGCAAAGGGGCTATTCTTTACGACATGCTCAGGATGAAATTGATACAACTGAGCCACTGGATGAAATTTGTGTAGAACTACTGGTGCATCACTTAAATTCACTAACCGTCCTGGTACTTTACCGTTTGAGACAGGGACAAGACTTCTTGTAGTTTTCACCAGTGGCTGTCCATCAGGCTGGATAGCTTCTAGCAAGGCTGGATAGTCTTTATTTGCGATATCCGGTCGGGCACGACACCAGATCATAGTTCCTGCATTAGGTGGTAGTGTCACTGGTCTAGCATCTTGAACTCTGATGTGGCAGATCTCACCTTTCTGAATCACAAACTTCTGGTGAGCAGTAAGAACTTTGATATGATGCTGTAGAACTTTCTGATATGAAAAAGAAGCTGTAGGGAGAGAAGCACGCAATGCATCCAACATTTCAACAAAACAATGATGCATTATATTCATGCCTAAAATAAACTCAGCAGCACCTTCATCTTCTACATCTGTGACTACTAAGTCCTGATTAGGCAATCTCATTTCACCCACTTGCACATTAGGTTCCCAGTAACCCACTAACGGTATAACTTGACCATTGCTTGCATACAGAGTGAAGTCATTAATATAGAGGCAATCATTACAGTCCCAATGTTCTAAAAACATTTTCTTACATATAGTAGACACTTGTGATCCTGTGTCCAGTAATGCTTCCAGTGGTACACCATCAATATGGATAGTTATATAGGGGCAGGACGAGACATAATGTGAGGCTCCTGCTTTGGAGGCTCTTCTGGTTGGACCTTCTTTCGTTATTCCTGAGGAGCAGTCCGCAGCCTCAGTAGCAGCCCTGTTTAACTGCCGACATTGAGATTTAGTATGACCCGGCTTGTTACAATGGAAACAGATAGGCCTCTCACCCCGAACATTTCTAGTGGGAGGGGGTCATACAGGATGTGGATAGTGTGAGCGATGCTCTGGTGGAAAGGCTCGGCGAAGTGGTGGTTTACTAGCTGAGGCTGTGGACAGGGAAGAGAACTCTTGCAAGGTTTTAGTCATTTCTATTATCATCTCAGTCATTAAGTTCACCTGTTTTGGGGTTCGGGCTTCAGGAGCAGGGGTAGAAAATTGTGCAGCTTGTGTAATCTGCGGAACACTATGTAATGTCTTTTCAAGAGCAACAAAAGCCTCTCCTGTGACTCGTCATGGAAATCCACTGGCAGTAGCCCTCCCAGGAGGTGTGTTAGTTCTTAACACCTGTTGCACCAGAGACTTAAAAGCTAAGACGGATATGCCAGGGTGCTGGACAGCCAACATGTGCAGCTGTGTCTGGGTCAGCTTAGAGTCTATGTCCCTAATGAATCTGTCCATCAGTATTTTGTCAACTTCCACTGCAGCAATAGTGTCTATTTCTTGAACAGCCAAAAATGCAGTTTGCAGGGCCACTGCGTAGGCGCGAATAGTCTCACCTGGTCTCTGACGCCTTTCATAGAAACGTAGTCTGCCATTTGTTGGTGACTGGATCTCAAACTCCTTCCTGAGCTTTGTCAATATCTGCTCAACGCTTGACTTTTCCGAAGCTGGCCAGGTACGAACTTCTTCTAGAGCAGGTCCCTAAAGTTGTCCCAGCAGCAACTGCACCTATTGAACGGGAGAAAGGGAGACACACTGGAACACGCCAAAGAGTTTCTTGCAGAAGTCCCTGAAAGTGCTAGGGTCCCTACAATAGGTTGGCAGCGCTGGATTCCCGAAGAAAACTGGCATTCCCGTTGTGGTAGCAGCTGGCATGGTTGGTGGTTTAGCGGTTGTTGCTGAAGTAAGTATCGCACTGTCAGTAGATGGCAGTGTGGCGCCGGTTGCTGATTGCTCACGTGCTGGGATCAGACATGCTGGCAATTTTGAGTATAATGTCTCTTTAAGGCAATTGAAGATATAGTTCTCATGTCCCATGGCAGGGTGCCTTCACTAACCTGAGGGTCCCGGGCTCGACACCATACCCTTTTGTCAAGGGAGATGCTTCAGTTATATGGAGTGCAGGATGGACTTCTGACACTGAGATTTCGTGAAACAGCTTTAACTTTACTACAATTGCTTATGTACATTCCAGGTTACGAGTCAATCAAAGTATAACATGAGGTATTACAAATAAGCAGTAGATGGATGATCATTTGGTTATCGTGACTTTAAAGGTGACTGCTTCAGTAGAGATATTGACGATACAGCCTATGATGTTTTTGAAAATGTCCCTTACTTCACTTGTAGCAGGAATATCTTTGCTAACAGATTCAATTCTCGATATACACAGTCCAGTTTAGATTAACCTCTGCTGTGGGGCTCCATTCATGTCCTAGCGCTTGAATTTAGCACTGCCAAAAACCCGGTACCAAGTTGTGCCATGTTTTTAGCAAGCCTAAAACCGCTGCCCATTAATTTCAATCGGCAACACAGGGCTGAAAATGACCAAAGACAGAACATGCATCACTGACAAAGTGCAGTGTTGAAGATGCTGCATTTTGACGCTTGTGTGAACAGCCCAATTAAAATGAATGGGAGCATTGTACAGCGTTTAGCGCAGCGCTGAAAAGTCAGCGCTAAATGCTGTACAAAAATGTTAGGGAAGCCTAAGAACTCAAATCAAAATGCATGTCAATGACGTGGATCTATGCATTTGTGTATTTATCACTAATATAACATTTTCTGACACAGATGTGGCGCATGTTCTCCGAATAATCAGAAGATGAATCAGAGACACTAAGGGGGAATTATTCCGTGTTCTTCATTCCTATTTCCTTACTGATAACTAAGCTATATCTTTTCAAGTATTGCACTGGGGGGATATAGACCATGGCTATAGGCTTCTGCCACTAGTGGGTGTGACTCTAAGAAGAAACAAAAGTCTGCTCCTCCTATACAGGCTGTAACCATGGGATTATGGACCCACTGTGTCGGCCTGCCGAGTGAAACCACCTGCCAGGATAGACAGCTGACTCTGGGGTGAAGACTGCACACAGATTGGAGCTCGGTACATCAGATGAGAAGGGACCTGACCCTGAACTTAGAAGAGCTAAAATGTCCTTTACCTGGAGATAACCCAGAAGGTGGGGAGGTCCAGACTGCCTTTCCAATCCCTGACTCCTAGTCTTCCCCTCCTACCTAGTGAGGACAGGAAACCAGAGTTAATTGCACCAATCCGAGCCTATATAAAGATCTGGGGAGGTTAAATAGGGGGATGATTGCATATCACCACCAGTTGGGTTGAGGAACAAGACATAGTAACCCCGTGGGTGCTGGAAGAAACAGAAGCAGGAGGCAGGACGATGCTAGACCTAACAAAGGCTATACCCGACCTACTGACATGAGCTAATCATTTTTAGCTGTCAATAGGAGGCAGGTACTGGTCCGATTCTCCAGATCTGTTCTATCTTGTGTATGAGGTTCAATTGTAACTGTGCTAGTGCTATTTACTATTGCTAGCTCCCTAGCCATTCTCATCTGACAGCTGGGAGCCCTCTTGTCCTCTTGTTCCCTCCTCTTCTCGCTCCCTCCTTCTTGCTGCAGGATTGTGGTAAACAGTTAGAGCCGGGCTCATCACAGGCTGCGCCACCTCACAGTAAGCAGTGTACTTAGGGGCTGGCACTCTTTTTTTTCTTGTTCTTCCTTTTTACTTCTGGCTTCCCTGTTTCTTCATCCATGTCAGATCGCAGGGAACAGGTCTCCAGTCATATGGGGCATTCATTCACTTATTTTGCCTGCTTTATGCGCAAGAAGATGTTTTCTTTTGGCCAGGCAGAACCCACTTGCCCTTCCGGCACATGCTCCCCTCCTAACCCACAGCCTTCTAAAGAACTACCCATATTCATGGCTGTTGCTCCCCTCCTACCCCACAAATGGGCCCTCTCTCTTTCCCAATCCGTAGCAGAACTCACTAGAGTATTCTAGTCTATGGTTATGACCATGGACCGAATCTCCTCACAATTGTCAACCCCTCATCCACTATCTACCTCTCAGAGTCTGAAGTTCCAGGAGGCAAATCTAAGCAGACAGACCTTAGAAGCACATCAGGGTAGTGCAGTCTTAACAGCATTATGGGCCCCTGGACAAAGCAGTGTACTAGGGGCCACATGACAATTACTTACAGGAATAAAAATTTAAATTGTCAATAAAATTAAACATAGATTTAATTTTTGGCTATTTCAACAAAATCGGTGTTAAAACATTAAAAACAAGCCTGTTTGCAGCCTTCCGTATTCTTTGTTTCTGCCTGGAGATTGCATTACAATACCGATCTCAGTGTGAAAGTGCACGCAAATAATTCCATAATTACTTAATACGGTCTGTGTCTGCAGTGAATTTGACACACAGCGTACGGCCAACACAGCCACTTATAGAGGGAAAGTGATATACACACTATATCGCCTGTATTCTTTTTTTTTAAAAAAAAAAAAAGCTCCTTCG
Source organism: Eleutherodactylus coqui (assembly GCF_035609145.1). Lineage (NCBI taxonomy): Eukaryota > Metazoa > Chordata > Amphibia > Anura > Eleutherodactylidae > Eleutherodactylus > Eleutherodactylus coqui. The sequence continues at coordinate 15,980,902 of NC_089841.1, read as the reverse complement.
TTGGGCTAACTCTGACCGTCTGCATTTTACTGGGTGCCTGGTGGGAGTTTTAGTGCATCACTATTGCACAGCTAGGCCTGTTTGCAGCCTTCTGTATTCTTTGTTTCTGCGTGGAGTTTGCGTTACAATACCGCTCTCAGCGTGAAAGTGTACGCAAATAATTTCATAATTATTTACACCGGTCTGTGTCTGCTCTATTCGTAATCCACCATGCTGAGGGGTAGTGGTAGGGGTCGAGGACTTGGACGCGGGCGAGGACGTGGAGGTTCAAGTGAGGGTGTGGGCACTGGCCAAGTTCCTGGTCCAGGTGAATGACAGCCGGCTGCTGCGGGATTAGGAGAGAGGCAAGTTTCTGGGGTCCCCAGCTTCTTATCACAATTTATGGGTCCACGTGGTAGAGCTTTATTACAAACAGAGCAGTGTAAGCAGGTCCTGTCGTGGATGGCAGAAAATGCATCCAGCAATGTATCGATCACCCAGTCTTTTACGCCGTCCACCGCTGCAACTCTGAATCCTCTGGCTGTTGCTCCTCCTTCCTCCCAGCCTCCTCACTTCATGAAAATGACACATTCTGATGAGCAGGCAGACTCCCAGGAACTGTTCTCGGGTCCCTGCCTTGAGTGGGATAAAATGGTTCCTCTCTCACCTGAGGAGTTTGTCGTGACTGATGCCCAACCTTTGGAAAGTTCCTGTGGTCCGGGTGAGGAGGCTGGGGACTTCCGGCAACTGTCTCAAGAGCTTTCAGTGGGTGAGGAGGATGATGATGATGATGAGACACAGTTGTCTATCAGTGAGGTAGTAGTAAGGGCAGTAAGTCCGAGGGAGGAGCGCACAGAGGATTCGGAGGAAGTGCAGCTGGACGATGAAGTGACTGACCCCACCTGGTTCGCTAAGCCTACTGAGGACAGGGCTTCAGAGGGTGAGGCAAGTGCAGCAGCAGGACAGGTTGGAAGAGGCAGTGGGGTGGCCAGGGGTAGAGGCAGGGCCAGAGCGAAGAATCCCCCAAACTGTTTCCCAAAGCACCTCCTCGCGGCAAGCCACCGTGCAGAGGCCTAGGTGTTCAAAGGTGTGGATGTTTTTCATTGAGAGCACGGACGACCGATTAACAGTTGTGTGCAACCTGTGTGGCACCAAGATCAGCCGTGGAGCCACCACTACCAGCCTCACCACCACCAGCATGCGCAGGCATATGATGGCTAAGCACCCCACAAGGTGGGACGAAGACCGTTCACCGCCTCCGGGTCACACCACTGCCTCTTTCCCTGCGCCCCAACCTGCCACTCAGATCCAACCCCCCACTCAGGACACAGGCACGAGCGCCTCCTGGCCTGCACCCACACCCTCACCTCCGCTGTCCTCGACCCCATCCAGCAATGTCTCTCAGCGCAGCGTTCTGCTGTCGCTAGCGCAAGCGTTGGAGCGAAAGCGCAAATACGCCGCCACGCACCCGCACGCTCAAGCTTTAAACGTGCACATTGCCAAATTAATCAGCCAGGAGATGCTGCCGTACAGGCTTGTGAAAACGGAGGCTTTCAAAAACATGATGGCGGCGGTCCCACACTACTCGGTCCCCAGTCGCCACTATTTTTCCTGGTGTGCTGTCCCAGCCCTACACCAGCACATCTCCCGCAACATCAATTGTGCCCTCACCAACGCGGTTACTGGGAAGGTCCACTTAACTACGGTACTGGTGGGCAGGGCCCCTATATCTCCCTGACAGCAAATTGGGTGAATTTGGTGGAGGCTGGGACCGCACATGTCCTACCCACACCCAGAATAGCGGGTCCTACCTCGGTGCTGGTATCTGCGGCGGTCTATGCCACCTCCTCTAAATCCTCCCCCTCCTCCTCTTACGCAACCTCTACCTCTCAATTAAGAAATGTGAGCAGCACGTCGCCAGCAGCCAGTGTGGCGTGGCGCGGCAGCACAGCAGTGGGCAGCCGTCAGCAGACCGTGCTGAAACTACTCAGCCTAGGTGACAAGAGGCACACGGCCCCCGAAACTGTTTCAGTGTCTGACAGAGCAGACCGACCTCTGGCTTTCGCCGCTGAGCCTCCAACCGGGCATGGTCGTGTGTGACAATGGCCGTAACCTGGTGGCGGCTCTGCATCTCGGCAGCCTCACACACGTGCCATGCCTGGCCCACATCTTTAATCTGGTGGTTCAGCGGTTTCTGAAGAACTACCCGCACTTGTCTGACCTGCTCGGCAAGGTGCACCGTGTCTGCACACATTTCCGCAAGTCCACCACAGACACTGCCACCCTGAGGACCCTGCAACATCGGTTTAATCTGCCAGAGCACCGACTGCTGTGCGACGTGCCCACACGCTGGAATTCTACGCTGCACATGCTGGCCAGGCTCGATGAGCAGCGTAGAGCAATAGTGGAATACCAACTCCAACATGGGCGGCGGACTGGTAGTCAGCCTCACCAATTCGTTACCGAGGAGTGGGCCTGGATGGCAGACATCTGCCAGGTCCTTGGAAACTTTGAGGAGTCTACCCAGATGGTGAGCGGCGACGCTGCAATCATTAGTGTTACCATCCCGCTGCAAGGCATAAAGGCCGACGCTTTGCGGTTGGAACAGGAAACGGGGGATTACAGTATGTCACTTGATAGCCAGACCACCCTCATGTCTATATCTCAGCGCATTTTGGAGGAGGAGGAGGAGGGGGAAGAGACAGCTGGGCACACTGCAGAGGGTACCCATGCTGCTTGCCTCTCATCTGTTAGGCGTGTATGGCCTATGGAGGAGGAGGATCCTGAAAGTCATCTTCCTAGTAAGAACAGCCATGTTTGGCATACTGGCACCCGGGCACACATGGCTGACTTCATGTTAGGCTGCCTTTCTCGTGACCCTCGCGTTAGACGCATTCTGGCCAACACGGATTACTGGGTGTACACCTTTCTCGACCCACGGTACAGGGAGAAACTTTCCACTCTCATTCCTGAAGAGGAAAGGGGTATGAGAGTGATGCAATACCACAGGGCCCTGGTGGACAAAGTGATGCTAAACTTCCCATCTGACAGCGCTAGTGGCAGAAGACCCAGTTCCGAGGGCCAAGTAGCAGGGGAAGCGCACAGATCAGGCAGCATGTTCAGCGCAGGCAGGGGAACACTCTCCAAGGCCTTTGCCAGCTTTATGGCTCCCCAGCAAGACTGCGTCACCACTCCCCAGTCGAGGCTGAGTCGGAGGGAGCAGTGTAAAAAGATGGTGAGGGAGTACGTAGCCGATCGTACCACCGGCCTCCGTGATGCATCTGCTCCATTCAACTACTGGGTGTCAAAGCTGGACACGTGGCATGAACTTGTGCTGTATGCCCTGTAGGTGCTGGCTTGCCCTGCCGCTAGCGTCTTGTCAAAGAGGGTGTTTAGTGCAGCTGGGGGAATCATCACGGATAAGCGTACCCGCCTGTCAACTGCCAGTGCCGACATGCTTACACTCATAAAGATGAACAAAGCCTGGATTTCCCCAGACTTCTCTTCTCCACTGGCGCAGAGCAGCGGAACCTAAAGATTCTTTTCGCTGCAACCGCAGATAAAAGCATTCTTCTCTATTGCTGGAAAAAAAGGGGCATTTAGCTTTGCCAATCTGTCTCTGATATTAGTCCTCCTCCTACTACTTTTCCTACTGAAACATCTTGTCATCACGCTGAACTGCCAATTTTTCTGCGGCCCAAAAGGCTCATCTAACAATTATTTTCCAATTTTTCAGTTTCAAAAGTATTGATACTTTAACATGAACCAATTTTTGAACACGGCTGCCTCCAGGCTGTGTTACAAATTAAGCAACAGCAAGCTATATCTTTAAAAGAATATTTATGGGTTTCACCTGCCCTCTTGGTTGACCAATTATTCAGGGGTACATTGGTACTCTCAGTACACTAATTTCTCTGGCCCTCGCCTATACTGTTAACTAACAAATTTTTCCAGCCTTCGCCTACAGTCATGGTACCCCAATTTTCAAGCATTCGCCTATACTCTTGCTATGAAATGTTACAGGGGTCTGCCTATACTGCTGCTACAGAAGTGTTACTGGGGTCTGCCTATACTTCTACTACAGAATTGGTACTGGGGTCTGCCTATACTTCTACTACTGAAATGGTACTGCTGCTACAGAAATATTACAGGGGTCTGCCTATACCTTTGCTACAGAAATGTTACTGGGGTCTGCCTATACTTCTACTACAGAATTGGTACTGGGGTGTGCCTATACTTCTGCTACTGAAATGGTACTGGGATCTGCCTATACTGCTGCTACAGAAATGTTACTGGGGTCTGCCTATACTTCTACTACACAATTGGTACTGGGGTCTGCCTATACTTCTGCTACAGAAATGTTACAGAGGTCTGCCTATACTGCTGCTACAGAAATGTTACTGGGGTCTGCCTATACTTCTACTACAGAATTGGTACTGGGGTGTGCCTATACTTCTGCTACTGAAATGGTACTGGGGTCTGCCTATACTGCTGCTACAGAAATGTTACTGGGGTCTGCCTATACTTCTACTACAGAATTGGTACTGGGGACTGCCTATACTTCTGCTACAGAAATGTTACTGGGGTCTGCCTATACTGCTGCTTCAGAAATGTTACAGTGGTCTGCCTATACTGCTGCTACAGAAATGTTACAGGGGTCTGCCTATACTGCTGCTACAGAAACGTTACTGGGGTCTGCCTATACTTCTACTACAGAATTGGTACTGGGGTCTGCCTATACTTCTGCTACTGAAATGGTACTGGGGTCTGCCTATACTGCTGCTACAGAAATGTTACTGGGGTCTGCCCATACCTCTACAGAATTGGTACTGGGGTCTGCCTATACCTCTGCTACTGAAATGGTACTGGGGTCTGCCTATACTGCTGCTACAGAAATGTTACTGGGGTCTGCCTATACTTCTACTACAGAATTGGTACTGGGGTCGGCCTATACTTCTGCTACAGAAATTTTACAGGGGTCTGCCTATACTGCTGCTACAGAAATGTTACTGGGGTCCGCCTCTCCTTTAACTACTGAAATGTTACAGGGGTCTGCCTATACTGCTGTCACATAAATGTTACAGGGGTCTGTCTGTACTGCTGCTACAGAAATGTTACTGGGGTCTGCCTATACTGCTGCCACATAAATGTTTGGCCACAGAAATGTTACTGGGGTCTGCCTATACTTGCACTATAGAAATGGTACTTGGGTCTGCCTATACTACTGCTACCGAAAGGTTACTGGGGTCTGCTTATACCTTTTCTACTGGAATGTTACAGGGGTCTTTTTATACTATGGGTGCACACAGACTTCCCAACGCTGTGTTTTACCTATCTGGCCCAAAACACTGACTGGCTAGGGCATGAATTGTGGGCCAAGGCTAATATGTATTTTCTCTCGCGTTACCGCAGTTATCCGGGGCACTGCTTTGGGACAAAGAAGAGGAGCGATACTGCACTTATGAGACATTCACAGCTGCACTAGCATCGGAGTCCGCTCTATGCCCGCGATTGCTGAGGGTTTGTGCAGAGGCCTATGTCCTCAGCGCAGTGAAAGTCTGCCTTGTTGGGGCACTCTGATTTCTTCATGGTTCATGTCTTGGGTTGCCTAGGACCCACCTATGCTGTGAGTGCACACAGACTTCCCATGGCGGTGATTTACCTGTCTGGCACAAAGTCACTGACTGACTTGGGTAGGGTGCAGAGTGCAGATGACTTTCCCCTTGCAGTGTTGATTGAGCTATCTGACACCAACACAGAATGAATAGTGTGAGGGGACCCAGATTGCCTATTGCTATGTAACTTGTGGCACCTTGGGTAACACAGTGTGTTTGCTGGGACCGAGCCGGACCAGGGGCCTGCTCACATACTTCCCACACAGGCTACAGTGGGTCCTGGTCATTGTTTCTTGGCCTTGTAAGGCCACCTCCTCCTCCTTCTTGGGGTCAGGGGATCAGCACTGGGCATCATGTATTTGCTCTCGTGCTACCACAGTTATATGATACACTGGTTTGGCCCAAAGAAAAGGAGCGTTACTGCATTAATGAGACATTCAATGCTGTACAAGCATCAAAGTCCACTTCATGCCCGCAATTGCTGAGGCCTATGTCCCGGGGGAACTGCAACTGCACCAGGTTCGGCCTGTGGAACTTTTTCCTGGCTAATCCAGTCATTGGAGCTGTGAAAGAAAACGTAACTGATTTACTGAGACCTTCACAGCTGAACTAGCATTGAAGTCCGCTTCATGCCCGCGATTGCTGAGGGTGTGGGCTGAGGCCTATGTCCTCGGCGCAGTGAAAGTCTGCCTTGTTGGGGCACTCTGATTTCTTCATGTTTAATGTCTTTGGGTTCCTTGGACCCATCTATGCTGTGGATGCACACAGACTTCCCATTGCGGTGATTTACCTGTCTGGCACAAAGACACTGACTGACTTGGGTAGGGGGCAGAGTGCAGATGGCTTTCCCCTTGCAGTGTCGATTAAGCTATCCAACACAGAATGAATCGTGTGTGAGCACATGGATTCCCCATTGCTATGTAACTCATGGCACCTTGGGTCACACAAGATGGAGGCTGGGAACGAGCTTGACCCTGGGCCCGCTCACGTGCTTCCCACACAGAATATTGCTGCATTGTGGAGATGTGTAGAAGTGCTCGCACCTGAGTCCCCTTTATGGCCACGTTTGCAGCTCCTGGCGGAGGTAGCACAGGATTGGAATGAAGATCGAACATCAATTTCTCATCGCTATCGCCTACACTTTCAAAGAGGGTCGCTGCCTGGCCCTGCCAACCCTCTGCAGTGTGTGCCTCTGGTTCCTCCTCATCGCAGACGCACTTGGAAATAGACATGAGGGTGGTGTAGCTATGAAGCGAGCGTGTGGCATGAGGGCAGCTGAAGGCTGGGCAGGAAAACTTTTGTGTGCGCTGTGGACGCAGGGTCGTGCGGGGGGTTGGGCAGCATGTAACCCAGGAGAAGAGGCAGCGGTGGGACCCCCAGGCAGTTATTGTGCTTGGTTGCAGGTAGTGTGGTGCTTTGCTAAGGTGTGCCTTGCTAATGAATGTTTGTCCAAAGTAAAAATTGTTGGGGGGGCAGACTCTTGCCGCTATTCTGGCTTAATAGTGGGACCTGGGAGCCTGAGATGCAGCCCTGCATGCTGCCCCTGCCCTGCCCTATCCATTTCCGTGGTGCTTCCATGACTTTCGGATTTTTTCCAGAGTTTCACAAGTGAAGACCTATCCGGAGCATCGGTCATATACAAAAATGCTCGAGTCGCCCATTGACTTCAATGGGGTTTGTTACTCGAAACGAGCTTTCGAGCATCGCGAAAAGTTCGACTTGAGCAACGAGCACTCAAGCATTTTGGTGCTCGCTCGTCTCTAGTCGGTAGGATTCAAAAAATGGAAGTACCTGCAGAGTTTCCAGGCTTAAACCCCTATCAAGTTTGTTTCGGATGAACTGGACAGAAGGTGAAAGCAAAAACTATATACAAGTGCAGTACATTTACGGGAACTGTTGCAACAATGTTGGAAAGAAATTTCTCAACAATTTCTGCATGCAATTATAGAAAGAATGCCTCCATTGTATAAAGCTATTATATCAGCTAGAGAGGGCGACTTTTAAGAGTCAAAAATCTAGATTCAATTTTGTTAAACACAGCTAATGCATTATTTTTATTCATCATAACTTGTTTATTTTCTGCTTTCATTTCAAAGTTTATTTGACAGATTAAACGGCATAAATATCAATAAAAACTGGAAAAATTGAGGTGCTCTAAAACTTTTTACTAGTAGTGTATATCCTGCTTTCCCTTGATAGCTATCTCTAGGGTCAAATATATATGGATTTAGTTTCAATATATATGAACCAACTAATGTGATGAGAGAGAAGGTAACTCAAGTGTAACCAGCTGACAGTATATATATATATATATATATATATATATATATATATATATATATATATATATATATACACACATATATACATATATATATATACATATATATATATATATATATATATATATATTATATATATATATACCATTTCTAAGATTGTAATTGGCAGTGTTTGGCAATCTTTGGTCAGTTAGGACTTACATAAAGGTTATACATTTATATCTGTTTTACATATAAAAGTACATTTGCCTACAAGTTATATAGAGATATCTATTTTAATAAATAGAGAGAGAAAGAAGTACATATTTACTGCTCTCACATATGGAGGAAGAAACACAAAATACATTAAAAAAAACAAGATTGCAAACCTTGCAGAGATATTAGAACTAGAGATAAGTTCGCTCGGACGAGAAAGCAGTTACTCGAGAAGAGCGATGCTCGCTCATCTTTAATTAGAATCACCAGTCACAAGTGTCTTTTACAAACAGTTCACACCCAGTGATTCTCTTGCTTACTGATTTTTTGCCCCTTGGTGCACTTCAGCAAATCATTTCTATCTACTAAATCTTTTCCGCATGTTAGTGAATTAATTTTAGTAAATTCTATTCCTTCATCTTAGTTTGGTTACACTAAATCATGCATGATCTTTGCACAGTTAATCAACAAGAATACAATATAGGCAAAATGACCCCATACCCCATAGCCAAACAGAATAATAATATTTATGTGTATAGCGCCAACATATTCCACAGTGCTTACATAGACAGGGGGAATACAGAAAGACAAAAGTACAAAAATTACAGAACCACGGTTACATAGTAATCAGCTGATGGAGACAGTAGGGGTGAGGGTCCTGCTCCAACGAGCTTACATACTACAAGTAATGGGGTGATACAGAAGGTAACGGGGCTGGAGATGTGTGCGGTATGGCAGGGGCGACAGTGAGGGATGCTATACACAGACAATGGTCAGACATTTAGCCATGTGACGGCAAAATTGTTATGACTGCAGGGGCAGTTTATGCCGGCTAGCAGGGATTGCAGTCAATAAGTCAGGGAGCATGTTATCAGGCGGAGTACAGAGGGGTTTGTTTAGGGAATGCGGTATGCCTCCCTGAGGAGGTGCGTTTTTAGAGCACGCTTGACGTTTTCCGAGTCCTGGATTGCTCGGGTAGCCTTTGGTAGTGCGTTCCAGAGGATCGGTGCTGCTTTGGAGAAGTCTTGGAGGCGGGAATGAGACGTTCGAATTAGAGGAGCGCTCAGTCTGGTTTCGTTAGCAGAGCGGAGAGCCGGGGCTGGGTGATGGATTAAGATGAGGGAAGCAATGTAGGGTGGCGCTACACTGTGGAGGGCTTTGTGGATGAAGGTGGCGAGTTTAAATTGAATTCTGTATTTAACGGGCAGCCAGTGCAGTGACTGGCACAGGGCAGAGGTGTCCGAGTAGCGTCTGGACAGGAAGATGAGCCTGGCTCCTGCATTCAGGATGGATTGGAGAGGGTAGAGTCTGGTGCAGGGGAGGTCGATCAGCAACGAGTTGCAATAATCGAGCCGAAAGTGGATGAGGGTAGGGATGAGCGAGCACACTCATCCGAGCTTGATACTTGTTCGAGTATTAGGGTATTCGGGTACTAGTATTAGAGTATTAGGGTACTCGAGACGAACACCACGCGGTACTCGAGTCAATTGCATTTCCTTCCCCGCATGTTTAGCACCATTTTCTAGCCAATAGACATGCAGGAAGGCATTACCCCTTCCTGCTGTGACATGCCAGCCCTCTCCCCCCCACAGTAGTGAGTGGCTGAGCTCGCCACAGACGCATGCCGGCAGAGGTTAGGGATAGTGCTGCTGCTGATATAGGGACAGTGTTAGAGTAGGATCCTGCCGTCAATAACCCCAACGGTCCTTCTTAGGGCTACTCCACATTGTGTGCATTACTGTTGTGGCTGGCTGGGAGCAGTAGTGCACCAATTTTTTTTTTAAGCATTTCAGGCAGTGAAGGCCATTTCAGCTATAGCGTTCTCAGTCTGCAGTGTATTACGGAGAGTTTAGGGACAGAGCTGCCTATAAAGGGAAAGTTTTACAGGACTCCTGATCCTCTGTGCAAGAACCCCAACGGTCCTTCTCAGGGCTACATCTCACAATGTGCATTACAGTTGTGGCTGGCTGGTAGCAGTAGTGCACCAACTTTTGTATTACACCTCTAGGCCTGTTCCCAGCCTTGCAGTTATAGCACTCTCAGCCTGCAGTGCCGAACAACCAGCTCTCACCGTGAAACTGCACTCTAAAATTTCCTAGCCTACTGCAAAGTAGTTCAGTTATACCGTTCTGTGTGTGCTGTGCATAACGCAGAGTTTAGGAAAATGTGATTGTTCTCAGCAAGAGAAACGACGTAATCTTGTAGATATGATACCTTTTAATGGCTAACAAAAATACATGATGTAATAATAGCGAGCTTTCGTACCAACGCAGGGTACTTCTTCCGGCTTAAATGGATTGGATCTGAAGAGGCATGCATATTTATACACACTTATAACATACATACTTATGACAAGGCACAGATATGGATGTGATTGGTTCGCACTTAAAAGGAATTCTGCAAACCAGAAAACAAACTTTTTTTGTCTAGGCACTGATAGCGGAGTGAAAGTTTTATGGTCTCTAAATTACTGTGGGAGGTGGGGGAAAAGGTCAACAGAGATCAAACAGCAGAGTTTAGGGACACAGCGACTTCCATAGGGAAAGTTATACAGTCCTGATCCTCTGTGCAAGAACCCCAATGGTCCTTCTTAGGGCTACATCTGACCGTGTGCTTTACAGTTGTGGTTGGCTGAGAGCAGTATTCCCCCACTTTTGTATTACGCATCTAGGGCCTAGACCAGTTCCCAGCCTTTTAGTAATAGCGTTCTCAGCCTGCAGTGCTGTACAACCAGCTCTCACTGTGAAACTGCACTCTAAAATTTCCTAGCCTACTGCAAAGTAGTTCAGTTATACCATTCTGTGTCTGCAGTGCATTAGACAGAGGTCTCACCGCTAAACAGTGCTGTAATATTTCCTAGGCCACTGCAAACTATTTCAGTTATATCGTTCTATGTCTGCAGTACATTAGACAGACGTCTCACCGCTAAACAGTACTGTAATATTTCCTGGGCCACTGCAAAGTATTTCAGCTCTGCCACTGTGCAGAGCGTCTCACGATACCCTTTCCTTGGTGAGGTTGAGATAGCCGCAGTTACCAGCACTATCCACTGGCTTTAGAGTCTTCTCCCACTCCATACAGCCTCTATTATCTACAAGTCTCTGTGAGCAGTAAATTACCCCTAGGTATCAGCGAAAGACGGCGGGTTAATTTTTTCAAGTCACAGCATAGAGCCTCCGCTATCTACAAGTCTCTGTGTACGGTGAATTAAGCCACAGTTGTCAGCGCTGTACAGTGGGGTAATTTTTTTTGGGCCCTGCTCTATTCTTAATCCGCCATGATGAGGAGTAGGGGTAAGGGTCAAGGATGTGGGCGTCCAAGTGAGGGTGTGGGCACAGGCCAAGTTCCTGAGCGTGGTGAATCACAGCCGGCTGCTGTGGGATTAGGAGAGAGGCAAGTTTCTGGGCTCCCCAGCTTCATATTACAATTTAAGGGTCTGCATGGTAGACCTTTATTACAAACAGAGCAGTGCGAGCAAGTCCTGTCACGGATGGCAGAAAACACGGTCAGCAATGTATCGACCACCCAGTCTTCTACGCAGTCCACTACTCCTGGCCTAGGGACTGCAACTCTGAATCCTCTGGCTGCTCCTCCTTCCTCACAGCCTCCTCACTCCATGAAAATGACATATTCTGAGCAGGCAGACTCCCAGGAACTGTTCTCGGGTCCCTGCCATGCGTGGGAAAAACTGGTTCCTCTCCTGAGAAGTTTGTCATGACTGATGCCCAATCTTTGGAAATAGTGGAATACCAGCTGCAACATGGGCGGCGGAGTGGTAGTCAGCCTCCGCAATTCTTTACTGAGGAGTGGGCATGGATGGCAGACATCTGCCAGGTCCGCGGAAACTTTGAGGAGTCTACCCAGATGGTGAGCGGCGATGCGGCAATCATTAGCGTTACCATCCCGCTGCTTTGCCTTCTGAGAAGTTCGCTGCTAACGATAAAGGCCGATGCTTTGCGGTTGGAACAGAAGACGGGGGATGACAGTATGTTGCTTGATAGCCAGATCATCTTCATGTATATATCTCAGCGCATTTTGGAGGGGGAGGGGGAGAAGGGGGAAGAGACAGCTGGCCACACTGCAGAGGGTACCCATGCTGCTTGCCTCTCATCTGTTCAGCGTGTTTAGGCTGAAGAGGAGGAGGAGGATCCAGAAAGTCATCTTCCTAGTGAGGACAGCGATGTGTTGCGTACTGGGACTCTGGCACACATGGCTGACTTCATGTTAAGCTGCCTTTCCCGTGACCCTCGCATTAGACGTATTCTGGCCAACATGGATTACTGGGTGTACACCCTTCTCGACCTACGATACAAGGAGGACCTTTCCATTCTCATTCCCGAAAAGGAAAGGGGTACGAGAGTGATGCAATACCACAGGGCCCTGGTGGAAAAAGTGATGCTAAAGTTTCCATCTGACAGCACTAGAGGCAGAAGACCCAGTTCAGAGGGCCAACTAGCAGGGGAGGCGTGGGGATCAGGCAGCATATCCAGCGCAGGCAGGGGAACACTCTCCAAGGCCTTTGCTAGCTTTATGGCTCCCCAGCAAGGCTGTCTCACTATTCCCTAGTCAAGGCTGAGTCAGATGGAGCACTGTAAATAGATGGTGAGGGAGTACGTAGCCGATCGTACCACCGTCCTCCGTGATGCCTCTGCTCCATACAACTATTGGGTGTAAAAGCTGGACACATGGCACCAACTTGCGCTGCACACCCTGGAGGTGCTGGCCTGTCCTGCCGCAAGCGTCTTGTCAGAGAGGGTGTTTACTGCAGCTGGGGGAATCATCATGGATAAGCGTACCTGCCTGTCAACTGACAGCGCCGACATGCTTACCCTCATAAAGATGAACAAAGGCTGGATTTCCCTACACTTCTCTTCTCCTCAGGTGGAAAGCAGTGGATCCTAAATAATCTTTTCGCTGCAACAGGAGAAGAATGCATCCTCTAGAATTAGCTTTGTGTAACCCTCTCAGATATTATTACTCCTCCTCCTAAATCAGCATGTCATCACGCTGAACTGCCAATTTCTACGTGGCCCAAAATGCTCTGTTTAAAACTTATAGGTTTTATCAGTTTTTAAAGTTTTGAAAGTTAAACTTAAACCAATTTTTGCGCAGGGCTGCCTCCAGGCTCTGTTACAAATTAACCAATAACGAGCTGTATCTTCAAAAAATGTTTGTGGGTTTCACCTGCCCTCGCGGTTGAACAATTTTTCAGAGGTACAGTTGTACTCTTAGTACACCAATTTTTCAGGCCATAGCCAATACTGTTAGCAAACTAAAATTTCCAGGCTTCGCCTATACTCTTGGTAGACAAATTTTTACAGGTGTTCGTCTATACTCTTTGTACCCCAATGTTACTGAGGTTCACCTTTACTCTTGCTACAGAAATGTTACAGGGGTTCGCCTATACTTTTGCTACAGAAATGTTACTAGGAACCGCCTATACTTTGGCTACAGAAATGTTACAGGGGTCCGCCTATACTCTTGCTACAGAAATGTTAGTGCGGTCCGCCTTTACTCTTGCTACAGAAATGTTACTGGGGTCTGCCTATACTTTGGCTACAGAAATGTTACTGGGGTCTGCCTATACCTTTTCTACTGAATGGTTTGAGGGGTTCGCCTATACTCTTGCTACAGAAATGTTACTGGGGTCTGCCTATACTTTTGCTACAGAAATGTTACCAGGGTCCACCTATACAGTTTCTACTGAATGGTTTGAGGGGTTCGCCTATACTCTTGATACAGAAATGTTACTGGGGTCTGCCTATACTTTGGCTACAGAAATGTTACTGGGGTCTGCCTATACCTTTTCTACTGAATAGTTTGAGGGGTTCGTCTATACTCTTGCTACATAAATGTTACAGGGGTTTGCCTATACTTTTGCTACAGAAATGTCACTAGGGTCCGCCTATACTCTTGCTAAAGAAATGTTACTGGGGTCCGCCTATACTTTGGGTAAAGAAATGTTACTGGGGTCTGCCTATACTTTTTCTCTAGAAATGTTACTGGGGTCGGCCTATACTTTTGCTCCCGAAATGTTACTGGGGTCCACCTATACTTTTGCTACAGAAATGTTACTAGGGTCCGCCTATACTCTTGCTAAAGAAATGTTACTGGGGTCCGCCTATACTTTGGGTAAAGAAATGTTACTGGGGTCTGCCTATTCTTTTTCTCCAGAAATGTTACTGGGGTCGGCCTATACTTTTGCTCCCGAAATGTTACTGGGGTCCACCTATACTTTTGCTACAGAAATGTTACTGGGGTCTGTCTATAGTTCTGCTACAGAAATGTTACCGGGGTCCGCCTATACTCTTGCTACAGAAATGAAACAGGGGTTTGCCTATGCTGTGGGTGCACAAAGACTTCCCATTGCGGTGTTTTACCTATCTGGCACAAATACGCTGACTGACTTGGGCGGAAATGTTGGCCGAGGCCGAGGTCCTTGGTGGGGTGAAACTCTGCCATGTTTGGGCATTCTGATTTCTTCCTGTGTAATACCATCTGTGTGCACCGACAGCATAGGCGAGCCCAAGGAACTCAAAGACTTCCCATTACGGTGTTGAGCTATCTGACACCTACACAGAATGAATTGCGTGGGGAAACATGGATTTCCCATTGCTATGTAACTCGCAGCACCTTGGGTCACACAAGGTGGAGGTTGAGACTGAGCCTGACCCAGGGCCCACTCACGTACTTCCCACACAGAGTATTGCGGGTCCTACCTTGGTCATGGTTTCCCGGCCTTATTATGCCACCTCCTCCTCCTGCTTGGGGTCTGGGGATCAGCGCTGGGCAACATGTATTTTCTCTCGTGTTACCACAGCTAACTGAGATACTGGTTTGGGTCAAACAAAAGGAGCGTTACTGCAATAATGAGATGTTCACAGCTGCACTAGCATCTGAGCCTGCTTTATGCCCATGATTACTGAGGGTGTGAACCGAGGTTGAGGTCCTGGGCAGGGTGAAACTGCCTTGTTTGGGCGCTCTTATTTTTTTATTTAATACAAATATGCAGGAATCAGAATAGCGCCCCTACGTGTATGAGATCAGAATCGAATAAGTAATAAATGTGGTGGACTTACCCCGGTACTCACTGGAGTCACATGGAAGTGACTCACACCGGTACCTCCAAGTCCAGAAGAGCCTGTAAGAATGGACGATCTATTATCCCAATCCTGAAAGGAGAGCTGCTCGGGTCTTTGTGTCCCCCTTGGAACGGGGGACCCAATGGTGTAGTGTTCCAAGGGAAAAAAAGAAAAAATGATCCAAGCGCTTCCCGGGATAAAAAGTGGATCCACTCAATGAATATTAGGTTTAAAATTCATTGCAACGCGTTTCAGCCCTTGGAGGGCCTTTATCAAGCATACAGCATATTACAATAACATGGTTTATATAGAGAAAATAAGACTGTAACTTACTATTGGTGTGTCTGATTACTCTCCCATGGTGGGCGCCATCTTGGGGTGGAGTTTCGGATGGGGAGGAGTTGGTACGTGATGACATCACTACATCGGCTGATGTCCGATAATAAAATAATAAAAGATGCCGGCATTTAGCAAAAAATGGCAAAAAGGATATACCCCATAGTGGGCATCATATGTCTGTATTTTGCTGTTGCAAAAATACATTATCCGAATGTAACGGGACATCATGACATCATGGCGTATGTCGCAGGACACGCCACGACGTTCTGAAGTACTGATAGCAGGCGTGGTGACGTATGCCGTAGTGCACGTCACCCCGTTCTCAAGATCCTGTAGGTGGCGTCATGACGCATGGCGTTGTACATGTCTGGACGCTATTGGGAACTAATGGGAATGTGAGGCGATGTCAGTATGTCAGACGCATCAGCGTCACAGAGTTACCTGTACGTCACTAGTAGATGTATGGCTGTATAGCCCAATATAAAAATGGAGTAAAAGAGGTACGTTTGATAGCGTCCCACTGCAAATTAGCCCAGCATCAGTAATATATAGTGGCGCTCTCAATACCCTCGAGGTCACCACACTTGTTGTATATTATCTAGTCCAGAGGACCACAATTACATTATTTCCATTGTTCATGGTAGTGTGTTATATAGATGCTAATTAGCTTATAATAACCTTTAGGGCGCCCACCCACTGGCGTTTGCGATTTTGCGTGCGTGAAAAACGCCGGGTTTTCACGGCGTTTTTCCCGCGTTTTTTGCGGCGTTTTTTGCCGCGTTTTCGTGGCTTTTCCATTAATTTCCATTGACTTTCATGGGTGCATTAGGAGAAAAATAAGGACACATATGCAACTGACAGTTCCTATGTTAAAAAACGCAACGCAACGCAAAAAAAAAACGCCAGTGGACAGGAGTACATTCAATTCTAATTGCTCTTGAGAAAAAACGCAAAACGCAAAGAAAAAAAAATCGCCAGTGGGTGGGCGCCCTTATAAATTAAAATTATAAACAAGGGTTATAAATAAAATAAAAAGCAATACATTATAAAACTATATAAACCATAATTGACAATACCAATATCAACATTTAAAATATAAAACAATACATATGGTGCAGTTATATATACATGTAGCTAAATTATGCGTACTTATGCATAAATCTCAAGAAGAAGACCTTTAGTTAAAAAGCTGTATAATACAATAGGACAGTAGTATATTATGGACTTTATTCCTTTGATGTTTTAAATTTTTTCCAGAATCTCATTCAATCCAGACGGGGTCAATGTATTTAATTTGAAGATCCAGAACATCTCTTTTTTCCTTAGTTCTGGAATAGATCTATTAGAAATGCATTCAAGAGGAATAACCTTCAAGCCTGAGGGGTCACAATTGTGTGAAATGTAAAAATGTCGGGAGATACTATGTTTAGAGTACCCCTTTTTAATATTACATTTATGTTGGGATACTCGTGTCCTTAATGCGTTACTGGTGCGTCCAACATAACGTTTGTTACATGGACATTGTAGCAAATATATAACGTACGAAGTACTGCAAGTAAGTCTCTCTTTGATTTTAAACTGTTCTCCCTCACTGATTTCAATTTCCTTGGTGTCGTGTAATATATTCAAACAACATTTACACTTTTTATTGCCTTATCGGAAGATCCCATTCTTATGTCCTGAAATTTTTTCATACCATTTTCTCTTTTCTCCATTGGGGCGTGAAGGAGCTACCAAATTTTTTAACGTTTTGTTCTTACGAAAGATACACATTGAATTTTTAGGTCAATTTGTTTTTAGAAAAGGATCCTCCCAAAGATGGACCAATTTTTGTGAAGTATATTTTTGATGGAACCATGATGGAAACTACTTCGTGATGAAGGCGGTTTTATACTCTATATTAGGTGACTGTTTTACTCCGGATGTTTTATATTTACCAATTTTATTTCTTTCTGCGTTTTTAACTTTTTCATAAGCTGAACAGATGATAGGTTTGGGATATCCTTTTTCGTGGAATCTTGTTGTGATGGTTTTGGCTTGTTCCACGAAATCGCTATCTTTAGTACAGTTTCTTCTTACCCTTTTGTATTGGCCATATGGAACGTTAATTTTCCATTTCTTGTAATAGCAGTTATGAAAGTTCAGATAGCTATTGGTATCTACATGTTTGAAATGTGTCTTGGTAATTATATGTTTATTATTTTCAATGGATTATTCTAGATCTAAGAAGACAACACTATTATCACTAATGTGATCAGTAAACTTGAAATGGAACTCGTTCTCATTCAATTGGTTGATGTAATTAGACAAATCTTCTTTGCTGCCTCTCCAAATGATGAGGATATCGTCAATATATCTTTTAAACAATTTTATACGTGGGTCATCAACTCTTGTCCTCTCAAAAGACCCCCATGACTAGATTTGCAAATGAAGGGGCACATTTCGTGCCCATAGCGGTCCCTAGACTCTGTAAATAATATGAAGAATTGTATGAGAAATAATTATTACGTAATATAAACATAATAGCTTTAGTGAGGAACTCTTTTTGTTGAGTAGGCATTAATGGATCCTCTTCAAGGATGGTTCGTACGGCTTCAGTTCCTTGTTGATGAACGATATTCGAATATAGCGACTCTACATCCAATGTGCACCACTCAATCAAACGTCCCTCTTTTACTCCATCTTTATAGTGGGCTATACAGCCATACATCTAATCTAGTGACGTACAGGTAACTCTAACGCTGATGCGTCTGACGTACTGACGTCGCCTCACATTCCCACTAGTTCCCAATAGCGTTGAGACGTGTACAACGCCATGCGTCATGACGCCACCTACAGGATCTTGTGAACGGGGTGACGTGCACTACGGCATACGTCACCACGCCTGCTATCAGTACTTCAGAATGTCGTGGCGTGTCCTGCGGCATACGTCATGACGTCCCCTTACATACGGATAATGTATTTTTGCAACAGCAAAATACAGACATATGATGCCCACTATGGGGTATAACCTTTTTGCCATTTTTTGCTAAATGCCGGCATCTTTTATTATCAAAGACTTCCCATTGCGTTGTTTTACCTGTCTGGCACAAATACACTGACTGACTAGGGCAGAAATATGGGACGAGGCCCTTAGCAGGGTGAAACTCTGCCATGTTTGGGCACTCTGATTTCCTCATGTGTAATACCATGTTTGAGTTCCTTGGGCTCACATTTGCTGTGGGTGCACAAAGACTTCCCATCGCAGTGTTTTACCTGTCTGGCACAAATACACTGACTGACTTGGGCAGAAATGTGGGCCGAGGTCTTTGGCGATGTGAAACTCTCCCATGGTTGGGCACTCTGATTTCTTCCTGTGTAATACCATCTTTGTGCACCGATAGCATAGGCGAGCCCAAGGAACTCAAAGACTTCCCATTGCGGTGTTAAGCTTTGTGACACCTACACAGAATGAATTGTGTGGGGACACATGGATTTCCCATTGCTATGTAACTCACGGCACCTTGGGTCACACAAGGTGGAGGCTGGGACTGAGCCTGACCCTGGGCCCACTCACGTGCTTCCCACACAGAGTATTGCTGCATTGTGGAGATGTGTAGAAGTGCTGGCACCCGAGTGTCCTTTATGCCCACGTTTGCGGCTCCTGACAATTTTGTGACGGAGGTGGCACGGGATTGGAATGATGATCATACGTCAATTTATCATCAATTCTCAACAGTATTGTGGGCTATCGTCCACACTTTCAAAGGGGGTCGCTGCCTGGCCCTGCCAACCCTCTGCAGTGTGTGCCTCCGGTTCCTCCTCATCCATTAAGCACCTATAAATAGACATGAGTGTGGTGTGGCTATGAAGCGAGCGTGTGGCATCAGGGAAGTTGAACGCTGTGCAGGGAAAATTTTGGGTGTGCTGTGGACACAGGGTCGTGCGGGGGGGGAGGGGTTGGACAGAAATGCCAGCATGTAACCCAGGAGAAGAGGCAGCAGTGTGACCCCCCAGGCAGTTATTGTCCTTGGCTGCAGGTAGTGTGGTGCTTAGCTAAGATGTGCCAGCGCATGTGCCTTGCTAATGAGGGTTTGTCCCAAGTAAATTGTTAGGGGGGGTGACGCCAGACTCTTGCCCCAATTTTGGCTTAATAGTGGGACCTTGGAGCCGCAGGTGCAGCCATGCATGCTGCCCCTGCCCTTCCCTATCCGTTTCTGTGGTGTTTGCATGACTTTCTGATGTTTGACAAGTCATCACATATGCGGAGCATTGGTCCCATACAAAAATGCTCGAGTAGCCCATTGACTTCAATGGGGTTTGTTACTCAAAACGAGCTCTCGAGCATTACGAAAAGTTCGACTTGAGCAACGAGCACCTGAGCATTTTGGTGCTCGCTCATCTCTAGATGAGGGCAACAATAAGTGTTTTTAGCGTGTCCACGGTGAGGAAAGAGCGGATTCTTGTGATGTTCTTGAGGTGCAGCTGACATGTTCAGGCAAGAGATTGGATGCAGGGGCTAAATGAGAGATCGGAGTAAGATATGACCCCAAGGCAGCAGGCATGTTGTCTGGGAGTTATGGTGGCACCACACACTGAGATGGAGATGTCAGGATAAGGTCGGTTAGTGGAGAGTGGAAACACCAGCAGGTCCGTTTTAGAGAGGTTTAGTTTTAGGTAGAGAGAGGACATAGTGTTAGAGACAGCGGACAGTCGGTGATGTTTTGGAGGAAAGGTGCAGAGATGGCACGGGAAGAAGTGTATAGCTGGGTGTCGTCAGCATAGAGGTGGTATTGGAGGCCAAATCTCCTGATGGTTTGTCCAATAGGGGCTGTTTAGATAGAGGAAAGGAGGGGGCCAAGGACCGTGCCCTGCGGGACCCCAACAGCAAGGCAAAGAGAAGGAGAGGTAGAGCCAGCAAAGGAGACGCTGAAAGAGTGGTCAGATAGGTAGGAGGGATCAGTAGGGAGTAATCACCCCTCAATTTGGCTGTCAATAGGTCATTGGATACCCTTGTAAGGGCAGTTTCTGTCGAGTGTTGAGGTCATAAGCAAGACTATAGCGGGTCAAGCAGAGAGTTATCTGATAGATAGCTTATAAGGCAGGAGTAAAGTAGGCCTTCTAGTAGTTTGGAGATGAAGGGGAGGTAAGAGATGGGTCGGTAGTTGGCTGCATCAGTCGCGTCAAGAGTTGGCTTCTTTAGCAGTGGGGATATGATGGCATGCTTGAAAGAAGAGGGAAAGATGCCAGAGATCAGCGCACGTGGTGGGGTGAGCAGAGAACAGCAATTTGGAGACTTCTTCCTGTGTCGTTGGTCTGAGTACAGTGAGCAGGAGCTAGATGCAGTGCTGACAAGACTAGGGTCAGGGCTAGTCTGGGGTTTGGAAGTTATTACCTGACGGATGTCATCAATTTTCTTTTTGAAGTAGGCAGCCAGCTCTTCAGCACTGAGATCCGTCACTGGGGCTGCGGTTTAGGGCTGAGAAGGGAGTGAAAAGTATCGAAGAGCCGTTTAGGGTTTAGGATAGTGAGGAGATGAGAGAGGTGAAGTAGACTTGTTTGGCGTGGTGGAGGGCGAGGTTGTAAGTTCTGAGCATGAATTTGGAGTGGAGAAAGCCTGCAGACATTTGCGACTTCCTTCACAGCGGTTCAGCACTTCTAGAGCACCGGCGGAGAAAACGTGTTTGAGGCGTGAGCCAGGGTTGCCGTGTTCTACATTGGATGGCTTGGGTCATGAGGGGCGCCGCTTTGTCCAAGGCATGTTTGAGAGCGGTGTTGTAGTGAGCAGCAGCCAGGTTGGGGCAGTAGAGGGGAGAGATGACTGTAGAGACTCAGTAAAGTCAGTGGGCGGAAAAGCCGTAGCGTATGTACCTCAAATGATGGAAAAGTGAGAGAGGGTACAGGGGGGATGACCTGATAGGTACAATTTGGGGAGAGAAGAGCACCTACTCCACCAGCATGCCTGTCGTCCGGTCTTGGGGTATGGGACAACTGCAGGCCATGGGGAGTCCGTGTCAGACTGCTGTATCCAGGTTTCTGTGAGAGCGAGCAGATTTAAAGATTGAGCAGTAAAAAAGTTGTGGATTGTGGGGAGTTTATTACATGCTGACTGGCAGTTCCAGAGCACACATTTAAAGGAGTCAGGGGAGGGAATGCATGGGCTTGCAGTTGGGCTTGAGGATTTTCTAAGGGGATAATAGTTAGGAGCAGTGGAAGGTGGGCCAGGACTGGGAGAGTTAACCCCAGCTGCTAGTAACAGCAAGATAGCAATGGTGAGCAGATGGTTAGAAGATTTATGAGGGCGACTGTTATGTTTGTTAGTGGCATTAGGGGATTTGAGGCTAAGTAAGAAAGTAAAGAATGCATGCGAGCTGTGCATAGGTGAAGACAGGAGAGAGGGGCTAATGTGAATAGAGTGCCCCAGAGGTGGGCACCATAAAGAAGTTCTGAAACTGACAGCAAGGATGAGAACACAGGTGACAACATTAGTGATAGCTTTGAAGTGTAAAGCATTTAGGCAGAGTTTGTGGCCTACCTGTCTCCTACCCTGCCGAACTGCCATGGTCAGACTGCATCATACTTCATCCAGCCATACTTAATACAGCTTATATTCGCAAGGCAGCCACTCGCATGGCATACATGAAAAACAAATGTAACAGGCTTCTAGAAACTATAACCGCAGTGTAGGAGGTAAGATACAAGATGAACAGACCCGTATATAGATAGATACTAGGAGAGGTATTGTGCCCTGAACTGATAACCAGGAGTGAGAGACCCTTCCTATAAGAAGAGCACTCGTCCCAATAAGGATGACCCCGCGGTCTTCCTCTAGACGCTGACTTACCGTGGCGGGCCAGAACGCCTATAAGACAAAGATACAACCACACTGGGGAGTACAGAAACAAAGGAGGAAGAAGCAGACAACAGACTACAGAGTACATGAAAAAAGAACACAGAGCACAAGCAGAATGCAAGGTAGCAAAGGTAATTGCCGAAGCAGCAGCTGGACATGAAGTGAAGGACACAAAACTCTCATCAACACTAAAGCAAGCTATATAGGGTGGTGATTGGAAAAGGTGCTTCAGCTTCACAGGAGGCCTGACGCTATTAACCCTAGGAGTGCTGGAAGAGAGTTAATACAAGCTCAGGAAACAGACAGAACGGGCCGACACTCATGTTTGCCAGACACAGAAGCAGAAGACCATGTCTGAACAGTTCACCTAACATTCTCCCCTACCGGTTCTCCACAGAAATTCCTGAATCTGACGTGGGGCGTTGATGTTCTCAGATGGCTCCCATGACCTCTCCTCTAGTCTGTAACCCCTCCAATCCATTAGGTAAAAGATTTTGTTCATGACCTTCTTAACATCAAGAATATTTTTCACCTCGAAGATGTTCTCTGAACTAACCCGAGTAGCATCTGGTCTGGGATTTTTGGAAAATCTATTGAGCAAAAGTGGTTTGAGGAGACATAGAAGGCGTTGGGGATACACAAGGAGGGTGGGAGTCTCAGTAGGACTGCCCCTGCACTCGAGGAAGAAGCATTGACCTCCAGAAAGAACTGCTTTTTACCATCTGGTCGATGCAGCACAAAGGCTATCTTTAGAGCTTGAAAAGCTGACTCTGCCTCTTGGGACCACTGCTTGGCATCAGCTCCCTTACATGTAAGAGCAGAGATTGGAGAAATCAGGGAGCAGAAGTGTATGATAAACTGTCAATAGTTTGCAAATCCCAGGAATCGCTAGATTGCCCGAAGACCTGAGTGATGAAGCTAATTCAGCACTGCAGAGACTTTTTCAGAATTTATCTCCAAAGCCTGTGAAGAAGTTTATTCATCTGTACCCCACTTGCTGCTCCAAATCTGAAGATAAGTTACGTGCTTGGTTTCTGGATGAAAGATCCACATCCTGCTGAGGGCGTGCAAAGATTGAGCCAGGTGGTGAGTTCCTCCCAGTGTTTCTAGCTGGGTTTTGGGAGTGCTGCTGTTTGCATTTTTGTGATAAAGATTTGCTCTTGCCTCTCTCATTGACGCATCATCTCCTGGAATAATTCAGAAAGACCTCCGTGGTTGGAGTCAGTGGGATCCATGGCTGCAGTGTACTGTAAGGACTGTGGATGTGGAACCACTGTGTCAACCTACTGGGTAGGTGAAGATCTGATTTAGCATGGGTGATAGCCAACTCCAGCGTAGGAGGTAAGATACAAGATGAACAGATGGAAAGTAGGGAGGGTATCTTGCCCTGAACTGATAACCAGGAGAGGGAAAACCCTGCCTACAAGTGGAGCATTCATCCAGATAAGGACGACCCCACGCTCTTCCTCTAGGCGCTGACTTACCCTGGTGGGCAAGAACACCTATAAGACAAAGATAGACCACCACCAAGGAGTAAAGAAACAATGAAGGAATAAACGGACACAGATAAACAAAGAAGTGGACAACGGGAACAGCACAGAGAACACAAACAAAGAATACAGAGCATGAGCAGAATGCAAAGTAGCAAAGGTAACTGCCGAAGCAGCAGCTGGACATGAAGTAAAGAGCACAAAACTCTCATCAACACTGCAGCAAGGTCTGAAAGGCCCAGGGCATCTATATAGGGTGGTGATTGGAAAAGGTGCATCAGCTGTACAGGAGGGCTGAAGTTATTAAACCTAGGAGTGCTGGAAGAGAGCGAATACAAGCTCACGGAACAGACAGAATGGGACGACACCCATGTTTGCCAGACACAGAAGCAGAAGACCATGTCTGAACAGTGCACCTATTTCTAACCTTAGCTGATAGGATCCCTCCTCGTTAGTGCAGAATGCAGAAGTAGGACAAGGAAATTCTTCAGAGGTCACTAAATGAGAAGTTGCTCCTTGAATAACAGACACCAAACTGATTGCTTGCTTGCTGATGGTTATCGTTTACTGAATACCAATGATCACTGGTTCACTTATTGTATTTAAAAAGTAACTATTTCCTTGTATGAGTTCTTTGATGTTCAAAAACTCACAACTTCTTGAACATGAAAAGGCTTTCCTCTGTGAGATCCTTGATGTGGAGTTAGAACTGACTTATGGATAAATCGCTTTCTTAACTCTGCAAGAAAATGGCTAGTATCTATCTTTTTAAATTCACCGATGGCTTACAAGATTTGATTTCAGTGCAAAACATTTCCCACAATTAGAGTAAGAAACTCACTTCTCTCCTCTGTGACTTCTCTGATGTTTAACAAGATGTGCTTTTTGTTTAAAACATTTCCCACATACAGAACAAGAAAATGGCTTCTCTCCTGTGTGACTTCTCTGATGTATAACAAGATATGATTGCACTGTAAAACATTTCCCACATTCTGAACAGGAAAATGGCTTCTCCCCTGTGTGAATTCTCTGATGTTTAACAAGAGATGATTTCAGTGTAAAACATTTCCCACATTCAGAACAAGTAAATGTATTCTCCCCAGTGTGACTTCTCTGATGTGTAACAAGATTTGCTTTCATTGCAAAACATCTCCCACATTCTGGACAAGAAAATGGCTTCTCGCCGGTGTGAGTTCTCTGATGTGTAACAAGATATGTTTTCCGACTAAAACATTTCCCACATTCAGAACAAGAAAATGTTTTCTCCCCTGTGTGACTTCTCTGATGTGTAACAAGATGTGTTTTCCGGATAAAACATTTCCCACATTGTAAGCACGAAAATGGCTTCTCCCCTGTGTGATTTCTCTGATGAATAACAAGAATTGATTTCTTTGTAAAACATTTCCCACATTCTGCACAAGAAAATGGCTTCTCCCCTGTGTGACTTCTCTGATGTGCAACAAGAGTCGATTTCTGTGTAAAACATTTCCCACATTCTGAACAAGAAAACATTTTCTCTCCTGTGTGAATTCTCTGATGTTTAACAAGAGTTGATTGCACTGTAAAACATTTCCCACATTCAGTACAAGTAAAGGGCTTCGCTCCAGTGTGAATTCTCTGATGTGCGACAAGAGTTGCTTTTACTGTAAAACATTTTCCACATTCAGAACAAGAAAATGGCTTCTCCCCTGTGTGACTTCTCTGATGTGTAACATGATTGACTTTCTGGGTAAAAGATTTTCCACATTCAGAATAAGGAACTTGCTTCTCCCCTGTGTGAATTCTCTGATGTGTAATAAGAGTTGTTTTCGTTGTAAAACATTTCCCACATTCTGAACAAGAAAATGGTTTCTCCCCTGTGTGAATTCTGTAATGTTTAACAAGAACTGATTTACTTGTCAAACATTTCCCACATTCTGAACAAGAAAATGGCTTTTCCCCTGTGTGAATCCTCTGATGTCTAACAAAATGAACTTTCTGGGTAAAGCATTTCCCACATTCAGAACAAAAAAATGAGTTTTCCCCTGTGTGACTTCTCTGATGTGTAACAAGAATTGATTTTGTTGTAAAACATTTCCCACATTCTGAACAAGAAAATGGTTTCTCCCCTGTGTGGCTCCTCATATGTATAACAAGATATGATTTTGCTGTAAAACATTTCCTACATTCTGAACATGAATATGGCTTCTTCACTGTGTGAGCTCCTCGATATTTTCCCCTTCTGTGACTTTTCTTCTGCTTATCAGTTTGTGATGGAACACACTGTATAAGAGGAGCAGATGACTGATCTCTGCTGTGAAGGGCTGAGGGAATATCTGGGATAATGGCAGGTACTTCATCTGTATATTGTGTGATACCACAATCTTCTGCTTTACAAACTGAAGATTTCAGACGTCTCGCTGAGCTCCCGGTACCGTCATCTGCCAAGAATAAAACTTATTTCATTATTTTCTAAATAATATGAAGCTTAAAAAATGTATATTAGTATTTTATAACATTACAATATACATATGTCCAAACAAGTCATGTAGCAAAATGTAATTAGTAACCAAAAACAATGGTAGCAAAACAGATCACAATCAGTAACTGCTGATGTTAGGCCACAAGTAGCAGTGTGTAACTAATGTAGGCAGACCATTTAACTGCTATGGTGCTCAAGGCCAAATGGGTAGGCCACGTGTTCCATGGCTTACTCGTCAGGCCCTCTTTAACAGTCTGCACAAGATACATAAGTCTCATTGTTCACAATAGTCCAGCCCATCTGGATGCTGCTCTTCTCGGTGCAGAGGCTAAGCTGAGCAATAAAGGAATTGACATTCAGAGGAACAAAAATTATGATCCTGCCGGACCTCTCCAGACGCACTCTACAAATGCGCAAAGCTCTGAAACCCTTACTCACAATACTCCAGGAAAGAGACATTCCCTACCGATGGAGCTTTCCTTTCCAACTTATTGCCAGGAAAGATGGAAGACAAGCGGGCTTTAGAGGCCTGGGTGACCTCCCAGGATTTCTCAGCGCACTAGAACTTCCCTCAGTGGCGCTCCCGGACTGGCCAACTCCATGCACCCTACAGATTCCACCTCCAAGACAACCTTGGCAGACCGAAGAAAGGCAGTCAAGCAAGCAACGCAAAGCCCCACGCCGCAGAGCGAGAGAAGAATCTAGAAGTCCAACAGGAGACTGAACCAGGACTGCGCCTTCATTAGATAGAAGTGTCTCTTTTTGCTTTCTACATAGTTAATTGAGTTAGCAAGATGGGTCTTCGAGCAGCGGGTAGCTGCAGTTTATAGAATAGTTCATACTATACTTCAGAGCAGGCGGGGGAGTGGGAATGGGGGGTACCCCATAGGTTATCACTTACCCAATTAGTAGATAGCTGTTGACCGCCTAGATTAGGCAGCTTGTATTTTGTGCTAGGGGCCACAGGTCCTATTTGTTTTGTTTTTGTTATTTGGTTATGTCCATCCCTATCCCTACCCCTAACCTGGCCTCACCTATACTTCCCTTCCCACCCTCTTGTGTTCTTCCTTACCTTTCCCAGTCATGCCCAGAGGGGTTGGGGAATAGATTTGCCTCACAAGTCCTGGAGCAGCGGTCACCATGGCGACTTTAACTTTCTGTACGTTTAATGTTAAGGGCCTAAACATCCCCCCAAAAAGGAAACAAATCCTCTACCATCTCCATAAAAAAGGGGGTCATGATGGCACTGCATTAGAAAACACAGTTTAAAATGGGAGCAGTTCCAATATGCAAATCACAAAACTACCCACACTGGTTCCATGGGCCTGACCGATCGAGGAGAGCAGGGGGAGTATCGATAGCACTTCATAGGACCCTACAGCACCAGGTAGTTTCATCCTCTGTAGACCCTGAGGGCAGATTCCTTTTCCTTAAATTGGAAGTGATGGGTACCATACTAACACTTGCCAATGTTTATCTCCCTAACCAGAACCAGACTTCGCACGCTTTCAGAATCCTCAGAAAATTGTCTGAGTTTGCAGACAGCTAGAAGATTATCCTGGGAGGAGACTTCAATCTGGTGCTGGACCCCGCCCTAGACACGTTCTCGGGTAAGTCTTCTGTCTCCCAAGCAGCATTACGGTCCCTTAGGAAAACACTAGACTTGCTACATCTAGTAGACCTATGGCGAATACTTCACCCGGGTGTCAAGGACTATTCCTTTCACTCTGCGGCACATAACTCCTGCAGCAGAATAGATCTCATTATGGTCTCCCAGGGTCTCCTGGATTGCTTTCCCAGCTGCACACACGGGAACGTTTTATGGCCAGACCATTCCCCAGTGTTTGGAGGGTTGGCTCCTGGAAAAATAGTCAAAAGGGGTAGCAACTGGAGACTAAATGATAATCTCCTCAGAGACCCTATCTGCATCCCAGACATTAGAGAGAAAATTCAGGACTTTGTAGAAGTACATCGCAATGACACCACTCCACCCCCTGTAAACTGGGAAGCATTAAAATGTGTCTTGAGGGGTGTCTTGATCTCCCACGGGACATGCCTCAAAAAGGAAAGATCTGCCACCCTAACCGCCCTACTGACAGAACTAAACATCAAAGAGACAACCAACAAACGCCAACAATCAGACACCCTTAGGGCCCAAATTTCATCCCTCAGACAGCAGATCCTGACCATCCTAGATCTGAGATCTCTAATATACAGAGATAAATTAAGAAGGGGATCATTTGAATATGGCGACAAATGCGGTAGTTGACTGACCAGAACTCTACACCCTAGAACGCTGTTAACCCACGTCCCTAAATTACAGTCGCGCCGAGGGTATCTGGTCCATAAGACAGAAGATATCCTGGAAGAATTTAGGACCTTCTATAGTAAACTATATAATATCGAGCCGGAAACCCCTGGAACTGAGACAACTAGTAACCCAGAATCAGAGACCTACCTTGCAGCTAACGCCCCAGGAAAAAGTTCAAACATGGAGAGAGAGGACCTGAAGTTGATATTTACCACCCAGGAACTGTCAGAAATAGTCCAAAACCTGAAAGTTGGCAAGAGCCCAGGGCCAGACGAGTTCATCGCTACATTTTATAAATTGTTCCAGAAAGACCTGTCTCCTCTAGCATTAGAAGCGTTCAATGCAATTAACAGGGGTCAGCCCTTCCCCCCAAACTCATATAACGGTCATTCCCAAGCCAGGCAAAGATACATCGATTTGCGGGAACTTCATACCCATCTTATTAATAAACCTAGACATCAAAATGTTCACCAAACTTATAGCCAACAGACTCCAAAATGTCATACCGCGTCTCATCCACAGAGAACAGGTAGGCTTTGTCCCAGGCAGAGAGGCAAGGAACAACACCATAGAGACGTTGTCTCTTATTGATAGAGCCAAGCGCCACGGAATCCCCCTATGCTTATTGGCGATTGATGCCGAAAAGGCTTTCGATTTAGTAAGTTGGCCCTTCCTCTCTGCTACACTGGACAGCTTGGGACTGGGGACGCGGATGAAACAGTGGATAATGCCACTGTATCATAATCCCTCAGCAAGAGTCCGGGTTGATGAGGCGCTATCTGAGGCCTTCCAAATGGGGAATGGAACCAGACAAGGCTGCCCGCTCTTGTCATTCTTCTATGTCCTGACCATGGAGACACTGGCCAACTCCATCCGCAAAAACGGGTCCACCAAAGGAATCCAAATTGGAAATTTGGAACATATGATGGCCCTCTTCGCAGATGACCTGCTCCTCTACATGTCTAACCCCCGCATTGGTATGCCGGTCCTCCTCGAAGAGTTTAAAAAATTCAATAAGATCAACAACTATAAAGTCAATACCCAAAAATCCGAGGTCTTGAATATTACACTTCCGCAGACAGAGGTGTCCCATGTAGAAAAATCGTTCCCCTTTCGGTGGCGTAAAACAAACATAAGGTACATAGGTATCCAGCTTCCAAGAGATGTCTCACAGACATTTAGACTCAACTACCTGACATTCGCGGAAGGAATAGAGAGAGACCTGAGCAAGTGGAGACCCTTGTTCCTACGTGATCAAGATGGATATACTACCTAAATTTCTCTACCTATGCCAGACTCTACCGATTAAACTCTCAAGATTATATTTGAAGAAATTGAGAGCTTTAATAACAGCGTTTATATGGAGAGGACGCAAACCCCATATGCGCTTCATACTCTTAACAAGGAGGAAGGACAAAGGAGGCCTAGGTCTCCCAGACCTCACTGTTTACTATAGAGCTAGCATTTCTAACTGTATACTAGACATACTAAAACATAGATCCTTGAAACTGTGGGTGGAAGCAGAACATGAGGGAATGGAGGGCTATCTAGAGGCGGCGGCCTGGATCCCCTCCAAATTGATCAAGGCTATACCCATCCAGTCCCCATTCTGTGTCCAACTCCTTCAGAACTGGACAAGCTTTGCAGCATCAAAGGGCCTTGTGGGAATACTGGGCACACTTACACCCCTAACCTTTAACCCTCAATTCGAGACCACCTTCCGGGGCTCTCCTATCCTGACACTCTCAAACGACCCAATTCCAAGGCTGAGAGACGTGGTGACGAGTTCAGGTTTAAAGCCGATGCAGGAGATCCTGGGAGACAGCGAGACTAAGGCAGGGATGTGGATGCAATATTTTCAGCTGAGGAGTTTTGTGAACACATTGACACCACAAGGGAGCGAGTTAAAGCCTCAAACTGAGTATGAAAGACTGTTCCTTTCTCCCACGCCACATAAACATATGATTTCCAGACTCTACGGGATACTGCTGTTTCGGGAGACGGAGGGAGAGAACCCTGACTACCTGGGGGCCTGGGAAGGGGAACTAGATAAAAGTTTCTCTCCCGAGAGCTGGAACAGAGCTTGGCTCTTGGCACATAAGCTCTCCTCGGCGGGTAGAGTCCAAGACCTGAACTTTAGAATATTATCAAGGTGGTATAGAACGCCAGATCGACTCCAGAGGATGTTCCCCCAGACCTCCTCCACTTGTTGGAGATGTAACGATAGCAAAGGCTCAATGCTACATATCTGGTGGGGGTGTCCTCAGGTGTCAAACCTATGGAGGTTGGTGATAGAGCTATACAATTCTATCTGCCGTGATGGGGGGGGGGGGTCTCCTACCCCGGAGCTGGCTCTTCTCTCTATACTACCAGGATCAATAAGCAAAACCAAGAGAGGTCTCTTCTGATTCTTTATCATTGCAGTTAGGAGGATTATCCCGAGGTTGTGGCGCTCCAGCGTCGCCCTAATGTGGGTAGAGGAGATCCATACACTAATGCATTTTGAAGAGCTTGGAGCAGATGAGCCAGAAACATGGGAGGAGTACTACCGCACATGGCAGACCTGGACGACTTTCAGGTCCTCAGACGCACTCAGAAAGTGGTTGGAGACAGGTACTCTCTAAAAAACAGAAGAGGTGGGTCCCGGAAGACAGGTCTGTTAAGCGACGACCTATCCATAGGCCACCGACTTCCCCATCTGTGCCCTCCTCTTGTACCCAACCCCAGGTATGACTCCCCCTCGGTGTATAGAATGCCTGGTGTGTCTGTTGTTTGTTTAAATGTTTGTCCATTCTGTCTCCAGTTCCGAATTTCGTCTTTATTGATTTAGTAGGAATGCAAGAAGGAAACCTACAAAGAGACTCATCTAGACAATAGAGAGTCATAGGTAATTAAGACCAATAAGCAGAAGATTAAAGAGATATACAGGTTGAAACTAGCCCTTCCAAAAACAGGGGGATTTTTATTAATGTTCAGAGGGATGGTGTTAAACTAGGGCCTTCCACTAGATAGCGAAATCTGAAACCTGAGAGACTTTTGTGCGAGGAAATTAGACTGCTGGACTATTGGATTATAGAGACAGATCCAGAAGATGTTCAATTTGTCCTACAGATACATTAGAATTAGAACATCTAACTGAAATGTGCATGCACGCAAATCCTGGGCTACAATGCAGGCAGCATGTAGGGCATCTTGGTAAGGATACTCAAGGGGAATATTAAAAAAAATAATAAAATTTCACAATAAATGAGTATTACAGTACGAAATAATTATGTGTGCCCTTCAACAAACACAAATAGTAGAAGGTGTATGTGGCCACTAACTGATATCATTTACATCTTTTGAGGGGGTTGAATTTCTTACACATTCATCTTCCAGTCTCATAGCCTGCTTTCCTCTAGGTGAATTTGGAACAGTAGTCCTGAAGAAGCTCTACCAGTTAAGCAGGAGAGTTAAAAACTAGTTTCTTCCCCTCTCTTGTTACTACCAATTTCACAGAAAACTACCATTTGTACAGGATATTATTGGCACACAGAGTGGCCGCACATAGATCAGT
Organism: Eleutherodactylus coqui; assembly: GCF_035609145.1. Taxonomy (NCBI): domain Eukaryota; kingdom Metazoa; phylum Chordata; class Amphibia; order Anura; family Eleutherodactylidae; genus Eleutherodactylus; species Eleutherodactylus coqui. The sequence continues at coordinate 15,948,760 of NC_089841.1, read as the reverse complement.
AAACATGGAAAGGTCTTTAAATTTGTCTGGAAGATTGTGTATATTCGTAGCTACTAGCATCAGTTTATCTTAAAAGCGATAACATCTCTTGCAGTTGATGCAGGCAGATATTTAGGCTTTGCTATTTAGTGCACTCCATTTTCCCTCAAATGCTCAAATGTAGTGAAGAATAAAAAAACCTTGATGAACATTCCAAGGTCTTAGATTGAATGTTTTGAGCCATTAAGGCCTGTTCGCCTGTCTCTCTCTAAACTTATTGTTTATAATTACTGTACTTGTGGTCAAAGAAGTTAATCGTGTATGATATTTCCCTGCCTGTGCTGCATTTATTTACCATTTTAGATGTTATATTTTTTATCTTGCATATTTATATTGTGTTTAGCCTTCTTTTGACCAATGGTAATAAATGGATTATAATAGATTATTGTAATCGAAGCATGTGCCCCTATAAAAATTGCTGCCTGTAAATCAATAAACAGATAACTTTGGATTACATCCCTAGCAGTGTCGTTGATGTTAATTTCCCGAGCTTGGCTCATCCTCTAACCTAATTTGGATCCCAGAAGCATATTATAGCAAATAGTTTTGTTTGCACTAACAACCTCAACAACGAAATATGTAAGATAGTCTGCAAGCTGCTCTGTTTCAACTTTTCGGATATGCTGCAAAATTACGTTGTTGGCGCGACTGATCTTCCAAAACTGCCACTTTCAATTTCAGTGCTTTTAGCTCCCCTCTAGGGCATTACTTATATCCACTAACTTATTCTGAACTGCCATTTTAGATTCAATATGACTGAAGAATTGCATTTGCAACCATAGGTAAATTTGGCATTAAAGGAAACATCTTAACAGTAATTCAGGGCCTATATGGCTCCCCAATTGCTAGATGGTGTACTTTCAAATTCATTCCAAATTACTAATGGAACACATCAAGAGTGCCCATTATCCCCGTTACGGTTTACTTTAGTTATGGGACCTTTTGCTGAGCTAGTATGACTGAAGTATTTCCGCAGGATTGTGGCAACACAAATTGGTCTGTTCGCAGATAACATTCTGCTGACAAATGTCAAATTCACTGGCCACATTAAGAGCGCTACGAAAAAACATTCTTCAATTCAGTCAGGTTTCATATTATAAACAAAGCATTAAGAAATCTCAGATTCTAGTCCTTAACATTAATAATGCCTTAAAACTTTCCGTCTAAACAGAATAACATTTTCAATGGCAACAAGGTAATATTTCCTATCATGGCATTAAAATCCACTATCCCCTATCCAATCTAATCTCCACTAACTTTCTGCAACTAATCCCCACTAACTTTCAAGGAGAAATTAATGACATCAAAAAAGGAATTATTGTGGCTAGGAAGGATAATTATTTATAAGCTGCTTATTACACTAAAAATTCTCTATTATATATTTACTGTCATAATCCCAGTCCCCTACTCAATCATAGCAAAATTCTAAAAGCAGATGATTGATTTCACCTGGAAGGGAAAGAAATCAAGAGTTGCTTCATCTATACTATCCCTTAATATAAATAATTTACAAGGAGGACTTGGAGTACCCAATCTTTGGTCTTACTATCAGTACACCATCATCAATCAAAAGCGAGCCTGACTCGCCAACTCCTATAACTCCAGCTAGCCCCATATAGAAACTCAGGCTAATGAAAGTAGACTTCTTATTTCCCTCTTATCAGCTTCCATATTAAAAGAACCCACTCCAAAACCACTTTCCTCCATTAACAGCCAGACAACGTCCCTTCCCAAGCAAGCTTCTATTGAATCCTAGATCCTGCTATCCAAAAAATGAGACCTACCACAAACAAAACTTTCCTTGCGATCCCAGAATATTTCATTCACGACATTCCCATTAAAAACTGGGTTAAAAAATGTAAACCATATCTCAGACCATTTTCAGGAGAGGAAAGATTAAATCTTTTGCTGATCTTATGAAACAATTTGGGGCCCCTCGTGAATACTTACATCAATATAACCAAATCAGTTATTTTCTGAGTGTCTATGTCTTACATCCTTACATGAGACGAGGATGCCCAATGAAATTCATACCTTACCATCTAACAACTTTAGCCCCTTCAAGTCACTCGTAAGAATATTTTGACATTTTTCAGGAAAGATGGGTGTTTCAAAAAAAAAAAAAGTACATCTCTTGAACAAAAGAGACCTGGGGAAAAAGTTTCCACCAAATCAATGGAAATCTTCTTTTGAATAGACCAACAAATTGACCCTATAGTCCACTATAAACTATTGATCAGATGGTACTATACCTCTAAAAAGATTGCCAAATGCTTTCCCGGGTCCAGTGGCCTGTGTTGGAAAAACTGGGCAATTAGCCTCATTATACCACATTTTCTAGGGCTGCCCATTCCTTCATCCCTTGCGGAAAGATTTATCTAACCCTATAAACCGGATCTAAAGACTGAACCAAATACTTAAACCAAAATTAGCTCTCTTAGTACTCAATGACCTCTAGAAAACAGAAGATTAATTTGTTGTATTATTTTGTCTGCAAAGCTTCTAATAACTGGGAATGGAAATCTCCCAGGTCCCCCACGATCAATGAAGAAATAATTTTAATCTCTGAACAGAACTCCTATGAGAGGTTGCTTGCTATACAGAATGATAACTTTCATAAATATCATCTTATGTGGAATCATTGGCTTCAACTCTTTCACTAATATTACTGCCTCAAGATTTGTTTATTTACTGTTTACTGCTTATACATGCTGGACATGAACACAAGTGGCCGGGAATTGGTCTTTGCTCTTTTCTCTTTATCTTTCTTTATTGTTTTCTAGTAGTACATTCTCTTTTTAATTAATGATAACCGAGAGCTGTTGAGAAGGGGACCCTCGCCGGAGGCCGTACCTCTCATATGGTGTCAGTAATATTGAGAGTTGATCAATTTTCAAATAACATTGGTTCTCTACATTTTCTCAATAGTAATAACATAAAATATTCAATAAAAAGTTGAATTTGGAAAAAAAGACATCGAGATTAAAAAAAATATCACCATGTAAGACATATAAGATCAAAAGATACAAACATGATATATAAATAGTGTATCAGCAAGATATTCATGAACATTTATTCCTGTCTATTACCTGGTGATGGGAGCAGCTGGCGGGTCTCCATCATGGTGTCCTTGTACAGATACTTGTGTCCTTCTAAATACTCCCAGTGCTCCATGGAGAAATAGACAGCGACATCCTGACACCTTATAGGAACCTGACAACACAGTATACAGTCATTACCCAGAAGTCCCTGGTGCTTAAAATATATAATGTCCCAGCATTCCCTGTAGTTTCACCTCTCCAGTCAGAAGATCAATCATTTTGTTGGTGAGTTCTAGAATCTCCTGTACATTGATGTCCTCATGTATAAGGGGGTGAAGTGGGGGCTCCATGGATGGACTCAGGGGTCTACTCTGTTCATCATACACAGGGGTCCAACAGCCATCACTTAAGGTCTTCTTCACTACTGTGTAATCCTGTATATAGGGAAACATTAATAAATATCACCATAGACATTTGCAGTCATAATATCTGTTAGATAAGAATGATGTAATGTGACATCATTAGAACCTCTCCCCTCTCCAGTGACATCATCTGTTATTACCATAGATAAGAATGATGTATTGTAGCATAATCAGAGCCACTCCCCTCTCTAGTGACATCATCTGTTATTATCGAAGATAAGAATTATGTGATGTGACATCATCAGAATCTCTCACCTCTCCAGTAAGTTTGAAGAGTATCTCTATGGCAAGATTTGACATATGTTTCACCATCTTCTTTCTGTCCTCCTCCATTCTGAACGGTAAATCTGAAATATGATGTTATATAGAAGATATCAGAGGATCCTACTTTGTGAGATCTCAATGGAAAGAAGATGAGTGTTGTGCAAATATAATTGGCTATTTGCAGCCCTCCATTCTGTATCTTATTGTAATGCAAGCCTATATAAATTTATGTTCCTTTATCCTCCATTTTGTATCTTAAATACGAAATGCTATGAACGCTCATGTGGATTTTAAACCTATTTGATGTAGGCTTAGTTATCTAGAACAATGTTAATTGTATTACCTATAGTTACAATGTTAATTAAATCAACCACAATTACCAGAACAATGCTAATTGTATTAACAACAATTCTATTTGTATAGGTTTGTTTGAACTCTGTCCATATGCATTGTATCACCATCAATCTGTTGAGTCTTATTAATCCTGTGATACTATCATCATTGTCTTGGGAATTGAGTCTTGTTGATTCTGAACCATTCATCAATGAAGCTGGCTACTTCAGATGGTGGGGGTCTCAGATTGATAACATCTTGGCTGCAAAGCTTGAAGCATATAGCATATGACTAAGCAAGTTATAGTGTATAAAATAGGACACAGGTTGTAATGCATCAGAAGCATTTTGGACCTGTGATGGGGAATGCCCTCTCACAATGTCGTTTCCAAGATGTCCTCCCATTTTCCGACTTTTTATCGTTGCTTCTCCGGTTGATGTACAAAGCAGATAAGTATACCTAAGGCTCTTGGTGATGTGAGTATTAATGTAACCATTGTCTAACTATTGTTTACTAGAGATGAGCGAGCATGCTCTTTCTAGCAGTAGCATACTCGAAAGTACTTGTTACTCGAACCAGCACCATGCGGTGCTCGGGGAAATTTCACCTTCTCCTCCTCACGTGTTTAGCGCTATTTTTTAGCCAATAAACATGCAGGGAAGGCTTTGGCACCTCCTGCTGTTACGTGCCAACCCTATGCACGTCTATAGCAGTGACTGCCTGGCCAGATCAGGTTACCTTCGAGCATAAAAACTCAGGTCACTTAATGCTCGCCTCACACGCAGGCTGGATGAGCTGAGGGACAGAGCTGCTGCTAATCAGGGAAAGTAATAGTGTAGGTTAGAGGTTGCATTTAGGCAGGTATCCTTACAAGAACCCAACAGTTTTTTCTAGGACTACAACTCCTCTTATTGTGTGCATCAGCAGTTTGGCTGGCTGGGAGCACAAATTATTCTCAAGCATCCCGGCCGTGTACTGCATACAGCTACCGGTTTTATGCAGTATACTGCTAGTGGTGTACAGAGACTAGGTAGGAAGTAACAAAACTATCATTTTTCATTTTTGGGGGGATTTTAAGCGTACGCTATATACCCTTGTGTGGGTCCTTTCAATCCACGCTATCTAACAACACTAGACGCTGTTTAAATTTATTTTTTAGGGCTCAAAGCGTACGCTATATACTGCTATGTGGGTCCAGTCAATCCACGCTATCTAACAACAGTATACACTGTTTACTGTGTTTATTTTGGGGCTCAAAGCGTATGCTATATACCCCTGTGTATGTCCTGTCAATCCCCACCAACAACACTATATGCAATTTACAGCGTCTATTTTGGCTATAAGTGGACGTAAAATACCTCACAATTTGCATAGCATTTTGCCTAAGTGCATTATACAACATGATGAGGACTAGGGGTAAGGGTCGAGGACGTGGGCATCCGAATGAGGGTGTGGGCAGAGGCAGAGGTCCTGGGCGGGGTGAAACAGTGCCTGCTGCTGAGGGATTAGTAGAGCACCGCATATCTATGCTCCCTAGCTTCATCTCACATTTTGCAGGTCCGCGTGGTAGACCATTATTAAAAGCACAAGAATGCGATCAAGTGATGACGTGGATAGCAGATAAACCGTCCAGTAATTTATTCCACACCCAGTCTTCCACGCAGTCCACTCACGCTAACCAAGGCACTGGACCTTTGAATCCTCAGGCTGCTCCTCCTTCCTCCCAGCCTGGTCACTCCGGGAGAAGAAGAGATTCTGAAAAGGCATACTCCCTGGAACTGTTCTTGGGTCCCTTCCCTGAGTCGGAAAAAATGGTTCATCAGCTACCTGAGTTTGTCGTGACCGATGCCCAAAATTTGGACCTTTCACAGTCTCAGGGTGATGAGTGCGGGGACTTCCAAGTAGTGTCTCAAGATGTATTTCTGGATAATGACAATGAGACACAGTTGTCTATCAGTGAGGTTGTTAGGGCAGTAAGTCTGAAGGAGGAGCAGACTGAGGATTCAGAGGAAGAGCTGGTGGAGGATGAGGTGACTGACCCGACCTGGTTTGCTAAGCCTACTGAAGACAGCACTTCGGAGGGGGAGGTGAGTGCAGCACCCAAACAGGTTGGAAGAGACAGTGGGGTAGCCAGAGGGAGAAGTAGGGCCACAGCAAGTAATCCCCCAACTGTTCCCCACAGCACCTCCTCGCGGCAAGCTCCCGTGCAGAGGGCTACGTGTCCGAAGGAGGTTTTTCAATGAGAGTGTGGACGAACAGTAGTGTGCAACTTGTGCCACACTAAGATCAGCAGGGGAGCCACCACTACCAGCCTGACCACCACCAGCATGCGCAGGCATATGATAACTAAGCACCCGACGAGGTGGAACGAAGGGCATTCACCACCTGCAGATCACACCACTGCCTCTTCCCCTGTGTCACATCCTGGCACTGAGATGTGATCCCCCTCTCAGGATGCAGGCACGAGCGTCTCCTGGCCTGCACCCACCCCTTCACCTCCATGGTCCTCCACTGCCTCCACCAATCTGTCCCAGTGCACAGTTCAGCTGTCCATAACCCAAGCATTAGAGCGCAAGCGAAAATATGCAGCCACCCATCCGCATGCACAATCGCTAAACGTGCATCTCTCCAAACTGCTGAGCCTGGAGATGCCGCATAAAGGCAGGTATAAACTGAGGCTTTCCGCAACATCATAACGACGGCCATCCCTCACTACTCGGTCCCCAGTCGCCACTATTTTTCATGCTGCGCTGTCCCCACCCTACACCAGCACGTCTCATGCAACATAAACCATGCCCTCACCAATGCTGTTACTGGGAAGATCCACTTAACAACCGACACGTGGACAAGTGCTAGTGGGCAGAGACACTACATCTCCCTGACGGCACATTGGGTTAACCTGGTGGAGGCTGGGACCGAGTCTGACCCTGGGTCCGCTCACGTGCTACCCACAACGAGGATTGCGGGTCCTACCTTGGTCATGGTTTCTCCGGCTTATTATGCCACCTCCTGCAACTCCACCCCCCCCCCCTCCTCCTCCTCCTCTCAATTACCATCTGTGAGCACATCACCTTCAGTTGGTAGCTCGAGGCGCTGCAGCACTGCCACGGGGAAGCGTCAGCAGGCCGTGCTGAAACTCAGAGCTTAAGTGACAAGAGGCACACCACCGAAGAGCTGTTACAGGGCTTGACGGAGCAGACAGATCTGTGGCTTTCGCCTCTGAACCTCCTACCAGGCATGGTCGTGTTTGATAATGGGCGTAACCTGGTGGTGGCTATGCAGTTTGGCAGACTAACAGACATGCCATGCCTGGCCCACATGTTCAATGTGATGGATTAGAACTTTCTTAAAAACTACCCCAGTTTGTCTAAGCTGCTCAGCAAGGTGTGTTGCGTGTGCGCACATTTTAGAAAGTCCACCACAGATGCTGCCACCCTCAGGACACTGCAACAGCGCTTCCAGCTGCCAGTTCACCGACTGTTGTGCGACGAGTTACATGGGTGCAACAGCTATTCTCCAAAAAGCATGTGAAGCCCCAGAAATCATTTTTGAAAATAACAGAATGCTGATTTTTCAAGATATAGCGCCAAGCACACGAGCCAGAAGATGCATTCTGAAACCGCTCCCAGATGCCATGAGAGCAAAGAGACTTCCAGTGAAATGGCTTTTTCTTTTTTGGTTTTGCTACCTTCAAGGAGGGTCAGCAAATCCCCATCAGATCCACAGAAGACCTTAAGAGAGCCTGGAAAAAGTTGGGAATGCCCCCTTCCACATTTAACATTCCTTCTTGGTTGCCAGTCCAAATCCAGCACCAGATACCTAAAGTGGCTAAGCCCAAAAGTTGGAGTCTCAACCCATCCTCCTTTTTCCAGGTTACTGTGGCTTAGGTATATTTAATTGCTGATCGTTTCTTTTTATCTTTTTTTTCTACTTTTGCTCCCCATCATCAGGGCTAGCAGGGCTGTCTCACCCTCTTTAAAGATACGCACTGGCTGAGGGGTACTTAATAGGACATATAATTATGCTCTGGGGATAGCGTGGGATCTCTTCTGATCTCATGCTATTTGGCATCGAGACCGGGAGCCTCGCTATATATCCCATTCCTGCCACAATCTATGTAGATTCCGGCATGTAAAGGGTTCACAGAGAGAGCGCGCTCCCTATGTGACATCATAGGACTCTCGCGATGTAATTACGGAGAGCTCGATGGGTTTCCATGGCAACAGGGCCTCACAGATGCTTTATCATAGCAATCATAGGTGCAATGGTGCAAGTCCACTATAGGGACATATTTAGTGTAAAAAATAAAAAAAATAGTGCAGAAAAAAAGTAAAAAAGAACCCCTTTTTTGTGTATTTCCCCATATTTAAAAATCCCACATGCTTGGTATCTTCGTATCCTTAACAACATGTACAACAAATTGAACACACTTTATATCCACCATTACAAAAAGCATTAAAAAAAACTAAAAAAAAAAAAGCGGAAAAATGCTTATTTTTTTATTTTCCTTCCCCCCCCCAAAAAAAAATTTGCAATAAAAGTAATCCAAAAAGTATGTACCCCTAAATGGTACCCATAAAAACTACAGCTTGTCATGCAAAAAAACAAGCACTCACAGAGCTTCATCCATTGAAAAACAAAAATGCTATAGGATTTTGAATGCAGCGATTTAGAAAAAAATAATAATTTACAAAATGGGTTTTTATTGTGGAAAAGTTAAAAAACATAAATAAAAATGTTCTGTATCGTTGTAATCATACCGACCCGCAGAAAAAAAGTATTGAGTTATTTATGCTGCATGATTAACTCTAAAAAAAAAAAAAAAATGGCAAAATTGATGTTTTCTCTCCCTGCTATCAAAAAAAAATTTACAAAAGTTTTACAATGTAAAGCTTTTGTTAAAAAACAAGCTTTTATATGGCCATGTCAGCAGGAAAATGAAAAAGAGTTATTGCTTTTGAAACGTGGAGATGAAAATGCTGCAAATTGTTGCGCCCTTATGCCCAAAATAGGCCATGTGCTTAAAGGGGTGGTCTCGCGAAACCAAGTGGGGTTATACACTTCCGTATGGCCATATTAATGCACTTTGTAATGTACATTGTGCATTAAATATGAGCCATACAGAAGTTATTCCACTTACCTGCTCCGTTGCTAGCGTCCTCGTCTCCATGGTTCCGTCTAAATTCGCTGGCAGCTTGCTTTTTTAGACGCGCTTGCGCAGTCCGGTCTTCTCTATTCAGCACGAGCCGCTTCAGTGTGCTCCCCGCTACAGCTCTTCTGCGCATGCGCAGACGAGCTGTCACTGCTCAGGAGCGCGCTGCAGCGGCCATTCTGCACCTTCCTCTGTTAGAGGAAGGTGCAGAAACTGGAGCTGCCCAGCGGAGAAGCCCAGCCCAGCCCAGCAGCCCCGAGAAGCGTCCCAGGTAAGTGATGGGTCGGGGGGGAACTAGCGCTGCGCCGGGGGGGGGCTGCCGCTAGGCCGGGGGGGGCTGCCGCTAGGCCGGGGGGGCTGCCGCTAGGCCGGGGGGGCTGCCGCTGCGCCGGGGGGGGCTGCCGCTAGGCCGGGGGGGCTGTCGCTAGGCCGGGGGGGCTGCCGCTAGGCCGGGGGGGGCTGCCGCCAGGCCGGGGGGGGCTGCCGCCAGGCCGGGGGGGGCTGCCGCTAGGCCGGGGGAACTAGCGCTGGGCTCCGGGGCCTTCACCTGGGCTGAGGGTCTAGCGCTGGGGAGCCGGGGGCTAGCGCCTTACCTGCTGCCTGGCGGTGGGCGTCTGGTCGGCGGCTGCGGGGCGTCTGGTCGGCGGCTGCGATGCGTCCGGTTGCCATGGAGACACAGCTGGCGGCGTCTCGGGAGCGCGCACGTCGGGCTGCAGCGAGCGACGGGGAAAGAGCCGGCGGCCATCTTGAGAAAACTTTATAAGTTGCTGAAACGCTGGAACGGTAAGTACGAACCAGCTAGAAATGTCATTTACAGGGGGGCTTAGTAATGTGTACTTAATGGGGGGGACTGGGCGAAAAAAAAATTTAACTGCTTCCTCGAGACATCTCCTTTAAGGGGTTAATAAGTTTCGAAAACCATTGCTCTACACTCTCAGGGAAGCTTGCCGAATTTTTTAATATTAATGACACCCCAGATATTTCTACCCCGATCCTTTGAGAAACACAAAGCCTTCATTAGAGGAGAATTGATAGCAAAAGTCAAGAAACAGAATACAAGTGATTGATTTTCTGCTGGCACAGATCTCAAGCTTAAAGGAGATGTCCCGCGCCGAAACGGGTTTTTTTTTTTTTAAACCCCCCCCCCCGTTCGGCGCGAGACAACCCCGATGCAGGGGTTAAAAAACCCACCCGCACAGCGCTTACCTGAATCCCGGCGGTCCGGCGTCTTCATACTCACCTGCTGAAGATGGCCGCCGGGATCCTCTGTCTTCGTGGACCGCAGCTCTTCTGTGCGGTCCACTGCCGATTCCAGCCTCCTGATTGGCTGGAATCGGCACGTGACGGGGCGGAGCTACACGGAGCCGCTCTCTGGCACGAGCGGCTCCATAGAAGACTACAGAAGACCCGGACTGCGCAAGCGCGGCTAATTTGGCCATCGGAGGCCGAAAATTAGTCGGCACCATGGAGACGAGGACGCTAGCAACGGAGCAGGTAAGTATAAAACTTTTTATAACTTCTGTATGGCTCATAATTAATGCACAATGTATATTACAAAGTGCATTATTATGGCCATACAGAAGTGTATAACCCCACTTGCTGCCTCGGGACATCTCCTTTAAAGAAAATACATAAAAACTAATTAAATAAGGATACGTTTAGGCTAACTTCACACGAGCGAGTGCGAAATATACACTAATCGTATCGGTCTATGTTTACCACCTTAATGAAGTACAATGTGTGGCGAAAAAACAATGTCAGAATCACTTGGATATGCAAAACCTTTACAGAGTTACTCAATATTTGGGCTCCTGCCCACTTGCGGTTTTTTAACTGTGCGATATCGCTGCGTTTTTTTATCGTGATTGTCAATAAGACTTTCTAATGTTAAAAACTAGAGATGAGCGAACCTACTCGGCCATGCCCCTTTTTCGCCCGAGTGCCGCGATTTTCGAGTACTTCCGTACTCGGGCGAAAAGATTCGGGGGGCGCCGTGGGTGAGTGGGGGGTTACAGCGGGGAGTGGGGGGGAGAGGGAGAGAGAGAGGGCTCCCCCCTGTTCCCCGCTGCTACCCCGCCTCCCCCCGAATCTTTTCACCCGAGTACGGAAGTACTCGAAAATCGCGGTGCTTGATCGAGTAATTACTCGAAACGAGTATATTCGCTCATCTCTATTAAAAACGCATTGTAAGTTGGTGCTTTGCAATTTTTGTGCACTGCGTTTTTAACATTAGAAAGTCCCATTGACAATTGCGTTAAAAAAACGCAAGTGAGTGTTCCCCCTTAAAGTGACACACGTCAGATTTCCAAAATTTGGTCTGGTCATTAAAACGCAAAACGGGCTTTGTAGTGGCCCAGTACATGCTTTTCTGGCCCCCTCCAAAATGTCATACATGTAATGTCTTATGTTGATATGCTGTATAAAATGCCTTGTCATTCTGTTATGTGTATTGCACAGATGCAGCGTGTGATGGGTTAAATGTCTGGTGCTAGCTGATTGGCTACAAAAGTATCTATTCTATCCTGTCACGTGGTATGAGAGAAGGTATAAATGTGATTGACAACGTCTTCTACCGGCAGAAACAGGGAACGGCGATTGGGTCAAATGTGGCCCCCTCTTATGCCAACCTGTTCATGAGGCATGTTGAAGAGCATTATTTGTGTGCCTCCCCTTCCTGGACCAAAGTCTAGGTGTGGTGGAGGTACATAGACAATGTGTTCTTTGTTTGGAATGGCACTGAGGATGAACTCCAGGCATTTTAACATGAAATCAACAGTTTGATACCAAATTTGAAATGCATTTTAACGTACTCATCCCATTCTGTACAGTTCTTGGATGTATTAGTACACAAAGATGGTAACGTGTTCAAAACTGATTTATATACCAAGGTAACAGACCGCAATAATTTGCAACATTTTAATAGCCATCATCCACCTGACACAGTACGGTCCTTGCCTTGGAGTCATTTACTCCGGGTCAGGCGGATTGTTGACGATGAATGGGTTGAACCCCATCTGCCTTCCTTGTGTGACAAATTTACACAGAGGGGTTACCCTCGAGAATTGGTGGAGCAGTATAAAGGGAAGGTATTGGATAAAAACAGAGATGACTTGTTAACCTGTGGTGTAAAGAGAACTAAATCTGATAGGATCCCCTTTGTATCCACCTATGGGGTGGTCAGCTGCCGTGTGAAAAGGATCATTAACAGGCATTGGCACTTGTTGACAAAATGTAGCCTTAAGGATGAGTTGGTGCACAATATGGTGACAAGTGACAAGTCGGGTGGCAAACGAGTGCTGTCCCCTTTAAGAAATGGCAATTTTGCCTGTCTCAATTGTTTCAAGTGTAATAATTTACAATTGTTTTACCCATCCACATACGGGTAAGATGTACAAAATTAATAGCCACTATACTTGTCACTCAACATTCGTTGTTTACATAATTATTTGCCCATGCGGCTTGTACTATGTTGGTGAGACTATTAATGAGGCTAAAAAGAGAATATCAGGACATAAGAGTACGATTAGGACAGGCAAGAGCGAGTTGCCGATTCCTAGTCATTTTAGAGAGGCCAGACATGCGGTTAGCCAATTACATTATAAAACTATTGATTCAGTACCCAATAACATTAGGGGTGATGACCATGAGAAGCAGTTGAAATTTCTTGAAGCAAGATGGATCCATGAATTGGATACCATTTACCCAAGGGGGCTTAATCTTGATTATAACCCCTTGCTATACTTATAATGACATATTAGTGATGTTGCACAAATGTGATGCACTAGGAGTGTTGTATTCAGTGAAGCCGCATATTAATTGGTTGTTGATATCTCCATAGATCTTTCCATTGAGGATGGGACGGTACTGTTGGCTGATGGCACTGATTTGGCGGTCTTTCCTTGGAATATGGATATAACCTATTGGAGAGGGTCGCAAATATTTCCTACATTTCTGGATTGTTATTGACAAGGATTAAATTTGACATCAATTATGTTGAGACAACAATAAATGACGAGTGATTTTGCAAATTGATGAGGTATATATAGTGATTTAAATGTGTCTACTCTACATGGACATATATTGGCTTAGACTCCTTTTGATCAGCTTGTGACTCTTATGAGGATTCTTCCAATGTGGAAACCCTATTGGTTTATTGGAGGGGTGTCTTTTTTTCTGGACTATGCCTTTAATAAGGCGACATTAATGTTGCCATGGCAATAGCCGTTATACCAGTTCGGCCGCACGATTGGTGGGATGAGTGGCGGCTTGCTTGTTGGTATTGGTTGCCATGGTAACCATTATGAAATATTGTGTGAGTAGGCCAAGCTCATTTGGATAGACAACCTGTGGTTTTCCCGTGCAACTTTGCAGCGCATGCGTAGTATGCTGGGCGGTGATGAGATGCTAGTTAGAATGCCGTTTGGTTCCGGCGCATGTGCCTGGAACCAGCGACGTCAGGGTGAGTAGTAGCGCGGTAGCCACGTTGATCTCGCGCTTGCGCAATTTTTCTGTAGGATTTATAATGGGGTATACTAGAGCAGCAAAGATCGCAATAGGTATATGGACCTCGCGCATGCGCATTTCCTAGTATTGGAGGCCAGTGTGTGATCGGTTGCCGATAACCCTTAGCCTATTTGGATACAATTAGTGCGTGCAGCTGACAGGTAGTGTCCCGTATCCAATGGTGATCTATTCTCTTTTTAAATATGTCATGTGTATGTTGGTGATTTATTTATTGAATTGGCTATTTATACATTGGGTGGGTCTTGTCTATGTATGGGCTTGAGAAAGACTGCAGCAAGCAGTTGAAACGTTGCAAAAGATGGAATAATAAAGATGGATTTCTTTTAAAGATGATCTTTGGCTGTGAGTAACTTAAACCCCGGATGCTGCTTACACACGATTTGAGAGCGGGAAGAGGTCTTTCATCTTGTGATCCATCTTTTAGAACTGGGAGAGAAAACACAGAGGCACATGGGGGCACCTTCAGCCCTCATGTACTGAAGATGGAAGAATAGGAGTGGTTTCCTGGAATGCTTGTTTTCAGCATGAATTGTAAGTGAGCCCCAGAGAGAGAGTGAACATAGAGCAAGTAAAGTCTTTCAAGACCTAGTGCAGAGGTACTGTTCTGTCAGAGTGTCTGTGGAGTGACCCTACCCCTAGCCTCCTCCAGAGAGGTCCCCGTCCAGGAGTGGTACCTGACAGATAACTTGGACTGCAGGACTGGTGTCATCCAGAGTTTCCTCCCCGATTTCAAATCTTCTGTCTTACCTGCACTAGTGTATCTTTTGAATTTGTGCCTTGTATTGCTTAACAAGCGCTGCGGAATAAGTTGGCGCTATACAAATAAAGATTATTATTATTTATTATTATTAACTGAAGTTTGACAGTAAAAGTTAATCCAGGCAATCACTGCTCCAAGGAACCTGAGGTACTATACTACTGTCTGTGGCTCCTTTATTTCCCCATCAATAATCATGCCAGGGGGTAGTGGAGCATTGGTGTCACAAATGACAAGTACAACCCTGGTTTCCCAGTTTATTGGGCATCCCCATGCAGGGGGTGTCTGAAAGAGGCCCAGAGCTGCCCTGGCCTTGGCTACGTGCGTCCTTCTGGGAGGGAGCATGGTAGGTGCAGCCGTAACAAGCCCTCCCAGCTTCTCAGCATATGCCATGCGTCTAGGGTCACCCTACGGGACGCTGCGGGACCATATTCCTTTTTAGTGACACTGGGAACAGGATCACATTCTCTGTGCCACATAAGAAAAAGAAATGTGTTACTAGTTCACAAGTGTTTGCACTGTATGTTCCCCCCGGGACTACCCAAAATGGCGCCCAATCTACAATGCTGCTCTCTGGCTCACTTACTCACGCTTAAAGACTACCGTTAAAGGCTTGCCGCCAAAAAGACCGCACCCTGGCCAGGTGGAAAGTAGGGGGGAGTACCCCCCTCATCAGAGAGACTTTCAGCAACCTCCCCTGGATCGTGATTCACCGGGCCAACCGGGCGGCCCGTGCTTTGATATCCCCAGGGTTGTATCCCCTGCAGGAAATAACACATTAAAAAAGAGGATGACATCATGGGGCACAGGGTTGTCTAGGAACTTTACTTATCTTCCTACTACTTTTTTTTCTTTGATATTGTGCTATAGATTAACTAAGAATATACAAAGAAGGCGGCCGCCTACTAACATATTGTAATATTTGTATTGTCCTATACTGCATGAAGCGAATGTGTGAGTGATTGAGATCAGCTGATCTGATACGTGGGCACTGACCTCTTGGATACATTAAGGAACAACCTCAGTGTGCAGGTTGTTTTTAGACAAGACCCTTGATTGTGTTCGATGTTCACAGGCCCTACTTGTAAAGGCAAGAAGGAGTCTTCGTGTATATAGCGAAGCACTGATTCTGGTCAGGATCCTTTGCGGTTCTGCTGTATATTTCAGGGGCCAAAGGCTTGTTTCATGTTGTTTGTCTCTTAAATCAATGTCAAGTACATAATTATTAATGATGAGAAATACAAACTGTAAAGCATTCTCTTGTGCATGTCTCTGTTATTGTTATCAACAACAAGAAGTCCTTGAAGGAGTTAAGAAGTACATGCATATGGTTAATCCTAACTATGTCAAATATTGTGACAAGAGGGAAAAGAAATATAGATTTAAAATAAATTAGAAGTCCCTAGTTGTAAAGAATTATGTGATAAAATATGGACAAAATCAAGTAAATATCGGCAGAAATATGGATAATCTGCTGCTGAAGCTCCAAACTGTCACACCCATATAAAATATAGACCCCCGACAGTTTGATAAACAATTCAAAGGGTTAATGAGGAGTTACAAATTGAATGAAAAAAAAAATAGAGAGAGCTGCTAGAGGAATTCTAGGGCCAGTTTGGAGTTCTTTAGAAGGAAATTGGAATGGCAGAGGAGGAGATAGTAGACCCCTTCCATAGGATAATCAGGGAGAGATAGATGATCCTAACGCTGCATATAATCAGCCATTAAAGAATGCGTTTGTAAGTGGAGTAAAGAAGGAAATAGGAGGTTATATAATGAAATATATGGTTACCCTTAGGACGGGATTATTGCAGGATGTTTTGGAATATGCTAAAAATGCAGAAAAATTTTACAAAGAAAAGGGGAGAAAGTGTAAGCTTTAATACAGGGAGATGAATGTGATACGATGATTCAGGAAAGTCAAAGAGGTTACTGGACAGCGAGAGAACATGGAAATAAAGGCAAAGGGAAGAAGCAGGCGTGGGATACAGCTCAGGGATTTAAATGGGATTTAAATGTGTGTTGGAATTATGGGAAATTATATACCTCTTGAAGATGCTGAATACACTCTCTTTATAGATGGGTTGTCCATAAGGAACTTCGATGGCACAAATGCCACCACATGCTGTGGTTACAATAGAAGAGACCATAATAGCTGTGTCCTTGCCTAAGCACTAATCTGCGTACACAGCGAAACAAGTAGCTCTGACTAAGGCCTGTCAGTGGGCACAGGGTAAAAAGGTCACCATTTACACTGATAGCCAATATGCCTTTTCTACAGTACACGTGTTTACACAGCAATGGAAAAACAGAGGCATGGTCACCTCCACAGGACAACACATAAATCACAAAAGATTTAATTTTATAATTACTTGATGCTATTCAACTACCCGCACAACTCGCAATTTGCAAACGTCAAGCACATATGTCAAATCAAGATCCCATTTCTATAGGGAACAGAAGAGCAGATGAGGCTGCAAAGGAAGCTTCACAGACACAACAAATGTATATACCAGAAACTACCCTAGAAATGCAAATACTCAAAAGGTATGCAAACACATGCCCAACAAAATGAAATACAATACTGAATAAACAAAGGAGCTATACAAAAAATGGATTATACATTTCCACAGATGATAAACCCATCCTACCTAAGTCACTATTTAGATATGCAGCAGTATTGAGCCATGACCTCTGCCATGTTTCAACAGGTGGGATGGTTGCACTGATATCTAAAGTATTAACAGCGTATGGCTTCACAAATTACTCAAAAATTTTTTTGTTTGTCCTGTCTTGTTTGTGCTAAACACAATGCACAAGGGAATATAAGACTAAAAAGGGGGCATTTTTCAACACCCCAGTATCTATTCCACATATTTGTATGAATTATGTTGAATTAAACAAATGTGAAGGTCAAAAATATTGTCTAGTTATTATAGATGTTTTGACCAAGTTCATAGACTACATCCCACTGACCTGTGGGAAACAGTTTTAAGTGGCTAAAGCATTACTAAATGAAATAATACCAGGTGATTGGTTCCTTATCAAAGTGATAAAGAAAAAGAACTGGAAGACCCCAAAGTGGGAAGGACTCTACCAAGTACTCGACACCACCCCACAGCAATTAAGATCGCTGAAAGACAAACCTGGATTCACCTGTCCTATTGTAAAAAGGTTTTACAGGAAGAGCAGGGACAGTCCGCTGGAGGTTCCCCGAATAGACCGGTGACCGGGGGAGATACTACATAAGGTGGTTGATGTCTCCATCTGTGTCAGAGGATGTCTCTATCAGTGACAGCTGGCTCCCGCTGCCGGATAGCACGAGATCTGTCATGATCTCATGCTATCCCTGATGTAAAAGTACGTCATTTTGTGGGAAGTACCCCGCTCCCATGACGTACCCTTATGTCATTGGGAGGGAAGGGGTTAATGACCTCTATGTAAGACCTGGATGTTCCTATTAAGGAAAAACAATTACAATGATACTATAGTTAGCTGTAAGAGTCTAGAAGTAGTTAAAGCTTTGTCCATCTTACTTCATCACCTCTCCTTGATAAGAGGAATTCCGTAGGGGGGTTGTTTAGGTTGGAGGATCAAGCAAGTCTGCAGTTTGTTGGAGTAGAAGTAGTTGTGTGAATGTTTATGCTATGCAGTAAATGTGTGTAGAGAATTATATGGTTATTAGTAGTTATATGAGAGAGAAAGACTTGAATGTAAAATGTATAATTATGCTTTTCAACTCTACCTACACGCTACAGATAAGTGATCCATGTTATACATTGAGTTTGCTGTTTCCACCTGTGGGCGGTGACCAAATACCACCTGCTGTTGTCTCCCATCCTGTAATTATAATTGCTTTGCGCTATCTGGTAATGGGACTAAGGTAGACTACAGGAGACTGCCTGAGGGATACTGTGTAGAGAGGACAACAGTAAAGGGCATGTTGTTTTCTGGGATATGGCCTAAGCAACAATGAGCATGCACAGATGTGTGGTGGCTGTGTGCTAACAGGTGGCTAAAACAGGTGCGAGGTACTTGCCCTGGAGGGGATTGTGCCTTGGTACAGCTGATAATGCCTGTGCACCCCATGACCGCAGAGAGCAAAAGCAGGGCCTGTCCGGAGAACTATAGACACCTCTCCCAAAGGTTCCTTTAAGCCAATGTTGACATTGATGCAATTGGGGTCCTAAGGGGGGTACCGGATGAGTATAAGGCGAGAAATCAGATAGCTGCGGGGTTTGAGTCTCTTCTTGCATGGTGGATAACAGTGACTAAAAATGTAGACTGGATGAATTACATATACAATAACCAACAGAGGTTTGTTAATTATACTAGGCGAGAAATCAGATAGCTGCGGGGTTTGAGTCTCTTCTTGCATGGTGGACATTTTGATTCAGTGTGTTCTGATTGTTTACCAGAGTATTGCTCTAAATAACCGATTGACATTTCACAAAGTAAGATTTTATATCATGATGGACAATAATTTTTATATGAAGAAAGAAGCATCATAATAATAAATCAAGGCCAAGATTCTCTCGGGGGTAAGGCTAATTTTGAATACAATTGGTGAAATACCTTTGTATATATAGATCAATATAATACTTGTATATGAAATAATTACGTACTTAGTCTTGAGGCGTGAACCCAGACCTTCTGGTAAGAAAGCTTTGGGCCTGATGAAGCCAGGGGGTCTGTGGTAAAGCTATTTTATATATGTATTTGAGACATAATCTTACTAAATTACTGTGTTGATGTACTTATATAAAGTGGGGAATGTTAAGAAAATTGTAGATGAATGTATCAGTTAATTGTTTTTTCTATTAGATTGTAGACTAGGAAGATATAGCATGCTGCTAGTATAAATAGTGAAGGGATTAAGTGAAACCATTTCTATATACCAGAGAGTAGTAGGAGAGAAACAGAAGATAAGATAGTCCCTCAGACCCCCTCCCTTGCATCCCTTCCCTGTGAAATCATAGGGTTTCATTGTATATTATAGTTACACCTTAAAATGTGTAACTTATGTTAAACATTTTAGTTGTAACCTATCATGTATACTAATTATTCTTGGAGGTAGCTACTTTTCCTATAATGTAATTTATGGTATATAAAACACATTCAACTCTGAATACATTAGATATCATTTGATACCTCAACAGGCTGGTGTGATTTGTATTTCACCTGAGGGCCCATGCATCTACTCGAGATCTGAGATTGTCTTCTCCTTAGAAGATACACAAATTCTCCTTACAGGTACAAGTGTTCTCCAGCCTTGCCAGAGGGAACCTGCCCGGCAGCTGCTGTTACCCCCCTCGGCGCTCTTTTTCCTACTGGAGTTCCTGAATTCCGTTCAGCCTAGTAGTAATTTCTAAATATACTTGCAAGTCATAGTCCTTACACGTTCTAATAAAAAAAACCACCATACTAAAAAATTGACACTTCTTTTAGTCACAGTACACTCTGAGTGGGTTTATCTTGTACATAGGTAACCAGTGGTAGGAGCTATTTATAGGTTTCACCTTGCAGACTCCATGACTGTGCAGATGCCTCTTAAGTGCATAGGAAGTCAAACACTGAAGATGACCCGACTCCGGATTCTTACACTCTGCTTTGCAGGCGCCGGGGTCAGCTTATTTTTACGTAGGGGGGAACTGTAGTGGCCAAGTACATGCTTTTCTGGCCCCCTCCAAAATGTCATACATGTAATGCCTTATGTTGATGCACTGTGCAAAATGCCTTGTCCTTCTGTTATGTGTATTGCACAGCTGTAGCATGTGATAGGTTATATGTCTGGTGCTAGCCGATTGTCTAAAAAAGTATTCATTCTATCCTGTTACGTGGTATGAGAGAAGTTATAAATGTGAGTGCCTGAGAGCAGGAAGAGGTCTTCCATCTTGTGATCCATCTTGTAGAACAGAGAGAGAAAACACAGAGGCACATGGGGGCACCTTTAGCCCTCATGTGTTGAAGATGGAAGAGGAGATGTTTCCCAGAATGCTTGTTTTCAGCATGAATTGTGAGCCCCAGAGAGAGTAATCAGGTAAAGTCTTTTAAGGCCTAGTGCAGAGGTACTCTTCTGTCAGAGTGTCTGTGGAGTGACTTTATCCCTAGCCTCCTCCAGAGAGTTCCCCGTCCAGGAGTGGTACCTGACAGATAACTTGGACTGCAGGACTGGTATCATTCTGAGTTTCCTCCCTGACCTCAAATCTTCTGTCTTACCTGCACTAGTGTATAGAATCATAGAATGGTAGAGTTGGAAGGGATCTCCAGGGTCAGCGGGTCAAACCCCTTGCTCAGTGCAGGATTCACTAAATCATCCCAGACAGATATTTGTCCAGCCTTTGTTTGAACACTTCCATTAAAGGAGAACTCACCGCCTCCTGTGGTAACCTGTTCCACTCATTGATCACCCTCACTGTCAGAAAGTTTTTTCTAATATCTAACCTGTGTCTCCTCCCTTTCAGTTTCATCCCATTGCTTCTAGTCTTTCCTTGTGCAGATGAGAATAGGGCTGATCCCTCTGCACTGTGACAAGCCTTAAGATATTTGTAGACCGCTATTAGGTCTCCTCTCACCCTTCTTTTTTGCAAGCTAAACATTCCCAGATCTTTTAACCGTTATTCATGGGACATGATTTGCAGACCGCTCACCATCTTGGTAATTCTTCTCCAAACTTGGTCCAGTTTGTCAAAGTTTTTTTTTTTTTTTTTTAAAGTGGGGTGCCTAGAACTGGACACAGTATTCCAGATGAGGTCTGACTAAGGAAGAGTAGAGGGGGATAATGACCTCACGTGATCTAGACTCTATGCTTCTCTAAATACATCCCAGAATTCTGTTTGCCTTTTTGGCTGCTGCATCACATTGTTGACTCATGTTCAGTCTATGATCTATTAGCATACCCAAGTCTTTTTCACATGTGATGCTGCTTAGCTCAATTCCTCCCATTCTCTATCTGCTTTTTTCATTTTTCTTTCCCAGATGTAGGACTTTGCATTTCTCCTTGTTAAATACCATTCTGTTAGTCACTGGCCACTATGCAAGCTTTTCTAGATCTTTTTAAATATTCTCTCTCTCTCTTCCCTAGTGTTAGCTATCCCTCCTAGCTTTGTGTCATCAGCAAATTTGTTCAGTTTCCCAATCTTTTTAATTTGTGGCTTGTATTGCTAAACTGAAGTTTGACAGTAAAAGTTATTCCAAGCTCCTG
The DNA here is from genome assembly GCF_035609145.1 of Eleutherodactylus coqui. Taxonomy (NCBI): domain Eukaryota; kingdom Metazoa; phylum Chordata; class Amphibia; order Anura; family Eleutherodactylidae; genus Eleutherodactylus; species Eleutherodactylus coqui. Next base: position 15,927,024 of record NC_089841.1, on the reverse strand, counting down.
AGGTACTATATTATTGTCTGTGGCTCCTTTATTTCCCCAACGATGGTCATGGTGGGGGGTACTGGAACGGTGGCGTCACACGTGATAACTACAACCCTTGTTCTCCAGTTTATTGGGCATCCCCATGCAGGGTGTGTCTGGAAGAGGCTCAGCACTGCCTTGGCCTTGGCTATGCACGTCCCTCCGGGAGGGAGCATGCTAAGTGCTGCCGTGACAAGCCAGCATCTTGCCCTCCCAGCTCCTTAGTGTATGCCATGCGCCCAGGGTCACCCAACGGAACGCTGCAGCTTGGTCACTAAGGGGTTTAAAAAAAATTATGCCAAATCTAATTAAAAAACAAAAAGAAAAGGTCTTTGCAAAATAAAAATATCATCAGGCAACACAGCAACGTCAACTGATGACATTGGCATGGAATGTGAAAACGTTTACAAAAATCTTTATAACATTTCTAGGGACACCTTGACAGAAGGACACAATCACTCTGACACTATAGCATTAGCTTTTCTAGAGACCCTTAAACTACCTAAATTATCTGAAGATAATAAGCCTAACTTGTTTAATCTATTCAAGTCAAAAAAGAGCTCACATCCATTGCCAACGGGAAGAGTCTAGGTCCAGATGGACCGCCAATCCTACATTATAAGACATTCTCTAAATTACTCCTTCAAGTCTTCACAAACCTATGCAACTCACTCTTGTCAGGGGCAAATCTCCCCAAACAATCCCTAGAGGCATTCATCACTCTAATACCGAAACAAGGTAAAGATCCAGAACAATGCAGTAACTACGCACCTATCTCTCTGTTAAACGCAGATCTAAACATTTTGGCAAAACATAAAGCTCAACGCATATCCCCTTTATTCACTAAACTTATCCACTGATCAGGTGGGTTTTGTGCCGCACAGAGAAAGTAAATTCAGTACATCCTGTGTCATCAATGGTCATTAATGAAATTTGCATTTCCCAAACAATTCATAACAACCATATTTACTCTTTATTCAAATCCCTCAGCCAGAATTCATATAAATGGAACACTCTCAGATCCCTACCCTATCACAAATGGGACCAGACAGGGCTGCCCACTATCTCCCACCTTATTTGTATTGGTGATAGAGACTCTGCTACAACAAAATTTGACAAAATCCCAACATACAGAGAATGAAGTTGGGAAACTTTACATATACTACAGCTGCATTCGCAGATGACCTCCTTGTACTCACGGCCAACCCAAAAGCGGCCCTCTCTGCAATCTTAGATATCTTTGACCAACTTGGCAAAATCTCAAACTTCAAGGTAAATTTTGAGAAATCAGAAGACTTAAAGATATCCACACCAACTAACATAGTAGCGATCATACAAAGGCAATACACCTTTAAATGGCCCTCATCTATCATCAAATCCTTAGGTACCATCTTAACGTTTGATCCCTCCCAACCTTTTAAAGTAAACTATACTACCCTTCTCAAAAAACTGAAACAACTACATAAATATTGCCTTCTTATCATGGATAGGAAAAAAAAACCTGCTCTCCACTTATATATATACAAATAGTCACAATAGGGAATCCTGACCACTAATATTCCAGTCTACATCAGCTTTTCAAGAATTTTATCTGGGATAAGCAAAAACCACATTTAGCATTCTCCTACTTAACCCCCCCCAAAAAACACAGGGAGGTTTTGGCCTTCCGAATATACTTCTTTACTACAGGGCGATTCACATCACCAGATGGATTTACTTGGTAAATCTCAGACTGGACTCACCCTTTATTAACCTATAAAGAACTTTCTTGAACCAGGAGGGACATTATCTCCTTTGCACCAATGACTTTCCCTTATACAGACCTCAAGCACTCAGCCCTATTATTAAGTGTATGATTAAGGTTATGTAATCCCTTCGATTACAAAATGGTGAATATGCCTTAAATTCTCAACAAGGACACCTGCGCCCCTAATTCCCTCTAGTTTAGCTAACAAACCACTAAGATCATTAAGTCCATGGACAGGGCTTGGTTCCCTGACAGTCCACGATATCAAAGGAGCTAAGATCACAAACTTGGCTCATATTGAAGCACGTATACTAAGCAGCTCATTAAATTAACTAGAAACCTTAAACATTTACACCTCACAAAAAAATTTCAGTTGCTGTTCCATAACAGGTTGAAAGACCCACTGTGCTTGGCAACCTATCTATCCCTTACTGAGCGGCCACAAAGGCTCATGACGCATCTTTATAAGGGACGATTACTGAGTTCCTCTGCTGATAAGCAGTGGTTTCTCATAGTCTGGGAAAGGAACTTCACTTTCCACAGAGAAGACAGCAGCAGAATTCCAAACAATTCACATGGATTCTCCAGCTGTGTCGGCATACCGGAGAACTCTTACAGAATACTTATACCAGGGTACAAAACTCCGGACACATTATTCAGATCTAACCGTTCACAGACAGACACATGCTGGAGGTCCGATTCACACAAGGGAAATCTGCTGCACATCTGATGGCATCGCCCAAATACTAAATCTTTCTGGCAATAAGTCACGGAACACATTAAAAAAAATGCAAGACCCATTTATCTTCTCACCTGAGGAGGTTCTGCTCTGGACACCCTCAAAACAGGATTCATTTTCCATTCTGATTTGCATAGCAAAACTTCTCATTCAATTTTTTTGGAAAGATAAAAAAATACCTACATTGTCTCACTGAAGAGATAGAGTATCTCAGATATACTGTTTTGAAGAGATTGCTGCATGGGAATCTGGATTGAGAACCAACTTTAGAACAACTTGGTCACCATGGGTAACATACCTAGAGAAACAAGCCTAATAACCTAATTAAACAAAATAACACCACAGATATTGAGGAGTCACATGTCGGACTCAAAAAGATAATATTCTGATTGGTAAGAAACTACCGATGCTTGCGGATCAGGGAGAAGGGAAGAAGACCCGGAGCCGCGGACCACGACACCTGCAACAGACCACCACCGGAGCGCAAGGCAAGCTACGGGACAGCCCTTTCCCCAGGGGATTGGAGATCGGAGGAGAGCCGTGACCCCGCGCCTGCCAGCAACGCGATCTAAACCCTGGGCAGCCAGCCAAACAGATCAGTGGCAGAGGACTGAAGGCCCCCCAGAACACGCAGTGGGCTCTGATAAAGCAGCGGAGGACAGAGCGACACAGCGGTAGGTACGGTAGCAGTATCCTGACACCCTACTTGAAAAGGTGAGAACAGAAGCTCCCTAACGCCCCCTGGCCTAGGCCCATAGAAGTAAAGCAGGAAAGAACTTAAACATACCTGCTTAGTAGCTAAGCTTCTCCCCGCTCTTCCGTGCACTGCTCTTCCCTGAGGCCACGACCGCCGCCCAGTGGTGAAACTGAGAACTGCAAATACCAGCACTACGCCCTCAACCCACTTTTTTCCTTTTTTTCTCTCTAAGCAACTGATGCCACCTAATTGCCAGCGCTGATAATATACTCTGCCCCAACTTATACAAATAAGCGACAAAGACCGAAACTGATCCGGATCCACGAATCACCCGCCAACCCAAACTAATAACATCTAAACTTATGCCGCAGAGCCACTAAGAACTCCCGCCAAGCCGGAGGGACACATACACGGTCACAATGCTCTTTTCTTATATGTGACCTGTGCTTCATCCCGTCTTGGTCATTTTGATGGGTTCCGAGTCGATACCACACCAGTATGCCAAAGAGAATTAACAAGCAGAACAAGTCACGACCTTCCATTTCCCAGAGCACACTTCCGGAACTCTTCTCAAATTCTCAACTCACCAACTCCGAACTAGAAAGGCCGCAGATACAGGCTTCAAATATGGATGAAACAACACCACCACCACTGGGAGACCAACCCATTTCTCTGCCATCAACACTGAACGATTCCTCACTCACCGCCTCTGATGCGGCGCTCTTCTCACGTATACAACACCTATTCAAAGCAGAGCTGCAGTCCGCGCTTCGAGACAATAATAGCCAGATTCATGACCTGGGGCAACGCACCGCCGACCTGGAACATAAGAGAGACGACCTAGTGGAAGCTTTGGATCAGGAACGAGCCAAGGATGAAGATGTCTCTGAGCGGATAGAAGCTCTAGAACTGAAGTGTGAAGACCTGGAAAACAGAAGTAGACGAGCACATATTCGAATCAGCGGCATGCCAGAGACAATCACCAACCTCCGTGAAGCAGCAACTAACTTATTTTCTGCCCTGCTACCACAAGTATCTCAAGATAGCCTATGTATCATCCGTATCCATCGGGCCTTGAGTAGACCCAACAACCCAGATCTACCAAGGGACATTGTCCTCAAACTCCAGTACGACGAGATGCGCGACCAGATACTAGCAGCTGCAAGAAACCTAACAGTGCTTCCAGGGGTATCGCCAAACGTCCAGATATATGAGGATATCGCCCCAATCACCCTGGCTAAAAGAAGGAACATGAGACCTATTACCCAGGCGCTACAAAGAGCGAACATCCGCTATAGATGGAATTTCCCTTTTGCACTGAATGTCAGAATCAACCAACGAACATATAATCTCTGAACAATAGAAGAAGGAAGACGCGCCCTGGAGGAAGAAAGAATCCCCTTCGACACACCGAATGTCGCGACTCCCAGAGCCCAAAGGCCAACTAGGACCTGGTCGACGGCTGGAACCCCACGTCGAACCCAGCATCCCCAATAGAACAGCAGCTCATTCAACAACGAGACAGTATGGTACACCCATATGCACCTCGCCTAGCCACCAGGAATAGAGAAAGGGGAACTACAGGGCAGAGGTTATGTTAGCAGACTTTAAACTAAAGAGACCCTAAGGCTCATCCCCCTGACCCTCCAAACAAAAAAGCCGTGACGATCTGTTCCTCTTCACAAGGGACTCAACTAGGCGATTGATCACCCAAAGGCTTGCATATAGGGCCATATATACCGTGACTGTTCTGTCTAACCACTCTCAGAATATATACGACATATAGTCTGGCCAATGGTAAATTTAGTTAATGTTTGAGGCCTGTGGATGTGTTCAAATCTCTAACCCTGTTTTTTTTTCTAGCCTTATTTAGTTCCAGGATGGAATGGAGGCATTTGTTTTCCACTCCGCTCCGGACCTCGTGAGTACCCAACTTAATATGGGGGACTCTCCCGACGTCAGGAACACCTTGGGCCTACAAACCCAATACATTGTTGTTATGTTACTGTTACCTACAAGCTCCTCCAAGCATTTATCTCTATCTAAGGCAACACCCCCAAACCACCACAATACGTACCTATCACACTATGCAAGACTATCTGGGAAAACAGCCTGCCGGAGACCAGCAACCCTTAAATCGGAACCCCCGCGGCCCCAAATGGGCAGAAGCTACGGGGACGTCTACCACATGTTTGTGCCCTCAATAGCACCTAAAAAATCAACAAGATGGTACTTATCCTTTCCTATAATGTCAAGGGTTTCAATTCACCTATAAAACGACGTAAAGCCCTGGCACAATACATGAAACTCAAACCAGACATTATATGCCTACAGGAGACCCACTTCTCCTCCACCTCTGCGCCAACATACTTTCATCCCCAATACTCTAAAATATTCTCCTCAACAGCCGCCAAGAAGAATCAGGGAGTTACCATCCTTGTGCACAATGCCCTCCCACTAAATGTCACCCATGTAGAAGCCGACCCACAGGGAAGATTTCTCATCCTACAGGGTTCCCTCTATGACAATAAAATAACAATAGTTAACGCCTACGCCCCTGTCACAAATCCACATAGAATTTTTACTATGGTAGCTAACAAACTCCGAAATATCCCAGACTCCCACTTATATTGGATGGGAGATTTTAACATGGTGCAGTCCCCCTCCTTAGACCGCTCTCACTCAGGCCCGGACAGACTAAGCACAGCGCAGCGAACCTCATTAAAAACGGCATTAACAGACCTCGCAATAGCAGATGTGTGGAGGGAGAAACATGGAGCACGAAGAGGTTACACCTTCTTTTCCCCACCCCATAAGTCCTATTCTTGCATAGACTGGACCTTAATATCTACCTCGATCCTCCCGGCGTTGGTCCTAGCCCGACACATCCCGTGGGCATGGTCAGACCATGATATAGTCATGACCCCATCTCCTAGACCACCTCCCACGCACACACTCGGGAAGATGGAGACTTAACGAAGCTCTCCTTAAAAACCCAACGTCTTACGCTAAAATTAATGACCAACTCAAAACCTATTTAACTACTAATGTCACCCCCGATTCACAACCAATCTGGGTGTGGCTAGCACACAAAGCGTTCATGAGGGGACAGATCATCAAAATTGCGTCACATACTAAGCGAGAGAAAGCTGGAAAAATAACTGACCTAGAGAGACGGCTAAGCACCTTGGAGCAAGCTAACCAACAGCTTCCAAGCCTAGCCTTAATTAAGGAAATAAGAGACACAAAGCTCCAATTAAACCTACTTTACACATCCCAAGCTGAGAGAGCCCTCCAGTGGACGAAGGCCCACTATTACCGACTGGCTAACAAACCTGATAAATTACTAGCCGCCAAACTCAGGCAAAAAGAGAGGCTCAACAAAGTCTACTCTATACGATCCAATAACGGGACATGCACCTCAAATCCCCGCACAATAGCCGAGACATTTCGGGAGTTCTACAGCTCTCTTTACAAACATAAACCACAAAGACACCCATCAGCACCACAAACCTTCTTGGAAGAAATCTCCCTACCTCAGCTAGACCCAAACAAACAATCCGATCTAAACCAACCCATTGCGACAGAGGAGGTGGAAGAAACCATAAAAAAACTAAAACTGGGCAAGGCCCCAGGGCCGGACGGGTTGACTGCCCTCTATTATAAAAAGTTTGCAGAATCCCTTTCTGAACCCCTAGCCAGTCTATACAACGACATCCTATTGGGAAAACATATACCCAAAGAATTCTTAGACGCCCACATAGTGGTAATCCCTAAACCTAATAAAGACCACACCACCCTGAAGAACTACCGCCCCATCTCTCTCCTAAACCTTGACTATAAAATATTCACTAGCATCCTCGCCACCCGGATAAATAAATTCCTCCCCACCCTGATCCACAAGGAACAAGTTGGCTTTATACCCACGCGTCAAGCCCCAGATAACATTAAAAAAATTTTGAATCTAATCCACATCTCACAAACTCAAAAGTCCCCACTGCTCATCCTAGCACTTGATATAGAAAAAGCATTCGATAGCTTGTCATGGGAATATCTATTTGCGGTCTTAGATAGGATGGGTATGAGAGGTCCTTATGTGGCGGCCTTGAGATCTCTGTACTCCCGTCCCTCTGCGAGACTGAAGCTTCCCGGCTCAGAGAATGACACGATCCCTATCCAGAGAGGGACAAGACAAGGCTGCCCACTATCCCCGGCCCTCGCGATGGAACCTCTGGCCTGTCTAATCAGACAAAATCCGAACATATTGGGTATTATTAGATGTGGGGAAAGGGAATCTAAACTGAGTCTCTTTGCAGATGATATTCTACTATCTCTTACTAGACCCCTAACCTCCTTACCCAACCTGATTACATCTCTTGACGCCTTTGCAGAGGTGTCAGGCTTACTGGTCAATATGGACAAGACCGAGGCTCTTTATATCAATATCCCCAACCAGACAAAAAAGCTGATAGACCTCAATTTTGGGTTCCACTCTCCCCCACACTATCTAACTTACTTAGGTATAAAACTAACCCCCGAGCTAACCTCACTATACAGGTGGAACTATCCCCCATTATTTAAATCTATTAAGGAAGATCTGAAGAGATGGGACCAGCCCATCTTGTCCTGAATTGGACGCATAAATGCTATCAAAATGACAATACTACCACAACTACTCTATCTTTTCAGATGTCTCCCCATTAACTTCCCGGCGGCAGATCTGAAAGAGATCCAAAAGGTGGCCTCCCAATGTATCTGGAGGGGAAATAGACCAAGAATCAGGCAAAATATAATGCATTACCATAGACGGGTGGGCGGACTATCGGTACCTAACTTTTAAAAATATTTCACGGCTGCCCAATTGTCTCAGATCCCCCCGATATTCGCAGGGTCGGGAGCACCAATTTGGGCAGAACTAGAGGCCTCTACGATTGCCCCGGTAGACCTCCATACAGTCTTTTGGGATAGGGGCTTCAAGGTCTCGACCTTGCGACTACTGTCCCCGACAGTTCATCTTTTTGACATCTGGAGAAAAACCAGATTCAAATATTCCTTGATGACAGATTTCCGGCTCCTTTTACCTATTATCCCTAATCAGGACTTCCCTCTGAGTACCCAACAGGGGGCTTTCAGGTGGTGGAGAAACAAGGGAATTACACATCTACACAGATTCCTACAGTTCCAAACGCTCCTTAGCATTCCCCAGATCATTGAGAAATATAACATACCCAACAACTGATGGCTCGAACTCCACCAGATATATAGTTTTGTTAGAGCATTGTTACCTAGGTTGGCATCTATAACCAACAACACCACATTCGAAAGGATATGCCTATGGACCCCCCTTCAACCAGGGACAATCTCCTGTCTATATACATCTATGAACCAACCCCTTCTCGACAAAAAACTCCCGTACATGATTAGACGGGAAAGAGACCTTAATATTTCTCTCACGTTGCCACGTTGGCATCATTGTTGCCCATTTGCATCTAAGGGCAGCCATCAGGTGACTTTGGCAGAGACCTCAATTAAGATTTTTCACAGATCCTACATGGTCCCTGAAATAATTAGCAAATACGATCAGACCCGCTCATCGTCTTGTTTTCGAGGCTGTGCGGAACTAGGCTCTGCCGTGCACACCTGGTGGACCTGTCCGAGGGTGACATCCCTCTGGAAAAAGGTCGCTGACCTAGTATCATCAGTGATTGGCCAGGCCTTTGACCGATCCCCAGTGACGTGTCTGCTGGCGGATAAACAACTAGGCTTCAACAACCAACAGCATAAACTAGCCCAAAACATCTGTATGGCGACTAGAGTATATATAGCCTCACAATGGTTATCGCCCATATTGCAGATAGGCCCGGTCAAAGCTAGAATTTCGCGGGTTATGGCATACGAGAAGATATCAGCCATCAGAGAAGACAGGATGAAGTTGTTCTTGAAAACATGGCAGCCGTGGTCCAACTACTTAGGAGTTCCAGGTCTCACTGAGGCCCTTCAGCGATAAGTTGGGGAGGGGAGAGAGTTATAAAGTAACCCTGCAGAAAGCATAGATAGCAGAAGAACTAACCCCAAAAACATACTACACGGTCTGCTGAAGGTGTTGCCTGAAAATTTGACTGAGCTTGTTTATGTTATGTTCCCAGCCAGCCACAATAGTAATGCACACAATGAGTAGCCCTAAGAAGGACTGTTGGGTTCTTGATGTCAGGATCCCTGCCTAACCGCCCCCTACACTAGCACTTTCCCTATCTCAGCGTCAGCAGCTCTTTCCCTAACTACTTCCAGCATGCGTCTGAGGCGAGCTGCGGTAGGCCCCACTTTAAGTACTCGGCAGTCACCTGATCCCGCCAGCCACTTACTGCTGTAGATGTGCAGAGGGCTGTCATAGCAGGAAGTGGTAATGCCTTCCCCGCAAGTTTATTGGCTAGAAAATGGCGCTAAACATGCGGGGAAGAAAATGAAATTGACCTGAGTACCGCGTGGTGTTCGTCTCGAGTAACGAGCATCTCAAGTAGCCTAATACTCGAATGAGCATCAAACTCAGACAATTGTGCTCGCTCATCTCTATTGTTTACCTTAATAAGCATAACCTTACTGTTGAAATTCTTACATGTTGGACCTGTGCGTTCTTTTCAACCAAGTTGGTATTGATATGTACTGCGGCTCATTATGTTATGAATGATTCACATCTCAATTATTATCCCTCAATAAAAAGGGATTGTTCAAAAAATACATCAAAGAGATGAAGAAAGATATCAGCATGCAAGACATATAAGATCACAAGATAAACCAGGACATATAAATAGTGTATCAGCAAGATGTGCATGAACATTTAGTCCTGTCTATTACCTGGTGATGGGAGCGGCTGGCGGGTCTCCATCATGGCCTCCTTGTACAGATCCTTGTGTCCTTCTAAATACTCCCACTCCTCCATGGAGAAATAGACAGCAACATCCTGACACCTTATAGGAACCTGACAACACAATATACAGTCATTAGCCAGAAGCCTCCAGTGCTGTTACTGTATAATGTCCCAGCATTCCCTGCAGCGTCACCTCTCCAGTCAGCAGCTCAATCATCTTGTTGGTAAGTTCTAGAATCTTCACTACATTGATGTCCTCATGTATTAGGGGATGAGGTGGGGGCCCCATGATTGGGCTCAGGTTTCTTCCCCATCCATCACACACAGGGGCCCGACAGCCATCACTAGAGGTCTTCATCACTACTGTGTAATCCTGTATATGGTGGGGCATTAATAAATATCACTATTCACAATTCCGCATTCCATCACCACTCCAGTGACATCATCTGTTATTACCATGGATAAAAATGATGTAATGTGACATCATCAGAATCTCTCACCTCTCCAGTGACATCATCTGTTATTACCATAGATAAGAATGATGTAATGTGACATCATCAGAATCTCTCACCTCTCCAGTAAGCTTGAGGAGTATCTCTATGGTTAGATTTAACATACGCTTCACCATCTTCTTTCTGTCCTCCTCCATCCTGAACGGTGAATCTGGAATATAATGTTATATAGAAGATATCAAAGGACTCGAATTTTTACGACCTGAATAGAGAGAAGATGAGCCAATATAAAAACCATGTAAGTCTGATGTCAGGAGTTTTATTATACCTAATTGTTAGATATTGACAGGCAGACCAAATGTGACCAGGTCAGCAGGGACCCGCCCCCATGACTCTTCTCCACATTCCTTGCTGGTCTTTGGATAATTGTTCATGTATAACCCCACAGTGTCCCAGAGAACATACTGTAGATGTCTGTAATGTGGGCGCCGGTCAGGATATTAGGCTGCCTGTAGTTCGGGGAGTATAAGACTCCTCACAGGTTCCCTTTATCACAGAACCAGCCTGATGAAGGCTTGTATTATATGGCAGGTGGTCATTTTTAATGATTAGAGATGAGCGAGCACCAAAATGCTTGGGTGCTCGTTACTCGAGACGAACTTTTCGCGATGCTCGAGGGTTCGTTTCGAGTAACGAACCCCATTGAAGTCAATGGGCGACCCGAGCATTTTTGTATTTCGCCGATGCTCGCTAAGGTTTGCATTTGTGAAAATCTGGGCAATTCAGGAAAGTGATGGGAACGACACAGCAACGGATAGGGCAGGCGAGGGGCTACATGTTGGGCTGCATCTCAAGTTCCCAGGTCCCACTATTAAGCCACAATAGCGGCAAGAGTGGGCCCCCCCCTCCCAACAATTTTTACTTCTGAAAACGCCTCATTAGCAAGGCATACCTTAGCTAAGCACCACACTACCTCCAACAAAGCACAATCACTGCCTGCATGACACTCCGCTGCCACTTCTCCTGGGTTACATGCTGCCCAACCCCCACGCACGACCCAGTGTCCACAGCACACACCAAAGTGTCCCTGCGCAGCCTTCAGCTGCCCTCATGCCACACGCTGGCCTCATAGCCACACCACCCTCATGTCTATTTATAAGTGCGTCTGCCATGAGGAGGAACCGCAGGCACACACTGCAGAGGGTTGGCAGGGCCAGGCAGTGACCCTCTTTAAAAGGGGCGGGGCGATAGCCCACAATGCTGTACAGAAGCAATGAGAAATCCAATCCTGTGCCACCTCCATCAGGAGCGGCACACGTGGGCAAAGCAATGGGGAACCCATGTGCCACACACTATTTATTCTCTCAAGGTGTCTGCATGCCCCAGTCAGAGCGGGGTTTTTTATAAATAGTCACAGGCAGGTACAACTCCGCAATGGGAATTCCGTGTGCACCCACAGCATGGGTGGCTCCCTGGAACCCACCGGCTGTACATAAATGTATCCCATTGCAGTGCCCAGCACAGCTGAGGTAACGTCAGGTTTAATGCAGGTGGGCTTCGGCCCACACTGCATGCCCCAGTCAGACTGGGGTTCTTTAGAAGTAGACACATGCAGTTACAACTCCGTGTGGACCGACAGCATTGGTGGGTCCCAGGAAGCCACCGGCGGTACATAAATATATCCCATTGCATTGCCCATCACAGCTGAGGTAACGTCCGATTAAATGCAGGTGGTCTTCGGCCCACACTGCATACCCCAGTCTGACCGGGGTTTTTAATACATAGACACTGGCAGGTACAAATCCCTAATGTGAAGTCCCTGTGGACCCACAGCATGGGTGGCTCCCTGGAACCCACCGGCAGTACATAAATAAATCCCATTGCATTGCCCATCACAGCTGAGGTAACGTCAGGTTTAATGCAGGTGGGCTTCGGCCCACACTGCATGACCCAGTCAGACTAGGGTTCTTTAGAAGTGGACACATGCAGTTACAACTCCGTGTGGACCGACAGCATGGGTGGCTCCCTGGAACCCACCGGTGGTACATAAATATATCCCATTGCATTGCCCATCACAGCTGAGGTAACGTCAGGTTTAATGCAGGTGGGCTTCGGCCCACACTGCATGCCCCAGTCAGACTGGGGTTCTTTAGAAGTGGACACATGCAGTTACAACTCCGTGTGGACCGATAGCACGGGTGGGTCCCAGGAAGCCACCGGCGGTACATAAATATATCCCATTGCAGTGCCCATCACAGCTGAGATAACGTCAGGTTTAATGCAGGTGGGCTTCGGCCCACACTGCATGACCCAGTCAGACTGGGGTTCTTTAGAAGTGGACACATGCAGTTACAACTCTGTGTGGACCGACAGCATGGGTGGCTCCCTGGAACCCACCGGCGGTACATAAATATATCCCATTGCAGTGCCCAGCACAGCTGAGGTAACGTCAGCTTTAATGCAGGTGGGCTAAAAATTACTAGGATTACAATGTAGGCGAGGGCCCAAAAAAATTGGTATACCAACAGTACAAATGTACCTCAGAAAAATTGCCCATGCTCAACCAAGAGGGCAGGTGAAACCCATTAATCGCTTTGGTTAATGTGGCTTAATTGGTAACTTGGCCTGTAGGCAGCCCAGTTAAAATAAAAATTGGTTCAGGTGCAAGTTTCAACGCTTTAATGAGAATTGAGAATTGAAACGTATAAACATTTTTTACAAAAGTTATATGAGTGAGCCTTGTGGGCCTAAGAAAAATTGCCCGTTCGGCGTGATTACGTGAGGTTTCAGGAGGAGGAGCAGGAGGAGGAGGAGGAATATTATACACAGATTGATGAAGCTAAAAGGTCCCCGTTTTTGATGGTGATAGAGAACGATGCTTCCATCCGCGGGTGCAGCCTACGTATTGCTTAGGTATCACTGCTGTCCGCTGGTGGAGAAGAGAACTCTGGGGAAATCCAGCCTTTGTTCATCTTGATGAGTGTAAGCCTGTCGGCACTGTCGGTTGACAGGCGGGTACGCTTATCCGTGATGATTCCCCCAGCCGCACTAAACACCCTCTCTGACAAGACGCTAGCCGCAGGACAAGCAAGCACCTCCAGGGCATACAGCGCGAGTTCAGGCCACGTGTCCAGCTTCGACAACCAGTAGTTGTAGGGGGCAGAGGCGTCACGGAGGACGATCGTGCGATCGGCTACGTACTCCCTCACCATCCTTTTACAGTGCTCCCGCCGACTCAGCCTTGACTGAGGAGCGGTGACACAGTCTTGCTGGGGAGCCATAAAGCTGTCAAAGGCCTTGGATAGTGTTCCCCTGCCTGTGCTGTACATGCTGCCTGATCTCCGCGCCTCCCCTGCTACCTGGCCCTCGGAACTGCGCCTTCTGCCACTAGCGCTGTCGGATGGGAATTTTACCATCAGTTTGTCAGCCAGGGTCCTGTGGTATAGCATCACTCTTGAACCCTTTTCCTCTTCAGGTATGAGAGTGGAAAGGTTCTCCTTATACCGTGGGTCGAGCAGTGTGTACACCCAGTAATCCGTAATGGCCAGAATGCATGTAACGCGAGGGTCACGAGAAAGGCATCCTAACATGAAGTCAGCCATGTGTGCCAGGGTACCTGTACGGAACACATGGCTGTCCTCACTAGGAATATCACTTTCAGGATCCTCCTCCTCCTCCTCAGACCATACACGCTGAAAGGATGACAGGCAAGCAGCATGGGTACCCTCAGCAGTGGGACAAGCTGTCTCTTCCCCCTCCTCCTCCTCCTCAATGCGCTGAGATATAGACATGAGGATGCTCTGACTATCCAGCGACATACTGTCTTCCCCCACCTCCGTTTCCGAGCACAAAGCGACTGCCTTTATGCTTTGCAGGGAACTTCTCAAGAGGCATAGCAGAGGAATGGTGACGCTAATGATTGCAGCATCGCCGCTCACCATCTGGGTAGACTCATCAAAGTTTCCAAGGACCTGGCAGATGTCTGCCAACCAGGCCCACTCTTCTGTAAAGAATTGAGGAGGCTGACTCCCACTATGCCGCCCATGTTGGAGTTGGTATTCCACTATAGCTCTACGCTGCTCATAGAGCCTGGCCAAAATGTGGAGCGTAGAGTTCCACCGTGTGGGCACGTCGCACAGCAGTCGGTGCACTGGCAGATTAAACCGATGTTGCAGGGTGCGCAGGGTGGCAGCGTCCGTGTGGGACTTGCGGAAATGTGCGCTGGGTCGGCGCACCTTTCCGAGCAGGTCTGACAAGCGTGGGTAGCTTTTCAGAAAGCGCTGAACCACCAAATTAAAGACGTAGGCCAGGCATGGCACGTGCGTGAGGCTGCCGAGCAGCCACCAGGTTACGGCCGTTGTCACACACGACCATGCCCGGTTGGAGGCTCAGCGGCGAAAGCCAGCGGTCAGTCTGCTCTGTCAGACCCTGCAGCAGTTCGTGGGCCGTGTGCCTCCCATCTCCTAAGCTGAGTAGTTTCAGCACGGCCTGCTGACGCTTGGCCACCGCTGTGCTGCCATGCCGCGCGACACCGACTGCTGGCGACGTGCTGCTGCTGACACATCTTGATTGCGAGACAGAGGTTGCATAGGAGAAGGAGGGTGGTTTAGTGGAGGAAGCATACACCGCCGCAGATACCAGCACCGAGCTGGGGCCCGCAATTCGGGGGGTCGGTAGGACGTGAGCGGTCCCAGGCTCTGACTCTGTCCCAGCCTCCACTAAATTCACCCAATGTGCCGTCAGGGAGATATAGTGGCCCTGCCCGCCTGTGCTTGTCCACATGTCCGTTGTTAAGTGGACCTTGGCAGTAACCGCGTTGGTGAGGGCACGTACGTTGCGGGAGACATGGTCGTGCAGGGCTGGGACGGCACATCGGGAAAAGTAGTGGCGACTGGGAACCGAGTAGCGCGGGGCCGCCGCCCGCCATCATGTTTTTGAAAGCCTCTGTTTCCACAAGCCTATACGGCAGCATCTCCAGGCTGATCAATTTGGCTATGTGCACGTTTAACGCTTGAGCGTGCGGGTACGTGGCGGCGTACTTGCGCTCAAACACTTGCGCTAGCGACGGCTGGACGGTGCGCTGAGGGACATTGCTGGATGGGGCCGAGGACCGCGGAGGTGAGGGTGTGGGTGCAGGCCGGGAGACGGTAGTGCCTGTGTCCTGAAAGGGGGGCTGGATCTCAGTGGCAGGTTGGGGCACAGGGGGAGAGGCAGTGGTGCAAACCGAAGGCGGTGAACGGGCTTCGTCCCACCTTGTGGGGTGCTTGGCCATCATATGTCTGCGCATGCTGGTGGTGGTGAGGCTGTTGGTGGTGGCTCCACGGCTGATCTTGGCGCGACAAACCTTGCACACCACAGTTCGTCGGTCGTCTGCACTCTAAGTAAAAAACTGCCAGACCTCTGCAGGGTGGCATGGCGCGAGGGGGCGCTTTGGGAAACAGTTGGTGGATTATTCAGTCTGGCCCTGCCTCTACCCCTGACCACCACACTGCCTCTTCCAACCTGCCCTGCTGCTGCACTTGCCTCCCCCTCTGAAGACCTGTCCTCAGTAGGCTTAGCAAACCAGGTGGGGTCAGTCACCTCATCGTCCAGCTGCTCTTCCTCCGAATCCTCTGTGCGCTCCTCCCTCGGATTTACTGCAATTACTACTACCTGAGTGATAGACAACTGTGTCTCATCGTCATCGTCCTCCTCCCCCACTGAAAGCTCTTGAGACAGTTGCCGGAAGTCCCCAGCCTCATCCCCCGGACCCCGGGAACTTTCTAAAGGTTGGGCACCGGTCACGACAAACTCCTCCGGTGGGAGAGGAACCAATGCTGCCCATTCTGGGCAGGGGCCCGAGAACAGTTCCTGGGAGTCTGCCTGCTCCTCAGAATGTCATTGTAATGGAGTGAGGAGGCTGGAAGGAAGGAGGAGCAGGGGGAAGTTGTAATGCCTTCCCTGTCTTTCTATTGGCCAGAAAAGCGTGCTAATGTCTCAGAGATGAAAGTGAAAGTAACCAGAACATCGCGTGGTACTCGTTACGAGTAACGAGCATCCCGAACACCCTAATACTCGGACGAGTACGTTCGCTCATCTCTATTAATGATGTTATATAATGTGTGGAGAATCTTATATTAAAAAAACAACTTTCCGCTGTTTAGAATTGAAAAAAAAAAACAGTTTTTTTTATTACTGGGAGGTAAAAGTGACGTTTAGTTTATTCTCCGTGTCGGACTGCAGCGCTTCCAAGTGTATAAACTTTTTTTTCTGTTTAAAAAGTCAACATTTAAAAAATTGGCTTTTGTAGCATTAACCCTTTAACTCCTTCAGTGACAGGTTTATTATTAACATGTCATGCCTCACAGGGCAGGTTTTTTAACCCCTTAATGACACGGCCTATTTTGGGCTTAAGGACGCAACGATTTTTGGCGGATTTTCTCCTCCATTTTTCAAAAGCCATTACTTTTTTATTTTTCCCCTCGACGCGGCCGTGTGAGGGCTTGTTTTTTGCGTGGTGAACTATAGTTTTTGATGGTGCTGTTTTTGGATACATAGACTATATTGTAAAACTTTTATTGTTTTTTTTATGATAACAGGGAGAGAAAACGCATCAATTCTGCCATAGATTTCTTTTTTTTTTACAGCGTTAATCATGCAGCCTAAATGACACAATCCATTTTTTCTGCGGACCGGTACGGTTACAACGATACCAAAATTCTTACAATTTTTTTTTTAGGTTTTTCCACTTTTCTGCAATAAAACCCCTTTTTTGGAATTTTTTTTTTCTTTAATCACTGCATTCAAAGTCCTGTAACTTGTTTTTTTTTAGAATGGACGGAGCTCTGTGATGGCTTATTTTTTGCACGACGAACTGTAGTTTTTATTGGTACCATTTTGGGGTACATACGGCTTTTTTGATCACTTTTATTGCGTTTTTAGGGAGGAAAAATGCTAAAAATTAGCATTTTGCCTCAGTTATTTAGCTTTTTTTTAATGCTTTTTTTCCGTGCACAGTCAAAAGCATGTGCAGCTTATTGTACGTGCCGCTACTGACTTAAAGGGGTTGTCTTGCGCCGAAATGGGTTTGTTTTTTTCAATAGCTCGGCGCGAGACAAACCCGATGCAGGGTTAAAAAAAAAAAACGGATAGTACTTACCCGAATCCCTGCGCTCCGGTGACTTCTTACTTACCTTGCGAAGATGGCCGCCGGGATCTTCACCCACAATGCACCGCAGGTCTTCTCCCATGGTGCACCGTGGGCTCTGTGCGTTCCATTGCCGATTCCAGCCTCCTGATTGGCTGGAATCGGCACACGTGACGGGGCGGAACTACGAGGAGCCGCTCTCTGGCACGAGCGGCCCCATTCAGAAGGGAGAAGACCGGACTGCGCAAGCACGTCTAATCGGGCGATTAGACGCTGAAATTAGACGGCTCCATGGAGACGAGGACGCTAGCAACGGAACAGGTAAGTGAATAACTTCTGTATGGCTCATAATTAATGCACGATGTATATTACAAAGTGCATTAATATGGCCATACAGAAGTGTATACCCCCACTTGCTTTCACGAGACAACCCCTTTAACACAATACCAAATATGTGCGGTTTTAATTTTTTTTTTACCTTTTTTATGCTAATATGAGAAAAAGCATTAAAAAAAAGTTTTTTAAACTTTTTTTTTACATTTTTCTTTTTTATTCATTTTTTATTCCTACACAATTTTGTGTGATGATTGCTGTGATAAGGCACGGCAGGACGCTGTACCCACTGGACTCGCACAGGTTTGTCCCACATTGTAACACATGTAGACGGCGGGGAATACAGACTGTGAGCCCCAAAGGGGGCGGAGCCGATGGGAGCGCCAATCAGAGGCCGGCTGACCGCGGGAGAGGACGAAACACTAGACGGCAACAAACAACACGACTATAAAAATAGCGTCTGAGGAGCCACAAAAGGCGCTAATTATAGAACTAACCGGGCTATTTATAGCTGCAAACCCCGAAAACTGGAGGAACCAGAGAGCGGAAATGTCCCGGGCCTCAAAAGGTTAATAATAAGTGGCCCCAGAGAGCCCCACATGAGGGGGACACATACCTCCACCTGCAGAGCCGGCAGCAGCTTCCAGGACCTGTGATGATGTCACTGTCATGTGACTCCTGTGTGGGAGGAGCCATTCTGGGGCTGCTGGGAAGCCTCTTCTCCTGGGTTGTTGGGAGCTGCAGCAGAGAGGAGCCGTTATGGAGCTTGTTGGTCTTCGGGCTACAACCATCTACACTGTTTACTGGAAGACCCTCAACCCGAGGAGACCCCCGCTACAATGTACTCTGGGGGCTGCAGACCCTCTGCTCCTACAGGTGCAATACTCTGCAGTACTGGGGGCTCTGGGGCCCCTCTCCTCCTACAGATACAATACTCTGCAGTACTGGGGGCTCTGGGTGTCCTCTCCTCCTACAGATACAATACTCTGCAGTACTGGGGGCTCTGGGTATCCTCTCCTCCTAAAGGTGCAATACTCTGCAGTACTGGGGGCTCTGGGTGTCCTCTCCTCCTACAGATACAATACTCTGCAGTACTGGGGGCTCTGGGTGTCCTCTCCTCCTACAGATACAATACTCTGCAGTACTGGGGGCTCTGGGTGTCCTCTCCTCCTACAGATACAATACTCTGCAGTACTGGGGGCTCTGGGTGTCCTCTCCTCCTACAGATACAATACTCTGCAGTACTGGGGGCTCTGGGTGTCCTCTCCTCCTACAGGTGCAATACTCTACAGCAGTGTTCCCCAACTCCAGTCCTCAGGGACCGCCAACAGGTCATGTTTTCAGGATTTCCTCAGTATTGCACAGGTGATGTAATTAACATCACTGCCTCAGACATTGCCACAGGTGTTCTTACCATAGGAGATCCTGAAAACATGACCTGTTGGTGGTCCCTGAGGACTGGAGTTGGGGACCCCTGCTCTACAGTACTGGGGGATCTGGGTGTCCCCTCCTCCTACAGATACAATAATCTGCAGTACTGGGCGCTCTGGGTGTCCTCTCCTCCTACAGATACAATACTCTGCAGTACTGGGGACTCTGGGTGTCCTCTCCTCCTACAGATACAATACTCTGCAGTACTGGGGGCTCTGGGTGTTCTCTCCTCCTACAGGTGCAATACTCTGCAGTACTGGGGGCTCTGGTTGTCCTCTCCTCCTACAGATACAATACTCTGCAGTACTGGGGGCTCTGGGAGTCCTCTCCTCCTACAGATACAATACTCTGCAGTACTGGGGGCTCTGGGTATCCTCTCCTACTACAGATACAATACTCTGCAGTACTGGGGGCTCTGGCTGTCCTCTCCTCCTACAGATACAATACTCTGCAGTACTGGAGGCTCTGGGTGTCCTCTCCTCCTACAGATACAATACTGTGCAGTACTGGGGGCTCTGGGTGTCCTCTCCTCCTACAGATACAATACTCTACAGTACTGGGGGCTCTGGGTGTCCTCTCCCCCTACAGATACAATGCTCTGCAGTACTGGGGACTCTGGGTGTCCTCTCCTCTACAGGTGCAATACTCTGCAGTACTGGGGGATCTGGGTGTCCTGTCCTCCTACAGGTGCAATACTCTGCAGTACTGGGGGCTCTGGGTGTCCTCTCCTCTACAGGTGCAATACTCTGCAGTACTGGGGGATCTGGGTGTCCTGTCCTCCTACAGGTGCAATACTCTGCAGTGCTGGGGTTCTGGGTGTCCTCTCCTCCTACAGGTGTAATACTCTGCAGTACTGGGGGCTCTGGGTGTCCTCTCCTCCTACAGGTGCAATACTCTGCAGTACTGGGGGCTCTGGGTGTCCTCTCCTCCTACAGATACAATACTCTGCAGTACTCGGGGCTCTGGGTGTCCTCTCCTCCAACAGATACAATGCTCTGCAGTACTGGGGGCTCTGGGGGCCTCCCCTCCTACAGATACAATACTCTGCAGTACTGGTGGCTCTGGGTGTCCTCTCCTCTTACAGATACAGTACTCTGCAGTACTGGGGGCTCTGGGTGTCCTCTCCTCCTACAGGTGCAATACTCTGCAGTACTGGGGGCTCTGGGTGTCCTCTCCTCCTACAGGTGCAATACTGGGCAGTACTGGGGGCTCTGGGTGTCCTCTCCTCCTACAGATACAATACTCTGCAGGACTAGGGGCTCTGGGTGTCCTCTCCTCCTACAGATACAATACTCTGCAGGACATGGAGCTCTGGGTGTCCTCTCCTCCTACAGATACAATACTCTGCAGTACTGGGGGCTCTGGGTGTCCTCTCCTCCTACAGATACAATACTCTGCAGTACTGGGGGCTCTGGGTGTCCTCTCCTTTTACAAATACAATACTCTGCAGTACTGGGGGCTCTGGGTGTCCTCCCTTTTACAAATACAATATTCTGCAGTACTGGGGGCTCTGGGTGTCCTCTCCTCCTACAGATACAATACTCTGCAGTACTGGGGGCTCTGGGTGTCCTCTCCTCCTACAGATACAATACTCTGCAGTACTGAGGGCTCTGGGTGTCCTCTCCTCCTACAGGTGCAATACTCTGCAGTACTGGGGGCTCTGGGTGTCCTCTCCTCCTACAGATACAATACTCTGCAGTACTCGGGGCTCTGGGTGTCCTCTCCTCCAACAGATACAATGCTCTGCAGTACTGGGGGCTCTGGGGGCCTCCCCTCCTACAGATACAATACTCTGCAGTACTGGTGGCTCTGGGTGTCCTCTCCTCTTACAGATACAGTACTCTGCAGTACTGGGGGCTCTGGGTGTCCTCTCCTCCTACAGGTGCAATACTCTGCAGTACTGGGGGCTCTGGGTGTCCTCTCCTCCTACAGGTGCAATACTGGGCAGTACTGGGGGCTCTGGGTGTCCTCTCCTCCTACAGATACAATACTCTGCAGGACTAGGGGCTCTGGGTGTCCTCTCCTCCTACAGATACAATACTCTGCAGGACATGGAGCTCTGGGTGTCCTCTCCTCCTACAGATACAATACTCTGCAGTACTGGGGGCTCTGGGTGTCCTCTCCTCCTACAGATACAATACTCTGCAGTACTGGGGGCTCTGGGTGTCCTCTCCTTTTACAAATACAATACTCTGCAGTACTGGGGGCTCTGGGTGTCCTCCCTTTTACAAATACAATATTCTGCAGTACTGGGGGCTCTGGGTGTCCTCTCCTCCTACAGATACAATACTCTGCAGTACTGGGGGCTCTGGGTGTCCTCTCCTCCTACAGATACAATACTCTGCAGTACTGAGGGCTCTGGGTGCCCTCTCCTCCTACAGGTACAATACTCTGCAGGACTGGGGGCTCTTGGTGTCCTCTCCTCCTACAGGTACAATACTCTGCAGTACTGGGGGCTCTGGGTGTCCTCTCCTCCTACAGATACAATACCCTGCAGTACTGGGGACTCTGGGTGTCCTCTGCTCCTACAGATACAATACCCTGCAGTACTGGGGGTTCTGGGTGTCCTCTCCTCCTACAGATACAATACTCTGCAGTACTGGGGGCTCTGGGTGTCCTCTCCTCCTACAGATACAATACTCTGCAGTACTGGGGGCACTGGGTGTCCTCCCCTCCTAGAGATACAATACTCTGCAGTACTGGCGGCTCTGGGTGTCCTCTCCTCCTACAGGTGCAATACTCTGCAGTAGTGGGAGCTCTGGGTGTCCTCTCCTCCTACAGATACAATACTCTGCAGTACTAAGGGCTCTGGGTGCCCTCTTCTCCTACAGATACAATACTCTGCAGTACTGGGGGCTCTGGGTGTCCTCTCCTCCTACAGATACAATACTCTGCAGTACTGGGGGCTCTAGGTGTCCTCTCCTCCTACAGATACAATACTCTGCAGTACTGGGGGCTCTGGGTGTCCTCTCCCCTGCAGATGCAATACTCTGCAGTACTGGGGGCTCTGGGTGTCCTCTCCTCCTACAGATACAATACTCTGCAGTACTAGGGGCTCTGGGTGTCCTCTCCTCCTACAGATACAATACTCTGCAGTACTAGGGGATCTGGGTGTCCTCTCCTCCTACAGATACAATACTCTGCAGTACTAGGGGATCTGGGTGTCCTCTCCTCCTACAGATACAATACTCTGCAGTACTAGGGGATCTGGGTGTCCTCTCCTCCTACAGGTGCAATACTGGGCAGTACTGGGGGCTCTGGGTGTCCTTTCCTCCTACAGATACAATACTCTGCAGGACTGGGGGCTCTGGGTGTCCTCTCCTCCTACACATACAATACTCTGCAGGACATGGAGCTCTGGGTGTCCTCTCCTACAGATACAATGCTCTGCAGTACTGGAGCTCTGAGTGCCCTCTCCTACAGATACAATACTCTGCAGTACTGGGGCCTCTGGGTGTCCTCTCCTCCTACAGATACAATACTCTGCAGTACTGGGGGCTCTGGGTGTCCTCTTCTCCTACAGGTGCAATGCTCTGCAGTACTGGGGGCTCTGGCTGTCCTCTCCTCCTACAGATACAATACTCTGCAGTACTGGGGCTCTGGGTGTCCTCTCCTCCTACACATACAATACTCTGCAGTACTGGGGGCTTTGGGTGTCCTCTCCTCCTACAGTTGCAATACTCTGCAGTACTGGGGGCTCTTGGTGTCCTCTCCTCCTGTAGATACAATACTCTGCAGTACTGGGGGCTCTGGGTGTCCTCTCCTCCTACAGATACAATACTCTGCAGTACTGGGGGCTCTGGGTGTCCTCTCCTCCTCCAGATACAATACTCTGCAGTACTGGCGGCTCTGGGTGTCCTCTCCTACAGATACAATATTCTGCAGTACTGGGGGCTCTGGGTGTCCTCTACTCCTACAGGTGCAATACTCTGCAGTACTGGGGGCTCTGGGTGCCCTGTCCCCCTACAGCTGTAATACTCTGCAGTACTGGGGGCTCTGGGTGTCCTCTCCCCCTTCAGCTGTAATACTCTGCAGTACTGGGGGCTCTGAGTGTCCTGTCCTACAGATACAATACTCTGCAGTACTGGGGGCTCTGGGTGTCCTCTCCTACAGACACAATACTCTGCAGTACTGGGGGCTCTGGGTGTCCTCTCCTCCTACAGATACCATGCTCTGCAGTACTGGGGACTCTGGGGGCCTCTCCTCCTACAGATACAATACTCTGCAGTACTGGGGGCTCTGGGTGTCCTCTCCTGCTACAGATACAATACTCTGCAGTACTGGTGGCTCTGGGTGTCCTCTCCTCTTACAGATACAATACTCTGCAGTACTGGGGGCTCTGGGTGTCCTCTCCTCCTACAGGTGCAATACTCTGCAGTACTGGGGGCTCTGGCTGTCCTCCCCTCCTACAGATACAATACTCTGCAGTACTGTGGGCTCTGGCTGTCCTCTCCTCCTACAGATACAATTATCTGCAGTACTGGGGGCTCTGGGTGTCCTCTCCTCTTACAGCTACAATACTCTGCAGTACTGTGGGCTCTGGGTGTCCTCTCCTCCTACAGGTGCAATACTCTGCAGTACTGGGGGCTCTGGTTGTCCTCCACTCATACAGATACAATACTCTGCAGTACTGTGGGCTCTGGCTGTCCTCTCCTCCTACAGATACAATACTCTGCAGTACTGGGGGCTCTGGGTGTCCTCTCCTCCTACAGATACAATACTCTGCAGTACTGGGGGCTCTGGGTGTCCTCTCCTCCTACAGATACAATACTCTGCAGTACTGAGGGCTCTGGGTGCCCTCTCCTCCTACAGGTACAATACTCTGCAGGACTGGGGGCTCTTGGTGTCCTCTCCTCCTACAGGTACAATACTCTGCAGTACTGGGGGCTCTGGGTGTCCTCTCCTCCTACAGATACAATACCCTGCAGTACTGGGGACTCTGGGTGTCCTCTGCTCCTACAGATACAATACCCTGCAGTACTGGGGGTTCTGGGTGTCCTCTCCTCCTACAGATACAATACTCTGCAGTACTGGGGGCTCTGGGTGTCCTCTACTCCTACAGATACAATACTCTGCAGTACTGGGGGCACTGGGTGTCCTCCCCTCCTAGAGATACAATACTCTGCAGTACTGGCGGCTCTGGGTGTCCTCTCCTTTTACAGGTGCAATACTCTGCAGTAGTGGGAGCTCTGGGTGTCCTCTCCTCCTACAGATACAATACTCTGCAGTACTAATGGCTCTGGGTGCCCTCTTCTCCTACAGATACAATACTCTGCAGTACTGGGGGCTCTGGGTGTCCTCTCCTCCTACAGATACAATACTCTGCAGTACTGGGGGCTCTAGGTGTCCTCTCCTCCTACAGATACAATAATCTGCAGTACTGGGGGCTCTGGGTGTCCTCTCCTCCTACAGGTGCAATACTCTGCAGTACTGGGGGCTCTGGGTGTCCTCTCCTCCTACAGGTGCAATACTCTGCAGTAGTGGGAGCTCTGGGTGTCCTCTCCTCCTACAGATACAATACTCTGCAGTACTGGGGGCTCTGGGTGTCCTCTCCTCCTACAGATACAATACTCTGCAGTACTGGGGGCTCTGGGTGTCCTCTCCTCCTACAGATACAATACTCTGCAGTACTGGGGGCTCTGGGTGTCCTCTCCTCCTACAGGTACAATACTCTGCAGTACTGGGGCCTCTGGGTGTCCTCTCCCCTGCAGATGCAATACTCTGCAGTACTGGGGGCTCTGGGTGTCCTCTCCTCCTACAGATACAATACTCTGCAGTACTAGGGGCTCTGGGTGTCCTCTCCTCCTACAGATACAATACTCTGCAGTACTAGGGGATCTGGGTGTCCTCTCCTCCTACAGATACAATACTCTGCAGTACTAGGGGATCTGGGTGTCCTCTCCTCCTACAGATACAATACTCTGCAGTACTAGGGGATCTGGGTGTCCTCTCCTCCTACAGGTGCAATACTGGGCAGTACTGGGGGCTCTGGGTGTCCTCTCCTCCTACAGATACAATACTCTGCAGGACATGGAGCTCTGGGTGTCCTCTCCTCCTACAGATACAATGCTCTGCAGTACTGGAGCTCTGAGTGCCCTCTCCTACTGATACAATACTCTGCAGTACTGGGGCCTCTGGGTGTCCTCTCCTCCTACAGATACAATACTCTGCAGTACTGGGGGCTCTGGGTGTCCTCTTCTCCTACAGGTGCAATACTCTGCAGTACTGGGGGCTCTGGCTGTCCTCTCCTCCTACAGATACAATACTCTGCAGTACTGGGGCTCTGGGTGTCCTCTCCTCCTACACATACAATACTCTGCAGTACTGGGGTCTTTGGGTGTCCTCTCCTCCTACAGTTGCAATACTCTGCAGTACTGGGGGCTCTGGGTGTCCTCTCCTCCTGTAGATACAATACTCTGCAGTACTGGGGGCTCTGGGTGTCCTCTCCTCCTACAGATACAATACTCTGCAGTACTGGGGGCTCTGGGTGTCCTCTCCTCCTCCAGATACAATACTCTGCAGTACTGGGGGCTCTGGGTGTCCTCTCCTCCTCCAGATACAATACTTTGCAGTACTGGGGGCTCTGGGTGTCCTCTCCTCCTACAGGTGTAATACTCTGCAGTACTGGGGGCTGCAGACCCTCTCATCCTACAGATACAATACTCTGCAGTACTGGCGGCTCTGGGTGTCCTCTCCTACAGATACAATATTCTGCAGCACTGGGGGCTCTGGGTGTCCTCTACTCCTACAGGTGCAATACTCTGCAGTACTGGGGGCTCTGGGTGCCCTGTCCCCCTACAGCTGTAATACTCTGCAGTACTGGGGGCTCTGGGTGTCCTCTCCCCCTTCAGCTGTAATACTCTGCAGTACTGGGGGCTCTGGGTGTCCTCTCCTACAGACACAATACTCTGCAGTACTGGGGGCTCTGGGTGTCCTCTCCTCCTACAGATACCATGCTCTGCAGTACTGGGGACTCTGGGGGCCTCTCCTCCTACAGATACAATACTCTGCAGTACTGGGGGCTCTGGGTGTCCTCTCCTGCTACAGATACAATACTCTGCAGTACTGGGGGCTCTGGGTGTCCTCTCCTCTTACAGATACAATACTCTGCAGTACTGGGGGCTCTGGGTGTCCTCTCCTCCTACAGGTGCAATACTCTGCAGTACTGGAGGCTCTGGCTGTCCTCCCCTCCTATAGATACAATACTCTGCAGTACTGTGGGCTCTGGCTGTCCTCTCCTCCTACAGATACAATTATCTGCAGTACTGGGGGCTCTGGGTGTCCTCTCCTCTTACAGCTACAATACTCTGCAGTACTGTGGGCTCTGGGTGTCCTCTCCTCCTACAGGTGCAATACTCTGCAGTACTGGGGGCTCTGGTTGTCCTCCCCTCCTACAGATACAATACTCTGCAGTACTGTGGGCTCTGGCTGTCCTCTCCTCCTACAGATACAATACTCTGCAGTACTGGGGGCTCTGGGTGTCCTCTCCTCCTACAGATACAATACTCTGCAGTACTGGGGGCTCTGGGTGTCTTCTCCTCTTACAGATACAATACTCTGCAGTACTTGGGGCTCTGGGTGTCCTCTCCTCCTATAGGTGCAATACTCTGCAGTACTGGGGGCTCTGGCTGTCCTCCCCTCCTACAGATACAATACTCTGCAGTACTGTGGGCTCTGGCTGTCCTCTCCTCCTACAGATACAATTATCTGCAGTACTGGGGGCTCTGGGTGTCCTCTCCTCCTACAGATACAATACTCTGCAGTACTGGTGGCTCTGGGTGTCCTCTCCTCTTACAGATACAATACTCTGCAGTACTGGGGGCTCTGGGTGTCCTCTCCTCCTACAGGTGCAATACTCTGCAGTACTGGGGGCTCTGGCTGTCTTCCCCTCCTACAGATACAATACTCTGCAGTACTGTGGGCTCTGGGTGTCCTCTCCTCCTAAAGGTGCAATACTCTGCAGTACTGGGGGCTCTGGTTGTCCTCCCCTCCTACAGATACAATACTCTGCAGTACTGTGGGCTCTGGCTGTCCTCTCCTCCTACAGATACAATACTCTGCAGTACTGGGGGCTCTGGGTGTCCTCTCCTCCTACACATGCAATACTCTGCAGTACTGGAGGCTCTGGGTGTCCTCCCCTCTTACAGATACAATACTCTGCAGTATTGGAGGCTCTGGGTGTCTTCTCCTCTTACAGATACAATACTCTGCAGTACTGGGGGCTCTGGGTGTCCTCTCCTCCTACAGGTGCAATACTCTGCAGTACTGGGGGCTCTGGCTGTCCTCCCCTCCTACAGATACAACAGCAGTGGCAGCATATATGGTGCAATAAAATCTAAACTTTTTACTCTTCCATAACAAAGATTAAAAGATGCTTAGCTTGTGGATTGATTGGTTCCCAACTTTCCGAGACTCTGAACGTCAGCCGGACAAGCGACCATCACCTACAGCCACAATTCTACAACGATTTGGCCAGCCCTGCACTGCAAGCCACTTTTCCTGTACTGGGCAGGAGGAGTAGGGACAATACGAGATCGATTTTTAAAATAAACGGGGGGGGGGGGGGGGGGGAGATACTATATTTGGATATCGGTCTAACATTCCAATACGTGCAGAGACATTGAAGCGAATGGGACAGCCTTACGCTGAGGGTGTATCTCTGTACCCTGACCATTGTGGGCCTGTGTGGTCCCACAATAAAAAAGGATCCCTCAGTACACACCTTCTACCTCCCCTCTGAGGTCACACAGAGAAGGGGGGGTTGGATATGTAGGAACTCTGAAAACTCATAATTCCCTATTTTCAATCATATCTCCACACGAGGTAATTTTATTTAGAATACAGGCCCGCATATTTTTAGTCCTGATTTTACCTGTGTGCGCACGCATGGATTTGTTCGCGTCCTTATTTTCCCAGATATGTGGCTCTAGGTGTTTTGGGCCTTGGACCTAAATGTGCGTGGATGCGTTCTATTCGGCTAGGCAGCCTAATTGTGAAAACATGATTCATATTGGGATATGACCTTCATACACCCAAATAGCCTTTATTAAAAGATTTCCTTCTGATGTGAAGTTAGGCTCCAGGATGTCTGCCTGAACTATCCAAGGGGTCACTCTACTCCAGCATGGGGTCAATTTAGCCTCTCCTTATCATTAGCCTGTTTATGGCCACCATGACAAGGGGTTTCTTGCCATCTTGTACATCGAATGTTTGTCATATACAGAGGAGGAAGACAGATTACAACTTTGCATTCATTCAGCTTTTCAAGGGCCTGATAAATTACACATATAAAAAGGAAGCTAATATCTTTATATCTATCATCACAGTAGATTCAAGGGGGGATGGATGTTAGCTCAACTTTCCTAGCGCCTTGAGTAACAGCTGATTGATACTGGACAGCTGGGCGGACACTTTCTCAATCTCTTTATATGACAAACCTCAGTAGGTAACCACCGAGGTCGAAACTTTGCTTTTGGATTCAGGGATTCCTAGGGGGTTTTCTCTTTCTGCCATTATACAATGGCGCCATCTGCTGGCTAGAGCCAGTACTGCGGTATGGGCCATGCTGAAGAGGCTCCCAACAACAGAGCAGCCAGTGATATACAGTAAGAATACCCTGCCGGATGTCTTCCAACATCGGAGCTGTACAGCCTTCAATAAGAATGTCTGAAGACGTCAGACAGTGGATTGGAAAGGGTTACACTTCCTTATGGTAGAATAAAAACAGATATTTTTGGTATAACTTACCGTAAAATCTCTTTCTCGTCACATTCATTGGGGGACACAGCCTAGACCATGGGATATAGCCACTGCCTAGGACGCAACACTAAGCAAAAAGTGTTAGCTCCTCCCCCCTGGCTATATCCCCCCTGCAGGCACTCAGCTAATCAGTCTGTCTGCAAGCAGTAGGAAAGCCAGTGGGAGTACGATTATACATACTATATTTTTTACATACCAAAATACAATGTTTTGGCATAATTTTCTGCCAAACAATGACCGAAGAACAGAAAGTTCCAGCAACCGCTTTTAATAAACAAGGGGTGGGTGCTGTGTCCCCCAATGAACGCGACGAGAAAGAGATTTTTCGGTAAGTTATACTAAAAATATCTGTTTCTCGTCCGTATTATTGGGGGCCACAGCCTAGACCATGGGACGTCCACAAGCAGTCCCGAACAAAATATACATTGGGTGGGCTATTTACAAGTTTGACCGTGTGGTCAATGGACCGCCGCCTGCAAAATCTTCCGGCCGAGAGCGGCGTCCGATGATGCAGATATGTGGACCTTATAGAATTTTGAAAACGTGTGTAAGGAGGTCCAGGTGGCTGCCTTACATACCTGAAGTGCCGAGGCTCCGTGACGGACCGCCCAGGAGGCCCCTACCACCCGTGTGGAGTGGGCCGTAACCCGAAATGGTGGCGCGCATTTTGAGGTGCGATACGCCTCTGTTATGAAGGACCTTATCCACTTAGATATGGTGACTTTTGAGGCTGCCGAGCCCTTCCGGGCCCCCTCCGGAATCACAAAGAGTGTTAGTTTTACGGGACTCTTTGGTTCTTTTTACATAAATTTTCAGCGCCCTCACCAAGTCCAGGCGGTGCAATGTTTTTTCCTTCGTGTGTACTGGTGTTGGGCAGAAGGAAGGCAAGACAATATCTTCGTTGATGTGGAAATCTGAGACTACTTTCGGTAGGAATTCTGGTGATGGCCTCAGCACCACTTTATCCTGATGGAAAGTCATATAGGGGGTCTGTATAGACAAGGCCGCCAGTTCCGAGACCCTACGAATGGAGGTAACAGCGACCAGAAATATTACCTTCCAGGTCAGTAGCCGCATAGGAATCTCTCTCAGCGGTTCAAACGGTTGGTCTGTCATAGCCTCCAATACGAGATTAAGATCCCACGCTTGGACCGGTGGTTTCAACGGGGGTGTTGTATGGGCGACTCCCTGCAGGAATGTTCGCACAGCCATTCTGCTTGCGATTGGTCTCTGAAACAGCACCGTCAGTGCTGATACCTGTCCTTTTAGTGAGCCAAACCTTAATCCTACTTCGAGACCCGACTGTAGGAATGCCAGGATTCTGGCCACCGAAAATTGCATCGGCTGGACGCGTCGCTCTTCACACCAGGTAAAGAAACGTTTCCAGACTCTGTAATAAATAGCCGACGAGGCCGGTTTCCTGGCCCGTATCATTGTTTGAATCACTTTCTTAGAAAAACCTTTTCTTATTAACACCTCAGTCTCAACGGTCAGGCCGTTAAATGTAGAGACCTGGAATCCGGATGTAGTAAAGGCCCTTGGGATAGCAGGTCTCTTCGATCCGGTGGGTGCCATGGTGCGTCGGTCAACATTTCCATGATGCTCGCGTACCAGCTTCTTCTTGGCCAATCTGGTGCTATTAATATCGCTGGTTGTCCTTCCTGTTTGATTTTCCCTAATATTCTTGGTATGAGAGGGATTGGAGGAAATATGTACAGGAGTTTGTATCCCCCCCCCCCACACACACACACACACGGGATGGTCAGTGCGTCTGTTGCCGCCGTTTGCGGATCCCGTGCTCGGGCCACAAATGGAAGGATTTTGTAATTCAGTCTGGACGCCATGAGGTCCATGTCTGGAGTGCCCCATTTCTGGCATATTGTCCGAAATACTTCTGGGTGTAACCCCCATGTGCCGGGATCCAGTGTTTCCCGACTTAGATAATCTGCCACCCAGTTGTCTACTCCCGGAATGTAGACTGCTGATATTGAGTTCAGATGCTTCTCCGCCCACGTCAGTATGCGGGCTACCTCGTTCATTAGCGACGTACTCCGTGTGCCCCCTTGATGGTTGACGTAGGCCACGGCTGTGGTGTTGTCCGTCTGGATGCGCACATCCTTCTTCTTGAGACTGGACCCAAAGTGCCGAAGAGTCAGGTATATGGCTCGTAATTCTAGGATGTTGCTGTGTAACATCGTCTCTCTCTGAGACCATACTCCCTGAATAGACTGGCCCTCCAGTATTCCGTTCCGCCCCAGCCCGAGCGTCTGGCGTCAATACTACCCATCGTTTTGGTCCCAATGACCATCCCACCTGAAGTCTCCTAGGCTTCAACCACCACTTCAACGCGTCTTGGACTTGAGGGGTTATCCGGATTCGTTGCTCCAGGGTCAGTACGGACCTGTTCCAGCGGGACAATATCAGGTGTTGAAGCATCCTTGACCGGAACGGAGCAAAGGGGACCGCCTCAAAGGCCGCTACCATCTGGCCCAGAATACTTATACAGTGCCTGATGGTCAACGGTCTCTTCTGCATTAGAGACCAGACACCGTGTAGAAGCTTGTCTACTTTTGTTTGAGGTAGTAGAACGTGGTGCTGGCTGGTGTCGAATATCATGCCTAAGAACTCCAGATGTGCTGGTATTAGGCACGATTTGTCGCGGTTTATTATCCAGCCAAATTCTTCCAATATTTCCATCGCGACGCGTAAACTCCTGATGTTGCTGTCCCGTGATGGTGCTTTTACCAGAACATCGTCCAGGTATGGTATTGCCGCTATACCCTTTGCATGGAGTAGTGCCATCACTGCTGCTGGTACTTTCGTAAATACCCTTGGGGAAGTTGAAAGGCCGAATGGCAGAGCCGTGAACTGGAAAGGTCTTCCCTGCGTCTTGAAATGAAGGAATTTCTGGTGTGCTTCCCGAATCAGAATATGGAGGTATGCGTCCTTGATGTCTATTAAGGACAAAAATTCCCCCGGCTGCATGGAGGCTATCACGGTTTTGATCGACTCCATCCGGAAATGCCTTGTTTTGACGAACTGATTTAGTCTCCTTAAATCCAGTACTGGTCTGACCCTGCCGTCTTTTTTGGGCACTAAAAAAAGATTTGAATAGAAACCTTGCTTCTCTTGCGCCTCTGGCACCGGTTTCACTACCCCCTGTGCCAGAAGGTTTTCCATTGCTAATTGTAGATTGGCTACTCCTTCCGGGGTGGCAGGTTCTCTGGACTTGCAAAACGAATCTTGTGGTAGAGTCGCAAACTCGATCGCGTACCCGGAGGCTACGATCTCCCGCACCCACGCATCGTTCACGCCCCCCACCCGGGTGACACTGGGTGGGGGCGGAGACTCATGCTGCATTCTTTGATCTCGACGCCTTAGATGTTCCCGGTCGAGACCGCCATGCCTGTCTTGCCTTGAAGGTTGGACCTTTCCCTGTGTCTGTCGGGGCCCTCCTAGATTGGGACCACTGCCCTGTACCAGGGCGGGACGAGAAACGGCGAAAGGACCAAAAAAACGGCTTTCTCTTCAATGGAACCTTTTCCTTTCTCGATGGTATTTGTGGTAATGACGTGCTTTTGCCACCTGTGGCGTCCTTTATCAAGTCATCTAACTTGGACCCAAAGAGCTTATTACCCTCGAAGAGTAATTTTGTTAGGACCATTTTGGACGCTGAATCGGCCGACCAGCTTTTCAGCCAAAGGGTTCGCCTTGCTGCGACAGACGCGGCGGATGCTCGAGCCACGAACTTAGCTGCATCTAGCTCTGCTGCTCATACGAATTTGTTTGCTTGTATGAGGTCTGTTGCTTCAAGTAGTTCACAAGGTGGAGCACCTGCCAAAATGTCCTTCCGCAGCTGTTTGGCCCAGGCTACCGAGGCTTTACTTACCCATGCGGCTGCGAAGATCGGCTGCAGGGCGGTGCCTGCGGACTGAAAAACTGATTTCGTCAGTGTATCCAGTTTTCTGTCCTGAGGATTTGTCAGAGTTGCCACCTCGGCTGTTGGTAACGCCTTGCCTCTGGATAGCCACGACACCGGTGGATCGACCACCGGGGGTACTGCCCAACCCTTTTTCAGATTCCCTGGGAAGGAATATGTGACTTCCCAAGTTTTTCCGGGTTGCCTAAGTTTTTTGTCAGGATTCTGCTATTCTTTATTAAGGACGTCCGTGAAGTCCTGATGGTCAGGAAAGACCTGTCGCAGTCTCTTCTGATGTCTAAACGACACCGTGGATGGAATTGTCTCTGCTGGTTCCTCCGTCACTTGGAGGGTTTCTCTTACAGCTATTACTAGACTGTCCATTAGGTTTGCTAATCGCGAAACCTGTTCGTCGTCCAGATCAGAAGCAGACGAGACTGCAGAGCGTTCGTCGTCTTCTGATCCACTACTCTCTGTTTGGGCCGTATCCTGCGAACCCGGGAGCATGATGCCCGGGGAGAGTCATGGCTGGCTCGGGCCGGTCTCGCAGAGTACCGGGACCGCGAAGAATGCCTTTATCTGTGATAAGTACGGATGGACTCCCTGGACCCACGGGAGCCATGAGAGTCCCTGGACCGCCTGGACTTGGAGGATCTAGACGACCTTCTGGTATGGCGAGACTTACGGGAGGTGTCTTCGCTACTGCGGGACCTCCTTCTTTTGCGTGCCCTCCCGCGTGCATATTCCGAAGAGGAAACTTCAGAGCTGGATTCTAACCGGCGTAAAATTGCCGCAGAAGATGTGGCCAGGCCGGAAATGGCAGCGGCCATGGACCTAGCCCATTGGGGTTCGGCCCGTGGCTTTACAGAGGTGGCGGGGGGCACCTGGGTCCCTGTGACTGCGCGTGCCATGGTACACTTTGTGCAGCAGGGGTCGGTTTGACCGCAGGCAAACTTAACGCTGCAAGATGTGCAAGCGTAATGCTTCACCCTCCCCTTGGCCGGGCTGGAACC
This sequence comes from Eleutherodactylus coqui, assembly GCF_035609145.1. Classification (NCBI taxonomy): domain Eukaryota; kingdom Metazoa; phylum Chordata; class Amphibia; order Anura; family Eleutherodactylidae; genus Eleutherodactylus; species Eleutherodactylus coqui. The sequence continues at coordinate 15,892,922 of NC_089841.1, read as the reverse complement.
CTCTGATCTAGGGTCAGACATGGCAAAAAAGAAAACCTCAGGAGAGAGGGAATGCTACGTACTGCCACAGGAATACCTGCAGGGGGGACAGGGGAGGGGGAGGGGAGACACCGCGAAGTGCTGCCTTGGCAGGGCTTACCCGGTCTAGCAGCTGTTTTAAGCGGTTCCCCTGATCCAGCTGAAGCCTCTGGTCCTGAAGCTTGAAGGCCGTCAGGTGTCGACGTGGGTCCACCACACGGAAATAGAAGCGTTGGTGGCCTGGCTGGTGTGTGGCAGGTACTGCTGCGGGTGCTGCTACAGCTGCTGGTGCCCGTTACAGAAGGTGCTGCTGCTGTCCGGGTGCTCACTCTGTGGTAATAAGCCTGCAGGGTCGTGTCAGCGCTGGATGCTGTGTGCTGCTGAGAACTGCGCACAGTGCTGGGCTCAGTAGCGATAGACAAAGGACCTGTCTTGCTGCTGGGAGCAGTCATTCTGCTGCCTCGCTGCTTCTTTTAACTTTACTGTGGCCGGAGGGAGCGTGGCTTGCCCCGGAAGTCCGCCTGCGACCCGGAACAGACGTTTTCCGTCCCAGCATCGGTGCCCCGCCCCGGAGCGCCGCGCCCGGAAGTGACCTGCCCAGCCATCGCCCCGGCATCCTGCTGGTATGCCGTGCCCGTACGCCTGCTGCTGGAAGAGCCGCTGCTGCCACTGCCATCGTACTGCTGCCCGTTCTGCTCCTAAGGTACCTTGCATCCGTCAGGGGAGCTACAGCCTGGCCATACGTTGACCTGTCTCCAGCAGTGCTTCCCCCTATGCGTCACTGGTCAAAAGTGCGCCACTCAAGGGAGGGGGAGCCCTATGGCTGGCAGGTAACCGACGCCAATGCGCATTGCAGGGTCGGGCCCCTTGTTCTTCTCTGGGTGAGACGCCGCAGAAGTGGTGGAGACACCCCCTGCTTGCGTCTCCCCCGGGAGGACGGTAGAGCCAGGGAAAAGCCCCGACTCCCCGGATTCCCATGTATAGCCACGTCTGCCTCCTAGCAGACACTAAGCTAAAGACTGATTAGCTGAGTGCCTGCAGGGGGGAGGAGCTAACACTTTTTGCTTAGTGTCGCCTCCTAGGGCAGTGGCTATATCCCATGGTCTAGGCTGTGGCCCCCAATGATACGGACGAGAAAGTTTGTATGTTATTGTATCATATATGCTGCCACTGGTGTTGGACATTTTGGAAACAGATTTGGAATCAGGATTCAGATTCTTCTGGGGCTGTGCATCTAACCTTGCCTCTCCTAAATTGGCTATTGGATGTGTGCTGCTGGTAGACTAGTAGTGTGGTTCTGTTATTTAAGACATTTTGGTGTGTGTCAGGCCTTGGGCCTATGTAAGCTAACATTTTATGTTAGGGCGGAAACCATGTTGTATGCTGCTAGCTAGAATTTGTCATTTGTCAGGACCCTGGGAAAGCTGAATGAATTCAATGTTTTAATCCCCTTAGTATTCCTCAACTGCCTGCTAAATGTTTGCAATTGTCTCACCTTCCCTGGACAAGAGCGGTGCTGTGATGTAAATAACCGCCCTTTCTTCTCCCACTTGTATTTGTTTGGGTAGTATTAGCATAATGATACTAAATTGTATTGACCATCCACTAGTTAATGAAGTCTTAGCCACCTAGCAGGGCTTCTGGCAGACACTCTGCAGCCGAAAAATTCACATCAGAAGGAAATCTTTTAATAAAAGGATAATTGGTAGTGTGAAGATCCCAGCCCGATATGAATTATATTTTAAATTATATTTTAAGAATCGGTCGGGACTAGAGATGAGCGAACGTACTCGGATAAGCACTACTCGTCCGAGTAATGTGCCTTATCCGAGTACCGCTGTACTCGTCTTGAAAGATTCGGGGCGCTCCGCTGCTGACAGGTGAGTCGCAGCAGGGAGCGGGGCAGAGCGGGCGGGAGAGAAGGAGAGAAAGATCTCCCCTCCGTTCCTCCCCGCTCTCCCCTGCAGCTCCCCGCTCCGCAGCGCGTCCCGAATCTTTCAGCACGAGCGGGGAGGTACTCGGATAAAGCACATTACTCGGACGAGTAGTGCTTATCCGAGTACGTTCGCTCATCTCTAGTCGGGACAGATGAACAAAACACATTTCCACATGCTGTGGTACAAGCTCAGTAATCCCCTCAAACTGTGTCCTGGTTAGAATTTACGCATCATGAGAGAAAAATGATAAAATCATGACAAGAAATATAGCAGGCGTATCTTCCTGATCAGAGGACCTCATGTGAAGATATGACTGAAAATGGGGAATTATAATTTTCCACAGCCCGTGCAATCCAGCCCTCCCTTCTCTGTATGACATTAAATTCATTCAGCTTTCCCAGGGTCCTGACAATTAACAAATGCTAGCTAACTGCATACAACATGGCTGCCGACCTAACTGTAAATGGAAGCTGAGATAGGCCCTAGGCCTGACACACACCAAAATGGCTGATGGCCTATTAGTCTCTACATCAGTGTTCCCCAACTCCAGTCCTCAGGGACCGCTAACAGGTCATGTTTTCAGGATTTCCTAAGTGTTGCACAGGTGATGTAATTATTGTCGGTGCCTCAGACATTGCCACAGGTGTTCTTACCATAGGATATCCTGAAAACATGACCTGTTGGTGGTCCCTGAGGACTGGAGTTGGGGACCCCTGCTCTACATCACAAAGGCTCTATGCATCCTCTCCTCCTACAGATACAATGCTCTAAAGTACTGGGGGCTCTAGGTGTCCTCTCATCCTACAGGTGCAATACTCTGCGGTACTGGGGGCTCTGGGTGTCCTCTCATCCTACAGATACAGCACTCTGCAGTACTGGGGCACTTAGTATCTTCTCCTCAAACAGATACAATACTTTGCAGTACTGGGGGCTCTGGGTGTCCTCTCATCCTACAGATACAGCACTCTGCAGTACTGGGGCACTTAGTATCTTCTCCTCAAACAGATACAATACTTTGCAGAACTAGGGGCTCTGGGTGCCACTCTCCCTCTCTATTTCTCTTCCCCTCTTTTTATGTCTTTCTTTTTGCTCTCTCTTTCTGACTCTCAAATATCTCTACTAGAGATGAGCGAGCAGCCAAATACTTGGGTCTTCATTATTAGAGTCGAGCTTTTCGTAAAATTCGAGAGCTCTACTCTAGTAACGAACCCCATTCACTACAATGGGAGACTCGAGCATTTTTGTATGTGGGACGCCGGGTTCCGAGCTTTTTTTTTTTCTTTTAAAGTTTCTCTCCCTCTCTCTCTAGCGAGCACCATCGAGTATGCTAATACTCGAAAGAGCATCAAGCTGGGAAGAGTAAGTTCGCTCAACTCTAATCTCTACTTCTCTTCATCTACATCTCTTCCTCTTGCTTTCTCTCTCACTATTTATCGTTTTCTATTTCTTCCCACTCTTTCTTTCTCTGTCTATTTCTCTTCCTCTCATTCTCTCTGGGTGCCCTCATCTCCTACAGAGACACTACAGTACTAAGGGCTTTGGGTGTCCTCTCCTCCTATTTCTATATTTCTCTTTCTCTCTCTTTTTCTCTTTCTATGTGTCTTCCTTTCTTTTTATCTCTCGCTCTCTTCCTTTTACTTTCTCACTCTCCCTCTTTCTCTTCCTCTTACTTTCTCTCTTTCTTTTCATCTTTCTCTTACGCTCTTCCTTTTACTTTCTCTCTCTCTTCCTCCCTCGCTCTCTTCCTCTTTCTCATTCTCTCTCTTCCTTTTTTTTCTCATTCTCTCTCTTCCATTCTCATTCTCTTTTTTTCCCATTCTCTCTTCCATTTTCATTCTTTTTCCCTCTTCCTTTCTTGTTTTCTCTCTTCCGATCCCTCTTAGTCTTTCATTCTCTCTCCCTCTTTCTTTCTTTCTCTTCCTCATTTTTTCTCTTTCTTTCTCTCCCTCTTCCACATTTCTCTTCCTTCTTTCTTTCCACATATGTAATATAGCTGCTCTTCAGTTCCCCAGGAATTATCCTATGATTCATCAGCCATTTTTTAGGATCATTGTATATTGTAGCACCCGCTGCATACTATCTCAGTCTCTAAGAACTCAATGTAGTGTTGTACACGCAAGCATATTGCCTCATACAGGGAAAGTTATTATGTTACGTTTCGGAGATATAAAACACACATATCCAAAACATCTACACTACAGAATCAACTTAGAAAATTGCACAGGGAGAACTGTGGAGGCTTTTATTAGGTGATTCAGTGCAGCAGGAGACCCGATGGCACTAGATTATGTAACTATCAAATTAGAGCTCCCCCACTGCACGTCTTTTCACGATTGTGGATAGGTCATGCCCCCATTGTCATTTTATTCCAAATTTTATTTTACATCATGTTGTTTTGAAGCTCACGTTAAGCTCCGATGCAAAAATACAAAGATAACAACCATATGAGGATTGATTCTGTAATAAACTGAACAGACAGTTGCTATTATTTATATAGAGAAATAAAAAATTAGAAGCAAGTCAATATATATATATATATATATATATATATATATTCATTCATATTCTATGCAGGCATAGATGTGGAAAAGTTGAATTCTCTTTTCCTATCCATGATTTTTTTTTTACCCTACTGCCATAATGTGTTTATCATAGCTCATTGGCAAATATACAATGACATTTAAATATTTCACAAATATGTGTCCACAAACTCTTCTAAAGGAAGGAAGTATATCACAGCCGTGCAATCTCCAGCCAAGATCTGTATGAAGGGTGAGAAAAAAAAACGCGATTGAACTCAATGTTCATGTGCCCACTCACAGAGTGGTTGTTTTGAGATCCAGAACTAAAAGCCCATTTACACGGGGCGAATGTCAGGCAAACGATGCCCAGAAGATCAAAAATAGTGGCAGCATCCAATGGTGAATTTAAACTAAAAACAACTTTTATTACTCCATAATATAAAATGCAGGCAACGTTTCGACTGTAGGAAGTCTTTCTCAAGCCTTAAAGTTTAACTTCACCATTGGATGCTGGCACTATTTTTGATCTTCTGGACAATACACGGGGACTGGAGGTCCATGGTCCCATGAGTGGCTTTGCATATATAAAATACCTCCGCATCAATGTGCATCTTCGGGAGTGCTGCGGGTTATCTGTGTTGGATATAGTTGGGGAAACGATGCCGACACTCGTCCCTACATGTCCTTGCTCCCATGCTGTCACACAGGACCTAGTATTGCTGGCTCACTCACAGAGCAGCCATCAGGGGCAGTACAAATGATGGACGATGAACTCATCGCTCATCATTTAGTGTAAATAGCATCTGTTCAGTATCCCCGCATGGTTCAGGTAGCCGGCTCAAGGTCAAGTCAGCCTTCCATCCTACCGAGGTCGGTAAAATGAGTACCCAGCTTGGTGGGGGGTAATAAATAAAAAATTACCTGAAAGCGCTGCGGAATAACTTGGCGCTATACAAATAACAAGATTTACTGAACGGCCGCTGTATTAAGTGAATGGAGACAGGCGGGGGAGCTTCCATGCAACAGCACGGGAGCAAGGAAACACACGGACGAGTGTAGGGCATCACTTGCCCGACAGTCGTCTTGTGTAAATGGGCCTACAGGAATGTTCAAAGGTGGTAGATTTATTAGGTATTATCTACAGAGATTATAGCAAATCTCTGCAGCAAATCCAACACTTATGAACAGAGCTGTAATCTAGTTGGACAACTGCACAGTCTGATGCTACATTAACCCATCCTATCTGATTTGATAGTTAGATCATTTGTGTTGCAAGAGAATGCTGTATGGCATTTTATTGTATTTTTTTTATAAAAAATGACTTCCACTCTGTATGAGTTCTTTGATGTTTAAAAAGTTGTAAATTTTTGAAAATGAAAATGCTTACCTCTGTGAGATCTTTGAAGTAGACTTAGATCTGACTTACGGATAAATTATTTTCATAACTGTGAACGAATATGGTTTCTATGTGTATGAATTCCCTAAGTGATAATCAGATTTGGTTTCAGTGTAAAACATTGCCCACATTTAGAACAAGGAACTCTCCTCTCTCTTGTGTGAATTTTCTGATGGCTATGAAGAGATGATTTCACTGCAAAACGTTTCCTACATACAGAACAAGAAAAGGGCTTCTCTCCTGTGTGAATTCTCTGATGTATAACAAGATATGACTTCTTTGCAAAACATTTCCCACATTCTGAACAAGAAAAGGGCTTCTCTCTTGTGTGAATTCTCTGATGTAAAACAAGAGATGACTTTGTTGTAAAACATTCCCCACATTCTGAACAAGAAAATGTATTATTTTCTGCGTGACTTCTCTGATGTCTTTCAAGCCATTCTTTCTTAGTAAAACATTTCTCACATTCTGAACATGAATACGGCTTCTCCCCTGTATGAGGTCCCTGATGTTTTCCCCTGTTGTAACTTTTCTTCTGCTCATCAGTTGGTGATGAATCAGAAGATGAGACCTGTATAAGAGGAGCAGATGATGGATCTTTGCTGTGAAGGGCTGTGGGCACATCTGGGATAATGGCAGGCTCTTCATATGTAGCTTGTGTGATACCACAATCTTCTGCTTTACAATCTGCAGATATCAGAAGTCCCTCTGAGCTCACGGTACCGTCATCTGCCAAGAATAAAACTTATTTCACTATTTTTTTAAATAAAAAACATATATTGGTATTTTATAAAATTACTAGATAGAGATTTCCAAACAAATTACAAGTCATGTAGCAAAATACAATTAGTAACCAGGAACAATGGTAACAAAACAGATTACAATCAGTTGACCTCATAGCTAGCAACAGTAGCTACTGGTGTTAGGCCACTAGCAGTGGTGTGGTGCCAATGTAGGTAGACCACTTGACTGCTATTGGCGTGAGGTCAAATTGACAGACCACTGCTCCATGGCTGAGTCCTCAGGACCTCTTTAAATGTCTGCACAAGATAAACAAGTGCTTTGTTTCTAATAGTCCTGCCCATCTGGATGCCTCCTGCCCACGACTGGATAAATGCTGCAGAATCTGTGGCGGGCATCTGCACCGCGAATCCACAGCAAATACCACCAGTTACTTTCTATGGAGATCTGCTGCTACCTACACAAGAGCAGAAATGAATAGCAATTTCCGCTCATGGAGGAAAAAAAAGATCAAAGCATGCTCCATTTTTTATGCGGGAACTGCACGGATGGCTTCTAAAGAAGTCAATGGAAGCCGTCTGACCTGCGGCCATTCCAGAATGTCAATTTTTTGAATGGCCGCGGATTCCGCGTCATTGCCGCCTTAGGGAAATCTGTACTGCGCATGTGCACCAGCGCTTTGGACGGCCCATCCGCAGGAGTCACTGACTGCGATCAGGGGCGGATTCTGTATGGGATTCCGCTGTCTGAATCTGGCTCTGCTACAGAATTCACCTCTTCTCAATGATGAGTTGATATCTGCACAGAAATACACGATAAAACCAGCTTTAATATATGCACCAAATGGTGTGAGTTTGGAGGCCTGCTGCAGTCATTCCACTGCCAATCAGTCCCGTGTGGACCCAGCCAAAAAGTGTGGGCTGCACCCGGGCCGTTGTCCTTTCCAAACATGTTTATTAAGAATTTTTTGTAGTTTCTGGAGGTGAGAACAGCGATAGGGAGATCCCTAAACATATATAGGATTCATGGATTTATTAGCATCTTGATGGTTGCTATCCTGCCGACCCACAATGGTTCATATTTAAAAAAAATGGTTAGATCATGCTCAAGATCTTGGAATAATTGTAGATAATTATAAACAAATAGTGTTCAGGATGGGAAGGATAGTTTACCCCCTAAAGAGGTAAGGAGTCCAATACCTAGAGAATTGAGAATTTGAGATTTAGTGATGTTTAGCTTGTAACAAGGTCTGCTGCTACATTTATTTAGTGTCTCTAACACTGCAGGTAAAGAGGATTCTGAGTTAGTAAGGGCTAGAATTGTGTTGTCCGCTAACAAACTGATTTTCTGTTCCTTTTCCCCTATAGTAATTCCAGATACATCTTTTGCGCTCCTTACACATTCCGCTTTGGGTTCCGAGACCAGAGAACATATTAAAGGTGATTACAGACATCAGAGTGCCGTTGGAGATATTAAATGTTTTAGAGGTACATCCTGGGGTTATTACAGCAGCAGATGGGGCAGAGTATAGTGCCATAATTCAGTCATATGCCACTCCAGATATCCCAAATTTGAGGAGAGTTTCACTTGGGTATCCCCCATAGACTCGGTCAAATAACTTTCCTGCATTGAGGGAAAGAAGCAGAGAAGGCATCTGAGTTTCTCGATAAAGTTACTAGTGTTTCCAAATCTACGTGTGCCATCAACCGGTGCCAATCCTTAAGAAATAATAATAATAATCTTTATTTGTATAGTGCCAACTTATTCCGCAGCGCTTTCAGGCATGGATAAATGCAAAACAATACAACAATTGCAACAATTACAATGTGAGATACATTGGGTTAGACACAAATGGGTTGAGGGTGGTACAGGAGGTGCAGGGGTTGGGGAACACTGGCAATAGGAAATTTAAAAGGCAAACAGGGTGGAGCACCATAGGGAGGGGTGAAGGACTAGATCAGGAGATTTGGTATGCTTCCCTGAAGAGGTGCGTTTTTAAGGCACGTCTGAAATTTCGTGTATCAGGAATTGTCCGGATGCCTTGGGGTAGAGCATTCCAGAGGATGGGTGCTGCTCTGGTGAAGTCCTGAAGGCGAGCATGTGAGGTTCGTATTACAGGGGTGTTTAGTCTGAGTGTGTTAGCCGATCGGAGTGAGCGGGCTGGGTGGTGTACGGACAGGAGGGAGGTGATGTATGGTGGCGCAGCGCCATGCAGAGCTTTGTGAGTGAGGTAGAGGAGTTTAAATTTAGTTCTGCAGTGGATGGGCAGCCAATGCAGCGACTGGCATAATGCAGAGGCGTCTGAATAACGACTGGATAGAAAAATGAGCCTAGCTGCTGCATTTAGTATGGATTGGAGTGGAGCGAGTCTAGTGCGGGGGAGGCTGATGAGTAGCGAGTTGCAGTAGTCAAGCCGGGAGTGGATGAGGGCAACCACGAGCGTCTTTAGCGTGTCCGTGGTTAGGAACGGACGTATTTTAGCAATATTTCTGAGGTGCATGTGGCATGTTTGGGCCAGGGATTGGATATGGGGGGAAAAGGAAAGGTCAGAGTCCAGTGTGACCCCAAGGCATCGGGCATGCCGTCTGGGGGTTATGATGGTGCCAGACACTGGAATGGAGATGTTGAGGGGAGGTCGGTTAGAAGGTGGAAAGACAAGGAGGTCAGTTTTAGAGAGGTTTAGTTTGAGAAAAAGGGAGGACATAGTGTTAGAGACAGCGGACAGACAGTCGGTGATATTTTGGAGGAATGGTCCAGAGATCTCACGAGAGGAGGTGTATAGTTGGGTGTCGTCAGCGTAGAGATGGTATTGGAGGCCAAATTTGTGGATGGTTTGTCCAATTGGGGCAGTACAGATAGAGAAGAGAAGGGGACCAAGGACCAAGCCCTGGGGTACCCCAACAGCGAGAGGTAGTGGAGCAGAGATAGAACCAGCAAAGGCAACACTGAAAGAGCGGTCAGAGAGGTAGGAAGAGAACCAGGAGAGACCAGTATCCTTTAGACCAATGGAGTGGAGCATAGTGAGAAGGAGATTATGGTCGACAGTGTCAAATGCAGCAGACAGGTCAAGGAGGATTAGTAGGGAGTAATCACCTCTCGACTTTGCAGTCATCTGGTCATTTGTTACTTTTGTAAGGGCAGTTTCGGTCGAGTGTAGAGAGCGGAAACCAGACTGGAGGGGGTCGAGGAGTGAGTTGTCAGAGAGAAAGCGAGTAAGGCGGGAGTAGACCAGACGTTCCAGTAATTTGGAGATGAAGGGGAGGTTTGAGACTCACACCTGATCTTGAAAAACCAGAGTAGGTAAAATATCTGCAACCTTGTGCATAAAATCTTTGAATATCTGTTTAAGGCCGTGTTAAGTAATGATATAGGGTGGAAGTTTCTAGGTCTATCTGGGATTTTCCATGGTTTAGGGAGCAATAATCATTACATGTAACATCTCTGGGGATTCTAAGTGTTGGTTGTAAAAATGATGGGTCATCCTGGAGATTATAAAGTGAAGCATGGGCATTATCTATAGTATTCAATACAGTTTGAGGGTTGAATATTTTTTCATTTTGTGTGATAACATTTTAATATATTTTAGCGTTAGCGGCTCCAGGTTAGAGATATGATGTTAATAGTCCGCTCACTTTATTTATTTTTTACTATAATACCTGGCTTTTATTTTCCATAGCACTGGTTTACATTGTCCTTAGCGAATATCTCCCCACTCGGCAGTGAAGGTTCGGTGCGGGTGACAGGTGAGTTGCGGCAGTCAGCGGGGGGGGGGGGGGGGAGAGATCTCCCCTCCGTTCCTCCCCGCTCTCCCCCGGAGCTCCCCGCACGCCGCCGTCAGCCAAATCTTTGCTCCCGAGCGGGCAGGTACTCGCTCATCTCTAATAAAGATAGCCTACAGGCTCTTTTTTTGCACCACATTTTGACACCTTTGTGTGACCATTCGTAAACGATTTTGGCGTCATTAGATTTGTTACATCCTCACCACCGCTGTAAATTCATAAAATTGGATTCTGATACATTAGGAGACTGTCAGGCCGGGTCAAACTTCCTATGTTAAGTCTAGTAGCACTGTTACATTTCAGCCAACAGTTCCTCTTGGGAGAGTCAAGAGTTGCTATGCGACGTTCATATCAAGTGCTTACCAGTTTGACTGTTGCCATGTCCCCAAAACGTGGAAGACCAAGCCATGGTCAGCAAACAGTTCAAGCCAAATCCTTGACTTGACAACATACAGCTTATAATCGCAAGTGAATGCGTGCCTCCAGTAGGTAAACATCACGCCATACTGAAATTCAAACTCTGGGATTCATGGACAACATGTGGCAACATTGTAAGGCCCTGCACAAGGGATTGGGAATGTTTTCAATATGACCTTTCCATTCTGGCAACACAGCCTGTAGTGGTCATGGCTCCATTCAGCTCGAAAGTTCAGGGCCTAACAATGCTGGCAAATGTTGTCTATGGATCCTAGAGTTTGAACGTCAGTATGGCATAAGGTTGACATACTGGACACACAGTCTTCCCTGTTTTGGGGACATGGCAACATACTGTTTGAAGAGTTTAACACTTGCATGAAGAATGCTGAAGCCTTCACAGTTCAGCAAGTGATATTGGTAGAACTAGATTCACTTAAAGGCGTATGCTCAGATGGAAGTTGGTAGACTGAAAATGTAGTTTATCCTGAAGTCCTTGCCAATTCAAATAATCAGTTCTTACAACTTTTACAACCATTCCTTCAAAACATTTTATTTTTGTGTGGCGAATAGAGATGAGCGGGTATACTCGCTAAGGCACATTACTCAAGCGAGTAGTGCCTTAGCCGAGTATCTCCCCACTCATCTCTAAAGATTCGGGGGCCGTCGAGGGGTGAGGAGCGGTGGGGGAGAGCGGGGAGGAACGGAGGGGAGATCTCTCTCTCCCTCTCTCCCCCCGCTCCACGCCGCAACTCAGCTGTCACCCGCGCCGGCCCCCGAATCTTTAGAGACGAGCGGGGAGATACTCGGCTAAGGCACTACTCGCTCGAGTAATGTGCCTTAGCGAGTATACTCGCTCATCTCTAGTGGCGAACATTGGGTCAATCTAGTTATATAAAATTTAGAAGATAGTCTGTTGATTCAATGTGTAGTATCGGTGAAAAACATATATGTGCGCGCAGGTCTTGTGTGTGAAAAAAGGTCTTGCAACGTCCATATATTAAGAAAATTTTATTTTTGTGTCAGTTGATATAAATCGGTGGGTTGATCTGTTTACTAGAAGCAGATGAGTCTAGAGATGGCCACATAACTCTGTTAAATCTCCTGCAATCAGGACAGAGACGTTCTTTTAATGGTTTAATGGTTGATTTTCTTGAAAAAAAACACAATAAAATATTGTCCGTTTTTTTTGTTTGAGGCATAAATGACTCCTGTAGTATAATTTATATTAACCCCTTAGTAACGGCCCTATAGTGTTTTTACATCCTGCCGTTGCAGGACGTGTATTAAGGGAGATAGCGCTGCTATCTCCCTCCATACAGCACGGATGTCAGCTGTTTATTACAGCTGAATCCCCGGGCAATAGCCGCGATCGGCCAGACGGATGATCGCGGCTATTAACCCTTTAAATGCCACTGTCAATTCTGACAGCGGCATTTAAATCCCCCAAACAATGTTCGGTGAGATCGGGGGAGCCGTGCAGATGTCATGGCAGCTGGGGGCCTTTTCAAAGGCCTCAGGGCTGCCTTAGCAGACTGCCTATCAAGCCATCCCCGTGGGGTGGCTTGATAGACTGCCTGTGAAAAAGCAGTATGATGTAATGCTATAGCATTACGTCATACTGCAGGAGCGATCAAAGCATTGCTGGTTGTAGTCCTCTAGGAGGACTAAAAGAAAGATCAATAAAGTTTTAGTAATTATTATTAAAAAAATAAAATAAATAAATGTTAAAAAGCACTTTGCCATTTTTGCAAAAAAAAAAATCAAAATAATAAACCAAAAATACGTGTTTGGTATCGCTGCGTCCGTAAAAGTCCGATCTATCAAAGCAATGCATCATTTACCCCGCAGGGTGAACGTGGTCCGAAAAAAAAAATAAAGAACGCCAGAAATGCACTTTTTTGATCACCCTATCTCAGAGAAAAAATGTAATAAAAAGCTAAATGATATCATTTACATCTTTTAGGGGTGGATTTTGTCCCCCATTCATCTTCCAGTCTCAGCTTGCTTTCCTCTATGTGAATTTGGAGCAGTTGAGAGTCCCCAGTCCTGGAGAAGCTGTCAGCTAAGCAGGCGAGTCAAAAACTAGTTTCTTCCCCTCTCTTGTGGCTACTAATTCCACAGGAAACCCCCATTTGTACGGGATATTGTTGGCACACAGAATTTTCGTGGCTTAGCTAATTTGCGACGTCTTGGCAGAGCGGCCGCAGGTAGATCAGTAAACTTGGAAAGGTCTTCTAATCTGTCTGGGAGATGGTGTATATTCCTAGTCACTAACGTCAGTTTATCCTTAAAATGATGGAAATGTAAATGGGTGATAACATCTCTTGGAGTTGATGCAGGCAGTGATTTAGGTTTTGGTATTTGGTGCATGCTGTCTATTAACAGATCAGTTTCAGGTGTATCTGGAAGGACCGCAACAAAGAAATATGTACGATATTCTGCAAGTTGCTCAGTTTCATCTCATTTTGGTTATGCCGACTCAAGCGGAATAAGTTGGCGCTATACAAATAAAGATTATCATGTATGCAGCAAAATCACACGTCTTTAGCAAGACCGATCTTCTAAAACTGCACATTCAATTTCAGTGCCTACCTCCCCTCTAGGGCATTATTTATATCCACTAACTTATTGTGAGCTTCTATTTTAGATTCAATATGAGAAGTACGGTCTCCCAGTGCTGTAAACTGTGTTTGAATGCGCAAAATTCATTAGATTACTCAATGCATTTCAGCTCCGTGGATCCTTACTCATGGCATGTGGTTTATAGTGGATTCCATGGTGAGAATAAATGGGTTAGCATGCAAACAGGCCAAATATTGATCCAATTTACCTAAAGTGGTAAAAGAAGATATACGACACGCAAGATAAAAGACATCAAAGAAATCAAGATATATTTCACCATGCAAGACATACAAGATCAAAAGATACAACCAAGATATATAAATAGTGTATCAGCAAGATATACATGAACATTTAGTCCTGTCTATTACCTGGTGATGGGAGCGGCTGGCGGGTCTCCATCATGGCCTCCTTGTACAGATCCTTGTGTCCTTCTAAATACTCCCACTCCTCCATGGAGAAATAGACAGCGACATCCTGACACCTTATAGGAACCTGACAACACAATATACAGTCATCACCCAGAAGCCTCCAGCGCTTATAATATATAATGTCCCAGCATTCCCTGCAGCGTCACCTCTCCAGGCAGCAGCTCAATCATCTTGTTGGCAAGTTCTAGAATCTTCTGTACATTATTGTCCTCGTATATCAGGGCGTGAGGTGGGGGCCTCGTGATTGGGCTCAGGGGCCTTCCCCATTTATCACACTTAGGAGTCCGACAGCCATCACTAGAGGTCTTCTTCACTACTTTGTAATCCTATATATGGAGAGATATTAATAAATATCCAGAATCTCTCCTCTCTCCCATGACATTATCGGTTATTATAGATAGGAATGATGTAATGTGATATCAACAGAATCTCTCCCCTCTCCTGTGACATCATCTGTTATCATAGATAAGAATGATGTAATGTGACATCATCAGAATCTCTCCCCTCTCCTGTGACATCATCTGTTATCATAGATAAGAATGATGTAATGTGACATCATCAGAGTCTCTCCCCTCTCCTGTGACATCATCTGTTATTACCATAGATACGATTGAGGTAATATAACATCATCAGAATCTCTCCCCTCTCTAGTGACATCATCTGTTATTATTATAGATAAGAATGATGTAATGTGACATCATCAGAATCTCTCACCTCTCCAGTGACATCATCTGTTATTACCAAAGATAAGAATGATGTAATGTGACATCATCAGAATCTCTCACCTCTCCAGTAATCTCGAAGAGTATCTCTACGATGAGATTTAATATACGTTTTACCATCTTCTTTCTGTCATTCATGCTCAACGGTGAATCTGGAATATGACATTATATAGAAGATATCAGAAGATTCTATTTTGTAGAACCTGGAAGGAAGGAAGATGAGCCAATATGAATGGGCGAGTGCTGCCTCTGATTGGCTGAGAGCAGGGACCAATTAGAGGCAGCTCTCAGCTGTTATTTAATCAGAGGCAGCCCATTCAGCAGGCGGGGATTTTAAATCCTCGTCTGCTGAATACTACTGAGAGCAGCTGAGTCCCGGCAGCTGCACAGAGGTGAGAATAATTTTTTTTTTACTACTGTATTGCCGGCTCCATTGAATTTAATAGGAGAACTTTGCGCTCCTCTGTGACAGATGTGGCACAGCTGTGGCAGAGGATAGCGGGCAGCACTCTTTTTGAGCGTCAAAACGCCCGTGTGACCGAGCTCTTTTTTGCAGATAAATGCTACTAGCAGGATTTGTTTCCGTCGTGCCGCCAGCTTAGGTCACGCGATTTTTTGAACGCATCAGTTATGCGCACAAAAAATTAGTGCGGCTGAGCCCTAAGTCTTTTAGCAGGAGTTTTGTTATGCCTAATTGTTAGATATTGACAGGCAGACCAAATGTGACCGGGTCAGCAGGGACCCGCCCCCATGACTCTTCTCCACATTCCTTTCTGGTCTTTGGATAATTGTTCATGTATAACCCCGCAGTGTCCCAGAGAACATACTGTAGATGTCTGTAATGTGGGCGCCGGTCAGGATATTATGCTGCCTGTAGTTCGAGGAGTGTAAGACTCCTCACAGGTTCCCTTTATCACAGAACCAGGCTGATGAAGGCTTGTATTATGTGGTAAGAGGTCATTTTTAATGATGTTATTTAATGTGCCGTATAATGAGAGGTGCAATTTATTTTTAAAAAAAAAAAACTATTTTCCATTGTGTAGAATTGAAAAAAAAAATTCTACCATTGCTTTTGTTTTACTGTTATGTCATCCACCGCTCGCAGAGCCCCGCACAGAAATAGAGCACGCCATGATTTGTTTGCCGCACGATATTTCGCACGGCCAAACTGCGGCCATCTGCATAGGATTGCGTTTGTTAACGCAATCCTATGCAGGCTTCCAGCAGCGGAAATTCCGCGGAATTTCTGCTCGTGTGCAGGCGACCTTAGGGTTCCCCAACTCAGCCCTTTCCGCCATCTCTTTTGTAGGAAATACTAAAGTATTTCATTAAAATTTGGATTTTAGAAAACTATATCACTTTTACTACAACTAAAAAAAATGTAAGCCACTGTGGCATAACTTTTAGATGTTGCCTTTTTTCTACTTGCCATAAGAGTATCCACAACTGCCCCATGTTCCTTAATCTCTGCCCCTCAGTAACCAGGCCACCAGTTGTAACTGGTGAATGCTGGGGCAGTTTACTGGGCCCAGCATGGTAAAGGAATCGAGGTCTGAACTGTTAGACTCAAAATCAGAGGACACCACGGCCCTTTCTGCTTGGCAAATTGAACATATTTTTGGGAACGGAGGCCCTCCTTGGGAATGCAAGGCATGTGGAAAATGTGTTGTGTGTTGGAATATTGACACTCAAAAAACCTTTTGCAAATATGCAAGTACCCGTGTATACCACATTCTGCAGACTATTACACTGTTGACTTTTGTCACTGTTTTCTTGTGGGGGTGCACTTTGCCACTTTTAGCACTTACTTTTTGCATGCATCACATATAATAGAATATACTGAAATACTGTATTCAATATTAGACTCTATAAAAAAAAAGTATGCTAACTTCTGCTTCATTGTTCCGCCTGAGCATGCTGATGCTGCGATCACTACTATGTTTTTATCTTCTTTTTTGCCCACTATTTAGGTGAGATATTAGGTCAGGTGTTTTTCTTATGTGCCTAATAAGGTTTGACTGCACTATCTATATTCATATTGCTTTATTATACTTTTATCATATCATTTGTATGTTAAAAGGACTTGCGAAATATAATATCAGGTGACTTAGGTGTTCTCGTATCTGGAGTATACTACTGACTGGCACGGTATTGGAGTATGATCATTTTTGTTTCATTGTTCAGTCCATGGACCAACAGTATTATTTCTTTTTTTTGTTCCCTGTAGGTGATGTGAGACACAAGGTCTGGTGTTTTCTTTAGGTGTTTAATAGGGTTGGATTGCACTGTTTATATTGTTTTTGTATTATACTTTTATGATATATTACCAGATTGTATGAACCTGCTTGTATGGACACTGCATACTATTATTTTTGCAACGAGTTCTAATAAAATTATATTTCCTATGCTCCTGTGTGTTGAACTTAGTGGTTTGGTATAGCTTCTTTAACCCCTTCCCGCTCCATGACGTACCGGTACGTCATGGAGCGGCGGGGTATGTATGAAGAGAGGTTGCGTGGCAACCTCTCTTCATACAGTGCAGGCGTCAGCTGTTTAATAGCCGACCGTGGCTATTAACCATTTAAATGCCGCTGTCAATTCTGACAGCGGCATTTAAATTCCCCGAACGATGTTCGTGGGGTTCTGCACGGCCCCCCCGCGGTGAGATCGGGGGAGCCGTGCAGGTATCATGGCAGCCGGGGGCCTAATGAAAGGCCCCAGGGCTGCCTTACCAGACTGCCTATCAAGCCATCCCCGTGGGGTGGCTTGATACACTGCCTGTCAAAAAGCAGTATGACGTAATTACGTCATACTGCAGGAGGAATCAAAGCATTGCATGTTAAAGTCCCCCAGGGGGACTTCAAAGTAATGTAAAAAAAAAAATCTATAAAGTTATTTTAATTGAAAAAAAAAGTCAAAGTAAAAGTTTAAATCCCCCCCCCCTTTTGCCATATCTATTATTAAAAAATCTAAATAATAAATTAAAAATATGTATTTGGTATCGCCACGTCCGTAAAAGTTCAAACTATCAAAGTAGCGCAATATTTTTCTCGCACGGTGAACATCGTCCGAAAAATAAAATAAAGAACACCAGAAATGTACTTTTTCAGTTACCCTGTCTCCCAGAAAAAATGCAATAAAAAGCGAACAAAAAGTCGTATGTATTCCAAATTGGTACTATCAGAAACTACAGGACATCCCGCAAAAAACGAGCCATCGCTCAACTATGTCGACAAAAAAATAAAAAAGTTATTGCGCGCACAAAATGACCGCAGAAAGTAATTGAAAAAAATTAAATATCTTTGAAAAAAAATAACGAGTAGTATAGTAAGAAAAAACCTATACAAGTTTGGTATCATAGTAATCATACCGACCCATAGAATAAAGTTATCATGTCGCTTTTGTTGCCGTTTGTGCGCCGTAGAAAGAAGACGCACTGAAAGATGGCGGAATGTCATTTTGTTTTTTTATTTTACTCCACTTAGAATTTTTAAAAAAAGTTTTTCAGTACATTATACGGTACTTTAAATAGCACCATTAAAAAATACAACGCGTCCCGAAAAAAAACAAACCTTCATACAGCGACGTAGATGGATAAATAAAGGAGTTACGATTTTTTTGAAGGGGGGAGGAAAAAACGAAAATGGAAAAAGAAAAAGGGGCCACGTCATTAAGGGGTTAATAGGTAAAAAGCTTTTTCTTTGTAAATCTCTTAATTCTATCATCTTCCTGAGGCTGCCTTCACACAAACATATATATATGCAGCTATTTACCTGCGTATATACACCAGGCTATCTGAATGAATGCATTGGATTCAATGCATTCTATCAGATGGCCGGGGTATATACACAGGTAAATAGCTGCGTATATATGATCTTGTGAAGGCAGCCTGAACCTGTATCCAGCAGTACCCCAAGAAATACTTAGTGTTCAGAGTCGGACTTGATTTTTTATTCATTTACTATCCACCCCAGACCTGACAAAAGCTCTATCGTCTGGGTCGGATCAGTTGACATGGTAGGTTTATCATCTGCTATAATTAACAGATCATCCAGGTATGGGACAATATTAACCCTTGACCTCTGAGGTGAGCTATTGGCTCTATCTTTATTTTGGAAAGTAAACACAGGGCCGTTGCCAGACCAAAGGCCGACACACAAACTGAAAATAGTGAATGTCTGAGTCCATTTGAACTGCAGACCTATTTTTGGTTAGTTTGATGGACTGGTATATGGTAATAAGCACCCTTTAATCTAAGGTACATAAGACGCTGTTTTGCTTTATCAGAGATAGAGTAGATTTAATGGTTTCCATTTTACATTTCCTTTAAGATTTATTAGTATTTCCAGAGGATGCCTTTGGCTTGGTAACTAGAAATATTTTTGAAAAGTAAGCTTTTTCCTGTTCACTAAGAGGAACTATTACACCTATCCATAAAAGGTCCTTCACCCCTTGTATTCTTTGGTGGAAATTTATGAACCGATTAGTTGTAATCACAGATCTCCCAGGTGATAGTGAGTAAAATTCTATCCTATAACCCTGCTGGATTATTGGCAGTACCCATGCATTATCAGAAATCAGAGGCCATTTCCCATAGTATAGGAGCCATCTGCCTCCCACTGGCTGTTTGACTTCAGAGGCTATTTGGAGTGGGAATGGGAGTGGAAGTTTTTTACCTTTCCTTCCCTTAGGAGAAGACCATCTGCACGATTTTCCTTTACCTCTGATCTGTCTCTGCAGGTAGTCAGGTCTTTAAGAGGGATCTATTTCCCAGCTTTTTCCAGGATTTTGTTCAATTTGGCATCAAATAAATATTCACTCCGAATGGGGATGTTGCATAGATGTTTTTTGGACATAGTATACACTCTCCATGCTTTCAGCCATAAAGCCCTCATAGAGGCATTATTCAGACTTGCATTTCTTGCAGCAATCCTGGGGGATTCTACGGATGCATCCGCCAAGAAGCCGGACGCTTTTTTAACCCCTTAATGACACCGCGTATTTTGGCATTGAGGACCAAGCGATTTTTTGGTATTTTTCCATCTCCATTTTTCAAAAGCCATAACTTTTTTATTTTTCCGTGGACGCGGCCATATAAGGGCTTGTTTTTTGCGTGGCGATCTGTAGTTTTTATCGGTGCCACTTTTGGGTACATAGACAATATCGTAATTTTTTTTTTTTTTTATGATAACGGAGAGAAAATGCATCAATTCTGCCATAGATTTCTTTTTCTTTTTTTTACAGCGTTAATCATGCAGCATAAATGACACACTAAATTTTTTCTGCGGGTCGGTACGGTAACAACAATACCAAAATTGTTATATTTTTTTTAGGTTTTTACACTTTTTTGCAATAAAACCCCCTTTTTTTTGGAAATATTTTTTTTTCTCTATAGCTGCATTCAAAGTCCTGTAACTTTTTTATTTTTCTATGTACGGAGCTCTATAAGGGCTTATTTTTTGTGAGATGAGCTGCAGTTTTTATTGGTACTATTTTGGGGAATGTACGGCTTTTTTGATCACTTTTATTGCATTTTTTGTGAGGCAAAATGCTAAAAATTAGCATTTTGCCTCTGTTTTTTAGCGTTTTTTTTTACGCTTTTTGTCGTACAAAATAAAAAGCATGTTCAACTTTTTGTACACGTCGTTACGGATGCGTCAATACCCAATATGTGGGGTTTTCATATTTTTTTCCCCTTTTTTTATGCTAACATTAGAAAAAGCATAAAAAAGGGGTTTTTTTAATATTTTTTTTTACATTTTTCTTTTTTTTACGTTTTTTTTTCTTTTTTTTACACTGTTCGAGTCCCTCTGAGGGACTTGCAGCACTGTGCCTATGATCGCTGTCATAAGGCATGGCAGAGCTACTGCTCTGCCATGCCTTATCGCTTGTACAGCGATTATAGGCACAGGCAATACAGGACGCCAGTGTCTGGCGTCCTGTTGCCATGGTGACAGGCCGGGCTCTCGCGATGACATCGCGATAGCCGGCTGGAGACACAGAGAGAGCGCGATCCCTCTGTGAACTCTTTCCCTGCCGCGATCTACTTAGATCGCGGCAGGGAAGGGGTTAACAGCGGGGGGGTGCATCTCCGATGCCCCCCTGCTGTTGCAGCGGGACGCCGGCTGTGACTGACAGCCGGCTCCCGCTGCGGGATAGCGCTGGATCATATGTGATCTCGCGCTATCCCCAGGACGTACCGGTACGTCCTGTTGCGGGAAGTACCAGGCTCCCAGGACGTACCGGTATGTCCTGGAGCCGGAAGGGGTTAAAGTAAAGAAATACCCATGCATATCTCTTCCCTGGAGGTTCTTTCTTTTAGACTGTCCTCCAGTCTTGTGAGACAGAGAAGCATAGCTCTGGCCATGGATGTGGCTGCAACATTAGCCTCCACCAGGCTAGATGTGGCTTCCCGTGATCTCTTAAGTAATAAATCTGCATTTTTGTCCATAGATTCCCGTAGTTGAGAGAAGTCCTCAAATAGAAGGCAGGTATTTCTGGTTGCTATAGTCACACGTGAACCTACTTTAGGTATTTCAGTCCATAGACTTGTCTCCTCTGAATTATATAGGAGTCTCCTTTTGAACTATCTTGAGAGAGTTAACCTGTTCTCGACCTTTCCCCATCTCATCTGTATTGATCTGGGCTCCCTGACTTTTTGAATCCCCCTTGTACTGTTAACAGCTTTAATTAATTCCTCTAAATTAATTTTAGAAAAGTAATATTTCCTGTCTTCTTTCACAAGGAGTATAGTGAAGTCTTATAAATATTCACTATCCAATAATGCACCATCAGACCACTCAGATTCAGATGAAACTATACTCATGGTGCAAGGTCTTTTAAGTGGTTTGGGCAGGCTGGGGATCTGCCTTCATGGCTTGCACCTCTTCTCTAACCACAGTATGGAGGTCCACATGAAAGATGTTTGCTCCTCCCTCATTATTCTTCCTGTTCATGCAGCGCATAAAGGTTTATTTTTACAGCTTACAAAAATGCTCCTGGCCCAGAGCATAGTTCAGACAACGGGGTCTGCGAATTCCTGCACTTTCAAGTCTGCGGATTCAATAGCCACACTGTCAAACATAGTATATGCAAATATGGGAGAAGAGTTTGGCCCTGCTGCAGAAGATCCTGTCTGAGTAGCAGGGCACAGGGTGTGTCAACCAGTAAGAACACAAGATCAGCATACCAAGGATGATGTGATTTGTTCAAAAAGCCTTGAGTGAACAGCCGAGGCCAAAGATACCAGAAGATAATGAAAAGGTCTCAAGACTGGTCCCCGTGTAGAGATAACATGTTCTTCGCTGTTCACATATGTTCCAAAATATTCCCTCCAAAACAACTTATAACTAATCACCTATGATTCTACTGCACTTGCTTGCGGTTGTTTGGCATTTTAGATGTTAAATTCCTTATCTTGCACATTCTTATTGTGTTTATGTTTTATTGACCAATGGTAATAAATGAATTATAATAAACTTGAATCATTGTAATCAAAGCATGTGCCTCTATAAAAACTGCTGCCCGTCAATCAATAAATAGATACCTGTTGATCATGTCCAGTGGTGTTGTGGTGAAAGTTATTTCCCAAGTTCGGCTATCCTCTAACTGAATTTGGACTCCGGAAGCATATCGGATAGTAAATAGATTTATTTGCTCTAACATCCTCGATCTTGACTTTATTGAGGCTGCGGAATAAAAGGTGTTGGGGAAAAAGTATACAGGAAGGAGAACTGGTTCCATCGGATTGCTAAGTTGTCCACCACCAAGGTTGTGGATCATGAAGAGCAGAAGATGACTATTGAGCCTTGATGCCATCAGATCCATGTCTGGCACACCACATCTGGTGCAGATGTCCACAAAGACTTCCTTGTATAGAGCCCACTCCCTTGAGTCTTTTGTTTTCCTGCTGAGGAGGTCTGCGAATGGCTGAGATGTCTATGTTTTTAGAATAAACTTTAGAATTCTTTGGAATACAACCTGTCTGTCTGTGTCACATTGACTTCCCCAGGCCTGAAACACTTTACTAATTTGGAACTCGGCAACATATTGAGGGGTCCCTGGAATATCCCTAACACACCTGAGAGTGTCTAGCGCTATTTTGAGGCTTTCACATACAAACAGGCTAACTGTTTATCAAATTTACCTACGGTGGTAGAAAAAGATATACCACATGCAAGATATCAAAAACATCCAAGGGAGCAATAAAAATATTAGCATGCAAGACATATAAGAGCAAAAGAAACAACCAAGAAATATAAATAGTGTATCAGCAAGATATGCATGATCATTTAGTCCTGTCTATTACCTAGTGATGTGAGCGGCAGGCGGGTCTCCATCATGGCCTCCTTGTACAGATCCTTGTGTCCTTCTAAATACTCCCACTCCTCCATGGAGAAATAGACAGTGACATCCTGACACCTTATAGGAACCTGACAACACAATATACAGTCATCACCCAGAAGCCTCCAGTGATTATAATATATAATGTCCCAGCATTCCCTGCATCACCACCTCTCCATTCAGAAGATCAATCAATTTGTTGGCGAGTTCTAGAATCCTTTGTACATGGATGTCTTCATGTATCAGGGGGTGAGGTGTGGACCCCGCGTTTGGGCTCAAGGGTTTTCTCTGCCCATCACACACAGGGGCCCGACTGCCATCATTAGAGGTTTTTTTCACTAGTGTGTAATCCTGTATGTGGGGAGACATTAATAAATATTACTACAGACATTTCCAGAGTCCATCACCTCTCCTGTGACATCGTCTGTTATTACCATAGATAAGAAGGATGTAATGTGACATCATCAGAATCCCCCCCCCCTCTCCAGTGACATCATCTGTTATTACCACAGATACGATTGAGGTAATAACATCATCAGAATCCATCACCTCTCCAGTGACATCATCTGTTATTATTATAGATGAGAATGATGTAATCTGACATCATCAGAATCTCTCCCCTCTCCAGTGACATCATCTGTTATTATTATAGATGAGAATGATGTAATGTGACATCATCAGAATCTCTCACCTCTCCACTAAACTCGAAGAGTATTTCTACGGTGAGATTTAATATGCGTTTCACCATCTTCTTTCTGTCCTCCTCCATCCTGAACGGTGAATCTGGAATATGATGTTATATAGAAGATATCAGAAGATCAGATTTTGTACGACCTGAATGGAAAGAAGATGAGCCAATATAAAACCATGTAAGTCCTTTATCAGGAGTTTTATGATGCCTAGTTGTTCGATATTGTCAGCCAGTCCAAATGTGACCAGATTAGCAGGGACCCGCCCCAGTGACTCTTCTCCACATTTCTTGCAAAGTTTTGGATGATTTTTCATGTATAACCCCGCAGTGTCCCAGAGAACATACTGTAGATGTCTGTAATGTGGGCGCCGGTCAGGATATTATGCTGCCTGTAGTTGGGGGAAGTACAAGGCCTCCTTAACACGGGCGACAAAGTCACACAATTTTGTAGCATTGCTACAATGCTACAAATCGCATGTATGAAAAGGCCATGCTTTCTTATGGGGTCCTTCACACATGCAATGTTTTGCAGCATGCAACAATCCAACACAAAAACCTTGCGGGTCCGGCGATATGCCTGAGACTCGCGAGATTTTGTAGCCCATGTTTCCTTATGGAGCCTTCCTCTCTGTTGCATCGCATCGCAGAAAAATGCGGGTTTCAAGTGGTGCGATGCAACTTTGACAGTAGCAAATGCTACTGTCAAAGCTATAATCTAAGCCCTAACTGCAGAAAAAAAATACACATACATCACCTTAGACGCACTGTCAGCCTGGCCGCATCTTCTCCCCGAGTCCCGGCACTGATCTTTTTCTTCTATTCTGGCCAGGATTCGAAAGTCCCCGCCTCCTGATAGCGCTGGCTGTGATTGGCTGATGCTTAGCCAATCATAGCCAGTGCTCGATGAATGGCTGTGATTGAACCAATCACAGCCATTCATCAAGCACTGGCTGTTATTGGCTAAGCGTCAGCTAATCACAGCCAGCGCTTCCAGGAGGCAGGGATTTTTCAATCCCTGGCCAGAAGATGAAGACATGAAAAAGTTCCGGGACTCGGGGAGAAGCTGCAGCGGCGCCACGAACAGTGCGGCAGAGGTGATGTATACTTTTTTTCTTCTCTTTAGCTACAGCTTTTTTTCTGGGTAGGACCACTATTTCAAGCCCCCCCACCCTCAAAAATCCTTGCATGTGATGCTACAATACAAAGTTGCGCGACTTTGTAGTGCTACAAAATAGAAGACACAGCGATATTGCATGGACCAGCGATGCAATATTGCTGCGCTTTTCTTGCAGCGATGCAGTGTCGCCCGTGTGAAGGAGACCCAAGACTTTTCACAAGTTTTTTTCACAGAACTAACCCGATGAAGGCTTCTATTTAGTGACAAACTGTCATTTTTAATGATGTTATTTAATGTGTTGTATAATGAATTGAGAAACATTAAAAAAAAAAAACTTTCCTTTGTTTAGCATTGAAAAAGTTCTACCATTGTTATAGTTGTACTGATGTCATTCATTGTGTGGTAAAAATGATGTTTACTTTATTCTCTGTGTCAGACTACAGCGCTTCCAAATTTATAAAGTTTTTTGCTTTTGTTGAAAAAAAATGACTTTTAAAAAATTTCCTTTTGTGTCATTAGACCCAACTCTTACATATGTGCTTTTTACTGCAGCATTTTGAACGCAGCGGTAATTGCAGTAAAACGCTTCCATTCATTTCAATGGTGGCTTGCAGACATGCGTTCAAACATGGTGCTTTCTACTGTTGCATTTTCGAGAGCTCTATTTTGCCCATTTTTATTTTTCGATCTGTGTGATTCCTTGTATTTTGCAGGCTGAGCTGTAGTTGTTGGTATTTTTGAGGCAAAAAGCAGCTAGAAAGGAAGCAAGGTGTAACCAGAGAATGACGTCATATGATGGAGGAATAAAATAACTGAGCCCACACAAGTATGACTTCAGAAAAATATTCCTCCGTCATATGATGTCATTCTCTGGTTACACCTTGCTTCCCTTCTAGTGGCTTTTTGCCGCAACCGTTTCTGGTGGAGAATGTGGGCATCACAACAGCACCCCGAGCCACGGACGCTCCAGAGACGGAGACCAGGACACAGGAAGACGACGGTAAGTAACCATTGTGTTACTGCCTTTCTCCTGAGCTCTGCTCCCTGTTCTGTAGTTTGGTGTGTGACGTGATGCAATCTGCCGTGTACCAGTGAATGTTGATGTTTTACATGTGCTCAACTTATCTTTTAAGGAGTATGATTCTGAGAGTACTTGATGAGCCTCTAACGGGGGAGGCTGCGAGAAGTGGCAGCGGTAAAAGCTGCCCAGTTTGTTTGGATAAGGAGCTCTGCCGTTTCTCATTGGGACCCATGTGAGGCGCAGCAGGCCAGAGCACGCTATATGTGTAAACTGTCTTATATTAGGGCCACCCAATGAGTCTGACGTGGATGGGGACAAGACACACATCAGTTTTGGCAGGGACATATCGAGTGAGAAGAATGTCCGATCTGTGTAGTGCGTGAGTTTGTATATTCAGGAGTCTGTGTGATTTCTCCTGTAATGAATGTTCTCTAATTTTATGTGAGGAACATATATTTGTGATAGACATGATGATTAGTTAGCGTAAAAGGTCTATTGATTTGTAATAAACTAGATGTATTACGCAGCTGTAGTGATTTGACTCTATAGAGGCTAATGACTGCATAATTTCATCATGGTAGTTGCTTATACACTGGACTTGAGAGAAGGTGGGCAGGAAGGAGGGGGGATTCTATATGATCCGACAAATGAGAATCCTATATGTTACTGATGTAATCTGTTGCACGCCCAAAAAAGGGCTGGTATTATGTGTTACAATAAAGCCTGAGGCTCTACACATTGTAGGGCAGACTCAGCTTAGACGCGCACTTGTGTCTGATCTGGTCGATGATGTGTGCACACTATACAATTTGGAAGCTACAGAATACCCTGAAGCCTGCTGGAGGAAAATATTATCCAGTTCATATTGGTCCTGTTGGAACAACAGCTTAAATGCGTAGATTGGACGGCATTGATCTTGACTGGCTGCTTGTTGTTGTGATAATTCTGCAGGCAGTGTTTGTGTGCTTTCTATGCCATAGAAGGAATGTTGTAGGTTTTAGGGGTCTTCCAGCACAGAAAACCTCAGAGAATGTGTAAGTAAGGCCGCCTGCAGACGGCCGGGTCGGATCCGGCAGCGAGAATTCTCACAGTGGGACCCGACCCGAGCACCTACAGAGAGCAGCACGGAACTCACCCGCTCCCGCAGCTCCGGCTCTTTCATGTGCTGGCTGCCAAGCCGCCGGCACATGCGCAGAGCGGAGCCGGCGGCCGGGGAGTGACGTTTCTGTGTGGGGCTCTTACGGCCGTCTGCATAGGATTGCGTATTGTAATGCAGTCCTATGCAGGCGTGTACGGGCGGAAATTCTTCGGGGAATCCCGCCGCGGAATTTCCGCCCATCTGCAGGCGGCCTTACTCTGAGATTAAGGCACACCTTGCAGCAGCGTTGCCAAAGATAGAAGCTCTTCTTTAAAGTAGTACTGTTTGGAAAGTTTTGCACTTCAACAAGGACTATTAGTAATCTAGTACTAGGTATTGGATTAGAGGCAGAGAAAGGAAGGTCTCTGCAAGCCACCCAAAGGATGGGGGCTACACAGAGTAAACGTTCATCCAAAAAGGAGGCAGAGAAATGGGTCTCTGCAATTGACATTGTACAACACATAAAAAGGCATGGAAACAACCAAAGGCTGTGGGCATATGCTAAGGAAGCTGGATAAAGGTGTGAATGTGGGATGATAACATATGTGTACGAATAGCAGTAGCAGTTGAGTTCCCCCCAGACAGAGTGAGCCCTTTAAGATCTGTGTCATCATCCATCTTGAGTACTTTGGGGTGGTATCAGCCCCAAAGGGTACAAGACAGACGGAGGTAGATTTTGAACTTTGCCTAGTGACCTATCGTAACGGCCTTGGGGTGGTATCAGCCCCAGAAGGCTGGAGACAGACAAAGGTAGGGGTGGAGGGGGTGGGGGGGGGGGAGTTCCACCTATGTGATCACATTTTTAGGTGAATTTGCAGAATACACCTGAGACTTAATAATAACCAGGTGTATCATGGGAGGCTCACTGGGAAACGAGGGTGAAGGGGAAGCATATGTTCAAATGCCCACTAGGCAGATAGTCCCAGAGACAGAAAGCTCCCCTGTCGGATGCACGGACTGCAATAGACTGACTTATAAGTGTCTCAATAGCTTAGACAAGAAAGACACAGAAGGAACAGATGACAGTACATTTTTGCATACACAAAAAGTTGCTGGACTGGAGAAGTGTAGAAAGATGCCTTCTGAGAAAGAGATTGGGGTGACGTGCATTCAGGAAGTGACTGGAGAAACTAAGGCTGATACTGTAGGGTCAGCGGGTGCAGCCATGGATGGGTGCCAGAGTCAGTGGAAGAGGGAAAAAGAGATTAGAAGAGTTAAAATTGAACACTGAGGTTACTGCCCAGCAGCCTATAGTCAATGGAGTCCTTATGTCTCAGGTACATGACATGACCCCTATGCATGATTGGGATGGTGAATGGTTTCATATTACAGTACTGGACCCAGAGGGGATCCCCAAGTATTTCCCTTATTAGCTGCAAATTTACGTGTAAGATGGGTTTGCAGCTGATGAGGGAAAGGGGCTGTAAGCTTTAAAGAATTATATGAGAATTTATATACTGATGCATCCTGATCCCTTTAAGCTATAGTATATATGACCCCAGGTAGTCAAGGGCATAGCACCATTCTTGTCTGAGGTTTAAATTTTGTGATTCTGACTCTGTCACCCCCAGTAAGTGGCCGCTGCTGGGGAGTGATGGCTTCAGTAAAAACAAAATGTCAGCATTGAAATCTGAGCACTTTATAAAATAAGCTGAGGAGCCCCAATTGAGTGGGAAGCCCTGTATGACCAGACAGAATGATGCTTGTAATATTGGTAAAGAATAGGCATGAGCGAGTATACTCGCTAAGGCACTACTCGCTCGAGTAATGTGCCTTAGCCGAGTATCTCCCTGCTCGTCCCGAAAGATTCGGGTGGCACCACAGCTGACAGGTGAGTTGCGGCGGGGAGCAGGGGAGAGCGGGGGCGGGGGGCAGAGTGGGCGGGAGAGAGGGAGAGAAAGATCTCCCCTCCGTTCCTCCCTGCTCTCCCCTGCAGCTCCCCGCCCCGCGGCGGCACCCGAATCTTTCGGGACGAGCAAGGAGATACTCGGCTAAGGCACATTACTCGAGCGAGTAATGCCTTAGCGAGTATACTCGCTCATCCCTAATAAAGAAGTATTTCACCTGGGCTAGAAATTATCATAAAAGTGTATACAAAAATAATTGCCATATACAGAGAAAATGTACAGCTCAGGTTGTGGATGATAGATTGAAAAATATAGGAATGAGATTCAGTCTCGCCATATTCCCATGGCAGACAGTGCCGGTTAATATGAGAGAAGCCTCGGGCCCTGAGCCAAACCACAAGGGTGGGAATGCTGATGTCCGAGAGACCTGCACCAAGAGACAATTAGACTAACAGGATGCCCTCCTGTCACCTGAGGGTACTGCCCTCATGTCACAAGGAACTGAGGGGATTGAATATGTAAAAGATGTACCGATGGCTAAGCCAGATTTCGAGTTTTCCCTTTTTTTCTTTGCCCATTAGGAATACTATACAAGCCCAAGATTCTGTTTGTAATATACCTATAAGGCCTGCAGAGCACCTCCAATAAGCAGAGCCCAATATCAGGTCCGGTCCTGATAACATACTCCGTGGAGACCTGGGTCACACAGAATCCGGCTGTCTGTGTATCCCCCAACAAATGTCGTGTAACCCCAAAGCCCGTCTCTTTTTTACTATGGGTCTAACAGAATAACCTCGTGGCTTTTTGCAGCATCTTAGTGTACATGGGACTTTCTGATCCTTTCTTTAATTCCATTTTTCTGAAAAAACAAGGTGACCAAAAAACAGCAATTCTGGCAATTAATATTATTTTAAGTTTTCAAAGCTTTTTGGATGTGGTGATATGAGTAATAAAAAAAGTACTATTTTTTTTAAATAGGATACTAGCTTACCCGTCACGCTATGCTGTGAAGACAGACAGACAGACATACATTTGTTTATAAATATATAGATAACAACCAATCACAGCGCAGCTTTCATGTTACCTCAGCAGTATAATATATAACAACCAATCACAGCGCAGCTTTCATGTAACCTCAGCAGTATAATATATAACAACCAATCACAGCGCAGCTTATATGTTACCTCAGCAGTATAATATATAACAACCAATCACAGCGCAGCTTTCATGTTACCTCAGTATAATATATAACAACCAATCACAGCGCAGCTTTCATGTTACCTCAGTATAATATATAACAACCAATCACAGCACAGCTTTCATGTTACCTCAGTATAATATATAACAACCAATCACAGCGCAGCTTTCATGTTACCTCAGCAGTATAATATATAACAACCAATCACAGCGCAGCTTTCATGTTACCTCAGTATAATATATAACAACCAATCACAGCGCAGCTTTCATGTTACCTCAGCATTATAATATAGAACAACCAATCACAGCACAGCTTTCATGTTACCTCAGCAGTATAATACATAACAACCAATCACAGCGCAGCTTTCATGTTACCTCAGCAGTATAATACAT
Source organism: Eleutherodactylus coqui (assembly GCF_035609145.1). Taxonomy (NCBI): domain Eukaryota; kingdom Metazoa; phylum Chordata; class Amphibia; order Anura; family Eleutherodactylidae; genus Eleutherodactylus; species Eleutherodactylus coqui. The sequence continues at coordinate 15,862,593 of NC_089841.1, read as the reverse complement.
AACAACCAATCACAGCGCAGCTTTCATGTTACCTCAGCAGTATAATACATAACAACTAGAGATGAGCGAACGTACTCGGAACAAGTACTTACGCACCCGAGTACCGCCATTTTCGAGTACTTCAGTACTCGGGCGTAAAGATTCGGGGGGCGCCGGGGGGCGGGGAGAGGCGCGGCGGTGCGGGGGGGAGCAGCGGGGAACAGGGGGGAGCCCTCTCTCCCTCTCCCCCCCACTCCCCACTGCTACCCCCCGTGCCGCCACGGTGCCCCCCGAATCTTTACGCCCGAGTACTGAAGTACTCGAAAATGGCAGTACTCGGGTGCGTAAGTACTCGTAACGAGTACGTTCGCTCATCTCTAATAACAACCAATCATAGCGCAGCTTTCATGTTACCTCAGTGGTATAATACACAACAACCAATCACAGCGCAGCTTTCATGTTACCTCAGCAGTATAATATATAACAACCAATCACAGTGCAGCTTTCATGTTACCTCAGCAGTATAATACATAACAGCCAATCACAGCGCAGCTTTCATGTTACCTCAGCGGTATAATACATGACAACCAATCACAGCGCAGCTTTCATGTTACCTCAGCAGTATAATATATAGCAACCAATCACAGCACAGCTTTCATGTTACCTCAGCAGTATAATATATAGCAACCAATCACAGCGCACCTTTCATGTTACCTCAGCAGTATAATACATAACAACCAATCACAGCGCAGCTTTCATGTTACCTCAGCGGTATAATATATAGCAACCAATCACAGCGCACCTCTCATGTTACCTCAGCAGTATAATACATAACAACCAATCACAGTGCAGCTTTCATGTTACCTCAGCAGTATAATATATAACAAGCAATCGCAGCGCAGCCTTCATGTTACCTCAGCAGTATAATATATAACAACCAATCACAGCGCAGCTTTCATGTTACCTCAGCAGTATAATATATAACAACCAATCACAGCGCAGCTTTCATGTTACCTCAGCAGTATAATATATAACAACCAATCACAGCGCAGCTTATATGTTACCTCAGCATTATAATATAGAACAACCAATCACAGCACAGCTTTCATGTTACCTCAGCAGTATAATACATAACAACCAATCACAGCGCAGCTTTCATGTTACCTCAGCAGTATAATACATAACAACCAATCACAGCACAGCTTTCATGTTACCTCAGCAGTATAATACATAACAACTAGAGATGAGCGAACGTACTCGGAACAAGTACTTACGCACCCGAGTACCGCCATTTTCGAGTACTTCAGTACTCGGGCGTAAAGATTCGGGGGGCGCCGGGGGGCGGGGAGAGGCGCGGCGGTGCGGGGGGGAGCAGCGGGGAACAGGGGGGAGCCCTCTCTCCCTCTCCCCCCCACTCCCCACTGCTACCCCCCGTGCCGCCACGGTGCCCCCCGAATCTTTACGCCCGAGTACTGAAGTACTCGAAAATGGCAGTACTCGGGTGCGTAAGTACTCGTAACGAGTACGTTCGCTCATCTCTAATAACAACCAATCATAGCGCAGCTTTCATGTTACCTCAGTGGTATAATACACAACAACCAATCACAGCGCAGCTTTCATGTTACCTCAGCAGTATAATATATAACAACCAATCATAGCGCAGCTTTCATGTTACCTCAGTGGTATAATACACAACAACCAATCACAGCGCAGCTTTCATGTTACCTCAGCAGTATAATACATAACAGCCAATCACAGCGCAGCTTTCATGTTACCTCAGCGGTATAATACATGACAACCAATCACAGCGCAGCTTTCATGTTACCTCAGCAGTATAATATATAGCAACCAATCACAGCACAGCTTTCATGTTACCTCAGCAGTATAATATATAGCAACCAATCACAGCGCACCTTTCATGTTACCTCAGCAGTATAATACATAACAACCAATCACAGCGCAGCTTTCATGTTACCTCAGCGGTATAATATATAGCAACCAATCACAGCGCACCTCTCATGTTACCTCAGCAGTATAATACATAACAACCAATCACAGTGCAGCTTTCATGTTACCTCAGCAGTATAATATATAACAAGCAATCGCAGCGCAGCCTTCATGTTACCTCAGCAGTATAATATATAACAACCAATCACAGCGCAGCTTTCATGTTACCTCAGCAGTATAATATATAACAACCAATCACAGCGCAGCTTTCATGTTACCTCAGCAGTATAATATATAGCAACCAATCACAGCGCACCTTTCATGTTACCTCAGCGGTATAATATATAGCAACCAATCACAGCGCACCTTTCATGTTACCTCAGTGGTATAATATATAACAACCAATCACAGCGCACCTTTCATGTTACCTCAGTGGTATAATATATAACAACCAATCACAGCGCAGCTTTCATGTTACCTCAGCGGTATAATATATAACAACCAATCACAGCGCAGCTTTCATGTTACCTCAGTACAATATATAACAACCAATCACAGCGCAGCTTTCATGTTACCTCAGTATAGTATATAACAACCAATCACAGTGCAGCTTTCACGTTACCTCAGCAGTATAATATATAACAACTAGAGATGAGCGAACGTACTCGTAATGAGTACTTACGCACCCAAGTACCGCCATTTTCGAGTACTTCAGTACTCGGGCGTAAAGATTCGGGGGGCGCCGGGGGGCGGGGAGAGGCGCGGCGGTGCGGGGGGGAGCAGAGGGGAACAGGGGGGAGCCCTCTCTCTCTCCCTCTCCCCCCCCACTCCCCACTGCTACCCCCGTGCCGCCACGGCGCCCCCCGAATCTTTACGCGCGAGTACTGCTGTACTCGAAAATGGCGGTGCTCGGGTGCGTAAGTACTCGTAACGAGTACGTTCGCTCATCTCTAATAACAACCAATCACAGCGCAGCTTCCATGTTACCTCAGTATAATATATAACAACCAATCACAGCGCAGCTTTCATGTTACCTCAGTATAATATATAACAACCAATCACAGCGCAGCTTTCAGTTTACCTCAGCGGTATAAGAATATCTATATATATAAAGCTGAAAGCCCTCACTGACTGACTGACTGACTCGCCAAAAGTTCTCCAACTTCCCAATGTCGTAGAAACATGAATTTTGGCACGAGCATAGATTATCTCCAAAATAGGAAAATAAATTGGGTCCCAACTCGATTATTCAATTCTAGCGCAAAAGAATTGGCGTCGAAATTTTACTTACATAATCTAAATCACTCACTTCCCAATGTCATAGAAACGGGAAATTTGGCACGAGCATTGATTATGTCATAAATAGGAAAAGCAAATGGGTCCCAACTCGATTATTCAATTCTATGCGCAAAAGAATCAGCGTCCAAATTTTACGTACGGAATCTAATTTTCTCACTTTCAGGTGTCATAGAAACGGGAAATTTGGCACGAGCATTGATTATGTCATAAATAGTAAAAGCTAATGGGTCCCAACTCCATTATTCAATTCTACGCGCAAAAGAATTAGTGTCCAAATTTTACGTACGGAATCTAATTTTCTCACTTTCCGGTGTCATAGAAACGGAAAATTTGGCACAAGCATTGATTATGTCATAAATAGGAAAAGCTAATGGGTCCCAACTCGATTATTCAATTCTACGCGCAAAAGAATTAGCGTCCAAATTTTACGTACATAATCCAAATCTCTCACTTCCCAATGTCATAGAAACATGAAATTTGGCACAAGCATTGATTGTGTCATAAATATGAAAGGTTAATGGGTCCCAACTCCATTATTCAATTCTAAGCGCAAAAGAATTAGTGTCCAAATTTTATGTACGTAATCTAATTCTCTCACTTCCTGATGTCATTTTATATGAAGGAAACGTCGCATGGTTACCTCCACGTGGTGTTTCCTGGGTAACGCAGAGAACTATGCAAAATGGTGAACATATGTTTTTCCTCAGTATCTCTAAAGTAACCACAACTTCATAAGATTTTCTGTGTGAACACCAGATAAACACCAGTTCCAAATTAACTCGGGCGAAGCCGGGTATATCAGCTAGTCTATATATATAAAGCTGAAAGCCCTCACTGACTCACTGACTCACTGACTGACTGACTCACTGACTGACTCGCCAAAAGTTCTCCAACTTCCCGATATCGTAGAAACATGAATTTTGGCAGGAGCATAGATTATCTACAAAATAGGAAAAGCAATTGGGTCCCAACTCGATTATTCAATTCTAGCGCAAAAGAATTGGCGTGGAAATTTTACGTACATAATCTAAATCTGTCACTTCCCAATGCCTTAGAAACTTAAAATTTGGCACGAGCATTGATTATGACATAAATAGGAAAAGTTAATGGGTCCCAACTCGATTATTCAATTCTATGCGCAAAAGAATTAGCGTCCAAATTTTACGTACGGAATCTAATTTTTTCTCACTTTCCGGTGTCATAGAAACGGGAAATTTGGCACGAGCATTGATTATGTCAGAAATAGGAAAAGTTCATAGGTCCCAACTCGATTATTCAATTCTATGCGCAAAAGAATTGGCGTCCAAATTTTACGTACGGAATGTAATTTCTTCCCTTTCCGGTGTCATAGAAACGGGAAATTTGGCAGGAGCATTGATTATGTCATAAAAAGGAAAAGCTAATGGGTCCCAACTCGATTATTCAATTCTATGCGCAAAAGAATTAGCTTCAAAATTTTACGTACGGAATCTAATTTTCTCACTTTCTGGTGTCATAGAAACATGAAATTTAGCACGAGCATTGATTGTGTCATAAATAGGAAAGGTTAATGGGTCCCAACTCGATTATTCAACTCGTCTTTCATTACAAGAACGATTGTTTGTTGCCTCTGGGAGATATCCCTACCACATCATATTATATCCAGAAAAGAAGATAGTGGCATCTACATCTATATATATAAAGCTGAAAGCCCTCACTGACTCACTGACTGACTCACTGACTGACTCACTGACTGACTCACTGACTGACTCACTGACTCACTGACTGACTGACTGACTGACTCACTGACTCGCCAAAAGTTCTCCAACTTCCCGATGTCGTAGAAACATGAAATTTGGCAGAAGCATAGATTATCTCCAAAATAGGAAAAGAAATTGGGTCCCAACTCGATTATTCAATTCTAGCGCAAAAGAATTGGTGTCGAAATTTAACGTACATAATCTAAATCTCTCACTTCCCAATGTCATAGAAACGGGAAATTTGGCACGATCATTGATTGTGTCATAAATAGGAAAAGTTAATGGGTCCCAACTCGATTATTCAATTCTATGCGCAAAAGAATTGGCGTCAAAATTTTACGTACATAATCTAAATCTCTCACTTCCCAATGTCATAGAAACGTGAAATTTGGCAGGAGCATCGATTATGTCATAAATAAAAAAAGCTAATGGGTCCCAACTCGATTATTCAATTTTATGCGCAAAAGAATTAGCGTCCAAATTTTACGTGCGGAATGTAATTTTCTCGCTTTCCGGTGTCATAGAAATGGGAAATTTGGCACGAGCATTGATTATGTCATAAATAGGAAAAGTTAATAGGTCCCAACTCGATTATTCAATTCTAGCGCAAAAGAATTGGCGTCGAAATTGTACATGCGGAATGAAATTTCTTTACTTTCCAGTGTCATAGAAACAGGAAATTTGGCACAAGCATTGATTATGTCATAAATAGTAAAAGCTAATGGGTCCCAACTCCATTATTCAATTCTATGCGCAAAAGAATTAGCGTCCAAATTTTACGTACGGAATCTAATTTTCTCACATTCCGGTGTCATAGAAACGGGAAATTTGGCACGAGCATTGATTATGTCATTAATAGGAAAAGCTAATGGGTCCCAACTCGATTATTCAATTCTATGCGCAAAAGAATTAGCGTCAAAATTTTACTTGAGGAATGTAATTTTTTCACTTTCCGGTGTCATAGAAACAGGAAATTTGGCACGAGCATTGATTGTGTCATATATAGTAAAAGCTAATGGGTCCCAACTCCATTATTCAATTCTATGCGCAAAAGAATTAGCGTCCAAATTTTACGTACATAATCCAAATCTCTCACTTCCCAATGTCATAGAAACATGAAATTTGGCACAAGCATTGATTGTGTCATAGATATGAAAAGTTAATAGGTCCCAACTCGATTATTCAATTCTAAGCACAAAAGAATTAGTGTCCCAATTTTAGGTAAGTAATCTAATTCTCTCACTTCCTGATGTCATTTTATATGAAGGAAACGTCACAGGGTTACCTCCACGTGGTGTTTCCTGGGTAACGCAGAGAACTATGCAAAATGGTGAACATATGTTTTTCCTCAGTATCTCTAAAGTAACCACGACTTCATAAGATTTTCCGTGTGAACACCAGATAAACACCAGTACCAAATTAACTCGGGCGAAGCCGGGTATATTAGCTAGTATAGATATATAAAGCTGAAAGCCCTCACTGACTCACTCACTGACTGACTCGCCAAAAGTTCTCCAACTTCCAACATGAATTTTGGCACGAGCATAGATTATCTCCAAAATAGGAAAAGTAATTGGGTCCCAACTCGATTATTCAATTCTAAGCGCAAAAGAATTGGGGGTCGAAATTTTACATACATAATCTAAATCTCTCACTTCCCAATGTCATAGAAACGGGAAATTTGGCACGAGCATTGATTGTGTCATAAATTGGAAAAGTTCATGGGTCCCAACTCGATTGTTCAATTCTATGCGCAAAACAATTGGCGTCAAAATTTTACGTACGGAATGTAATTTCTTCCCTTTCCGGTGTCATAGAAACGGGAAATTTGGCACGAGCATTGATTATGTCATAAATAGGAAAAGCTAATGGGTCTCAACTCCATTATTCAATTCTATGCGCAAAAGAATTAGCGTCCAAATTTTACGTGCGGAATGTAATTTTTTCACTTTCTGGTGTCATAGAAACGGGAAATTTGGCACGACCATTGATTATGTCAGAAATAGGAAAAGTTCATAGGTCCCAACTCGATTATTCAATTCTATGCGCAAAAGAATTGGCGTCCAAATTTTACGTACGGAATGTAATTTCTTCCCTTTCCGGTGTCATAGAAACGGGAAATTTGGCACGAGCATTGATTATGTCATAAATAAGAAAAGCTAATGGGTCCCAACTCCATTATTCAATTCTAGCGCAAAAGAATTGGCGTCAAAATTTTACGTACGGAATGTAATTTTTTCACTTTCCGGTGTCATAGAAACGGGAAATTTGGCACGAGCATTGATTATGTCATAAATAGGAAAAGCTAATGGGTCTCAACTCCATTATTCAATTCTATGCGCAAAAGAATTAGCGTCCAAATTTTACGTGCGGAATGTAATTTTTTCACTTTCCGGTGTCATAGAAACGGGAAATTTGCCACGAGCATTGATTATGTCATAAATAGGAAAAGCTAATGGGTCCCAACTCGATTATTCAATTCTAGCGCACAAGAATTAGCGTCCAAGTTTTACGTGCGGAATCTAATTTTCTCACTTTCCGGTGTCATAGAAACGGGACATTTGGCACGAGCATTGATTATGTCATAAATAGGAAAAGCTAATGGGTCCCAACTCCATTATTCAATTCTATGCGCAAAAGAATTAGTGTCCAAATTTTATGTACGTAATCTAATTCTCTCACTTCCTGATGTCATTTTATATGAGGGAAACGTCGCATGGTTACCTCCACGTGGTGTTTTCTGGGTAACGCAGAGAACTATGCAAAATGGTGAACATATGTTTTTCCTCAGTATCTCTAAAGTAACCACGACTTCATAAGATTTTCCGTGTGAACACCAGATAAACACCAGTACCAAATTAACTCGGGCGAAGCTGGGTATATCAGCTAGTATAGATATATAAAGCTGAAAGCCCTCACTGACTCACTGACTGACTCACTGACTGACTCGCCAAAAGTTCTCCAACTTCCAACATGAATTTTGGCACGAGCATAGATTATCTCCAAAATAGGAAAAGTAATTGGGTCCCAACTCGATTATTCAATTCTAAGCGCAAAAGAATTGGGGTCGAAATTTTACATACATAATCTAAATCTCTCACTTCCCAATGTCATAGAAACGGGAAATTTGGCACGAGCATTGATTGTGTCATAAATTGGAAAAGTTCATGGGTCCCAACTCGATTGTTCAATTCTATGCGCAAAACAATTGGCGTCAAAATTTTACATACGGAATCTAATTTTTTCACTTTCCGGTGTCATAGAAACTCGAAATTTGGCACGAGCATTGTTTATGTCATAAATAGGAAACGCTAATGGGTCCCAACTCGATTATTCAATTCTATGCGCAAAAGAATTAGCGTCCAAATTTTACGTACGGAATGTAATTTTCTCACTTTCCAGTGTCATAGAAACGTGAAATTTGGCACGAGCATTGATTATGTCATAAATAGGAAAAGCTTATTGGTCCCAACTAGAGATGAGCGAACGTACTCGTCCGAGCTTGATATTCGTGCGAATATTACGGTGTTCGGGATGCTCGTAACGAGTACCACGCGGTGTTCCGGTTACTTTCAGTTTTCTCTCTGAGACGTTAGCGCGCTTTTCTGGCCAATTGAAAGACAGGGAAAGCATTACAACTTCCCCCTGTGACGTTCAAGCCCTATACCACCCCCCTGCTGTGAGTGGCTGGGGCGATCAGATGTCACCCGAATATAAAAGTCGGCCCCTCCCGCGGCTCGGCTCAGATGCCGTGTGAGTTAGTGAGGGAAAGTGCTGGTCTATTGGAGTTGCTGTAGGGAGAGTGTTTGTAGTGAGTGTAGGCTTCAAGAACCCCAACGGTCCTTCTCAGGGCCACATCTACGTGTGTGCAGGCTGCTGTTAGCAGTGGAAAATTTTTTTTTTTCTCAAAATCGGCAGTGCAGAGCATTGCACCCGGTATTAGGGACAGAAGTGGTGCTTAGGCAGGGCGAGTGTTAGGAGTGAGTGTAGCCTTCAAGAACCTCAACGGTCCTTTCTAGGGTCACATTTAACCGTGTGCAGTACTGTGCTGGCTGCTGTTAGCAGTGTTGCATTTTTTTTTTTCAAAAAATCGTCTGTGCAGAGCATTGCACCCTCCATTGATACTACAGGGACAGAATTGTGTAGGCAGGGCCGCAACACAGTTATTGTTCATTGAATATCCGCAGTGGGGCCCTCCCTTTGCAAATTAGCGAAAAAATTATATTTGGCCTGCCTGTGTCAGTTCTAAGGTCTCCGTGTACGTGTGTGCTGCGTGGAGAACGTACAAAAATCAAACGCAACCAGCTACGGTTTACTGCAGGCTTGCGCCATTGTCTTTCCTGACTGGCAAATACCTGCTCTGCCAGAGTTAATAACTCTGCTACACTAAAGTTGTGTGACACTTTTTCAGGGCCACACCACAGTTATTAAACGTATTGTTCATTGAATATCCGCAGTGGGGCCCTCCCTTTGCAAATTAGCGAAAAAATTATATTTGGCCTGCCTGTGTCAGTCCTAAGGTCTCCGTGTACGTGTGTGCTGCGTGGAGAACGTACAAAAATCAAACGCAACCAGCTACGGTTTACTGCAGGCTTGCGCCATTGTCTTTTCCTGACTGGCAAATACCTGCTCTGCCAGAGTTAATAACTGCTACACTAAAGTTGTGTGACACTTTTTCAGGGCCACACCACAGTTATTAAACGTATTGTTCATTGAATATCCGCAGTGGGGCCCTCCCTTTGCAAATTAGCGAAAAAATTATATTTGGCCTGCAGGCTTGCGCCAATTTATTTCCTGCCTGGGAAATCAAATCACTGGTAATACAGCATGCTGAGGGGTAGGGGCAGGCCTAGAGGACGTGGACGCGACCGAGGACGCGGAGGGCCAAGTGAGGGTGTGGGCACAGGCCGAGCTCCTGATCCAGGTGTGTCACAGCCGACTGCTGCGCGATTAGGAGAGAGGCACGTTTCTGGCGTCCCCACATTCATCGCCCAATTAATGGGTCCACGCGGGAGACCTTTATTAGAAAATGAGCAGTGTGAGCAGGTCCTGTCCTGGATGGCAGAAAGTGCTTCGAGCAAGCTATCATCCACCCAGAGTTCTGCGCCGTCCAGTGCTGCAAATCCGAATCCTCTGTCTGCTGCTCCTCCTTCCTCCCAGCCTCCTCACTCCACTACAATGACACATGCTCAGGAGTGGGAAGACTCCCAGGAACTTTTCTCGGGCCCCTGCTCAGATTGGGCAGCAGTGGTTCCTCTACCACCAGAGGAGTTTATCGTCACTGATGCCCAACCATTGGAAAGTTCCCGGGGTCCGGGGGATGAGGCTGGGGACTTCTGGCAACTGTCTCAAGACCTTTCAGTGGGTGAGGAGGACGATGACGATGAGACACAGTTGTCTTGCAGTGAGGTAGGAGTAAGGGCAGTAAGTCCGAGAGAGCAGCGCACAGAGGATTCGGAGGAAGAGCAGCAGGACGATGAGGTGACTGACCCCACCTGGTGTGCAACGCCTACACAGGACAGGTCTTCAGAGGGCAGGTTGCAAGAGGCAGTGCGGTGGCCAGGGGTAGAGGCAGGGCCAGACCGAATAATCCACCAACTGTTTCCCAAAGCGCCCCCTCGTGCCATGCCACCCTGCAGAGGCCGAGGTGCTCTAAGGTCTGGCAGTTTTTCACCGAGACGCCTGACGACCGACGAACAGTGGTGTGCAACCTTTGTCGCGCCAAGATCAGCCGGGGAGCCACCACCAACAGCCTCACCACCACCAGCATGCACAGACATATGATGGCCAAGCACCCCACAAGGTGGGACGAAGGCCGTTCACCGCCTCCGGTTTGCACCGCTGCCTCTCCCCCTGTGCCCCAACCTGCCACTGAGATACAACCCCCCTCTCAGGACACAGGCACGACCGTCTCATGGCCTGCACCCACACCCTCACCTCCGCTGTCCTCGGCCCCATCCAGCAATGTCTCGCACTGCACCGTCCAGCCGTCGCTAGCGCAAGTCTTTGAGCGGAAGCGCAAGTACGCTGCCACGCACCCGCACGCTCAATCGTTAACCGTCCACATAGCCAAATTTATCAGCCTTGAGATGCTGCCGTATAGGGTTGTGGAAACGGAGTCCTTCAAAGCTATTATGGCGGCGGCGGCCCCGCGCTACTCAGTTCCCAGTCGCCACTACTTTTCCCGATGTGCCGTCCCAGCCCTGCATGACCACGTCTCCCGCAACATTGTACGCGCCCTCACCAATGCAGTTAGTGGCAAGGTCCACTTAACTACGGACACGTGGACAAGCACAGGCGGGCAGGGCCACTACATCTCTACCCACCCCCAGAATTGCGGGCCCCAGCTCGGTGGTGGTATGTTCGGCGGTGTATGCTTCTTCCACTAAAGCACCCTCCTCCTCCTCCTCAACCTCTGTCTCGCAATCTAGATGTGTCAGCAGCAGCAGGACGTCGCCAGCAGTCGGTGTCGCGCGGCGTGGCAGCACAGCGGTGGGCAAGCGTCAGCAGGCCGTGCTGAAACTACTCAGCTTAGGAGATAGGAGGCACACGGCCCACGAACTGCTGCAGGGTCTGACAGAGCAGACCGACCGTTGGCTTGCGCCGCTGAGCCTCCAACCGGGCATGGTCGTGTGTGACAACGGCCGTAACCTGGTGGCGGCTCTGCAGCTCGGCAGCCTCACGCACGTGCCATGCCTGGCCCACGTCTTTAATTTGGTGGTTCAGCGCTTTCTGAAAAGCTACCCACGCTTGTCAGACCTGCTCGTAAAGGTGCGCCGGCTCTGCGCACATTTCCGCAAGTCCCACACGGACGCTGCCACCCTGCGCACCCTGCAACATCGCTTTAATCTGCCAGTGCACCGACTGCTGTGCGACGTGCCCACACGGTGGAACTCTACGCTCCACATGTTGGCTAGGCTCTATGAGCAGCGTAGAGCAATAGTGGAATACCAACTCCAACATGGGCGGCGCAGTGGGAGTCAGCCTCCTCAATTCTTTTCAGAAGAGTGGGCCTGGTTGGCAGACATCTGCCAGGTCCTTCGAAACTTTGAGCAGTCTACCCAGGTGGTGAGCGGCGATGCTGCAATCATTAGCGTCACCATTCCTTTGCTATGCATCTTGAGAACTTCCCTGCAAACCATAAAGGCAGCCGCTTTGCGCTCGGAAACCGAGCCGGGGGAAGACAGTATGTCGCTGGATAGTCAGAGCACCCTCCTGTCTATATCTCAGCGCGTTCAGGAGGAGGAGCATGAGGAGGATGAGGAGGAGGGGGAAGAGACAGCTTGGCCCACTGCTGACCGTACCCATGCTGCTTGCCTGTCATCATTTCAGCGTGTATGGCCTGAGGAGGAGGAGGAGGATCCTGAAAGTGATCTTCCTAGTGCGGACAGCCATGTGTTGCGTACAGGTACCCTGGCACACATGGCTGACTTCATGTTAGGATGCCTTTCTCGTGACCCTCGCATTCAACGCATTCTGGCCACTACGGATTACTGGGTGTACACACTGCTCGACCCACGCTATAAGGAGAACCTTCCCAGTCTCATTCCCGAAGAGGAAAGGGGTTTGAGAGTGTTGCTATACCACAGGACCCTGGCGGACAAGCTGATGGTAAAATTCCCATCCGACAGCGGTAGTGGCAGAAGGCGCAGTTCCGAGGGCCAGGTAGCAGGGGAGGTGCGTAGATCGAGCAGCATGTACAGCCCAGGCAGTGCAACAGTCTTTAAGGGCCTGGCCAGCTTTATGGCTCCCCAGCAAGACTGTGTCACCGCTCCCCAGTCACGGCTGAGTCGGCGGGAGCACTGTAAAAGGATGGTGAGGGAGTACGTAGCCGATCGCACGACCATCCTCGGTGACGCCTCTGCCCCCTACAACTACTGGGTGTCGAAGCTGGACACGTGGCCTGAACTAGCGCTGTATGCCCTGGAGGTGCTTGCTTGTCCTGCGGCTAGCGTCTTGTCGGAGAGGGTGTTTAGTGCGGCTGGGGGAATCATCACAGATAAGCGTACCCGCCTGTCAACCGACAGGCTAACACTCATCAAGATGAACAAAGCCTGAATTTCCCCAGACTTCTCTTCTCCACCAGCGGACAGCAGCGATACGTAAGCAATACGTAGGCTGCACCCGCGGATGGAAGCTACGTTCTCTCTCACCATCCAAAACGGGGACATTTCTGCTTCATCAATCTGTGTCTAATATTCCTCCTCCTCCTCCTCCTGCTCCTCCTCCTGAAACCTCACGTAATCACGCTGAACGGGCAATTTTTCTTAGGGCCACAAGGCTCACTCATCTAATTTTTCTAAACAATTTTTATATGTTTCAATGCTCTTAAAAGCGTTGAAACTTTAACTAGAACCAATTTTTCGTTAAACTGGGCTGCCTCCAGGCCTAGTTACCACTTAAGCCACATTAACCAAAGCGATTAATGGGTTTCACCTGCCATCTTGGTTGGGCATGGCCAATTTTTACTGAGGTACATTAGTACTGTTGGTACACCAATTTTTTGGGGCCCTCACCTACAGTGTAATCATAGCAATTTGTATGTTCTTCGCCTGCACTCATGGTACAGAAGTGTGTGTGGGGTTGGCCTACACTTTAGCTACATAAATGTAACTTGGGCCTTGGCTATACTGCAGCTACTGAACTGGAACTAAGACTGCGCTCCCGCTATACTGCTGCTTCGGAATTGTTACTGGGGCCTGTCTTGAGTGCTACTATTGCTGACATGGAACGAAGACTGCGCTCCCGCTATACTGCTGCTTCGGAATTGTTACTGGGGCCTGTCTTGAGTGCTACTATTGCTGACATGGAACGAAGACTGCGCTCCCGCTATACTGCTGCTTCGGAATTGTTACTGGGGCCTGTCTTGAGTGCTACTATTGCTGACATGGAACGAAGACTGCGCTCCCGCTATAATGCTGCTAGTGATATGTTAGTGGGGCCTGTCCTAATGCTACAGCTGAAATGTTACGAATTATGGGCTCTGCCTATACCGCTGCTAATGGTATGTCTCTGGGGTGTGGAAACAGAGGCTTCCCAAAGACATGATGGCGGCGAGGCCATTTCCCACCAACGCGGTTACTGTTAAGGTGCATATAACCACGGACACGTGGAGAGGACACGTAGTGCCTCAAAAACATCCCCCTCCTCCTCCAACAGGGAAAACATTCTTGGCAAATGCCTTTGCATTGGTTCGTCTGGTGGCAGTCCAAGAATTTCACCTTTACCGACACTACAAGAGAACCCCCCCACCATCCCCCCGCCATGGCCCACTTAATCCTGGCCACATTCCGAAAACCAACAAAGTAAAACCGCGCTACTAGGTCCGCAGTCTCCACCACATTACCACCAACGCAGTTACTGTTAAGGTACATATTACCAGTCTGACTGGGGCATGCAGACACCTTGACAGAATGAATAGTGTGTGGCACATAAGTTCCCCATTGCTATGCCCACGTGTGCAGCTCCTGATGGCGGTGGCACAGGATTGGATTTCATATTGCTTCTGTACAGCATTGTGGGCTATCGCCCCGCCCCTTTTAAAGAGGGTCGCTGCCTAGCCGTGCCAACCCCTCTGCAGTGTGTGCCTGTGGTTCCTCCTCATGGCAGACGCACTTCTAAATAGACATGAGGGTGGTGTGGCATGAGGGCAGCTGAAGGCTGCGCAGGGACACTTTGGTGTGCGCTGTGGGGGGGAGGGGGGGCAGTTGGTCAGCATGTAACCCAGGAGAAGTGGCAGCGGAGTGTCATGCAGGCAGTGATTGTGCTTTGTTGTAGCTAGTGTGGTGCTTAGCAAAGGTATGCCATGCTAATGAGGGCTTTTCAGAAGTGAAAGATTTTGGGAGGGGGGGGGCCCACTCTTGCCGCTATTGTGGCTTAATAGTGGGACCTGTGAACTTGAGATGCAGCCCAACACGTAGCCCCTCGCCTGCCCTATACGTTGCTGTGTCGTTCCCATCACTTTCTTGAATTGCCCAGCTTTTCACACATGAAAACCTTAGCGAGCATCGGCGAAATACAAAAATGCTCGGGTCGCCCATTGACTTCAATGGGGTTCGTTACTCGAAACGAACCCTCGAGCATCGCGGTAATTTTGTCCCGAGTAACGAGCACCCGAGCATTTTGGTGCTCGCTCATCTCTAGTCCCAACTCGATTATTCAATTCTAGCGCAAAAGAATTAGCGTCCAAATTTTACGTACGGAATGTAATTTTCTCACTTTCCGGTGTCATAGAAACGGGAAATTTGGCACGAGCATTGATTATGTCATAAATAGGGAAAGCTAATGGGTCCCAACTCGATTATTCAATTCTATGCGCAAAAGAATTAGCGTCCAAATTTTACGTACATAATCTAAATCTCTCACTTCCCAATGTCATAGAAACATGAAATTTGGCACGAGCATTGATTGTGTCATAAATATGAAAAGTTAATGGGTCTCAACTCCATTATTCAATTCTATGCACAAAAGAATTAGCGTCCAAATTTTATGTACGTAATCTAATTCTCTCACTTCCTGATGTCATTTTATATGAAGGAAACGTCGCATGGTTACCTCCCGTGGGGTTTCCTGGGTAACGCAGAGAACTATGCAAAATGGTGAACATATGTTTTTCCTCAGTATCTCTAAAGTAACCACGACTTCATAAGCTTTTCCATGTGAACACCAGATAAACACCAGTACCAAATTAACTCGGGCGAAGCCGGGTATATCAGCTAGTCTATATATAATAGTGGGCCCGTTCCCATATTTTATATTGGCATAAATATACTAATTTTTTAAAAAAAAACTATAAATATTAAAATCATTTTTTTAGTTTTTCACTCCCAATAACACTAAAAAAAAAAAAAAAAAAGTCAGTGAAAAAGATTTTTTTTAAAAGCCCTAAATATCATGGGGAAAAAACTGGGCAATTAAACAGCTACATGGGTAGAAAACATTAAAGGGTCTGCTCCTTAAGGTACACAACAGCCTGATCCTTGAGGGGTTAATGGGTTTATTGGGAGGAGGGGGAAGGTGGCAGAGGTCACAGACACATAAAAAGAGGAGGCAAAGGAGGGGTTCAGCCCCCGGACTTTGTGCTTGGCCTGTGGGAGCTATATAAGACAGCAGGAAGAAGGGGGACAAGTCCAAAGAGTAATTCCCACCATAGCCCCAGGGTGACCTCACTGATGGGGAGGGGGCCGACGGACCCACATGAGGGGGACACATACCTCCACCTGCAGAGTCGGCAGCAGCTTCCAGGACCTGTGATGATGTCACCGTCATGTGACTCCTGTGTGGGAGGAGCCATTCTGGGGCTGCTGGGAAGCCTCTTCTCCTGGGTTGTTGTGAGCTGCAGCAGAGAGGAGCCATTAGGCTGGGTTCACACGGCAGTCCCGCCCTAATGGTGGGATTAGCCAGCAAGTGGAATGTTCAAAAGTCTCATTCACACACTGCGGCCAGTCCGTTGTGGCAAAGCCGCACTGAAATGGACATGCCGCGTAGCAAACAAAGACGCAGAATGTCACTTATGTTTTAATTTCCGCAGCGGCCTCTCTATGCAAAGAGATGGCTTCAGTGGAGATGCAGGCAGTGAAGCCACTCCAAAACCCGCGCAGGTTTTGAAGCTGCGATTCTCCCGCAGACATCTTGTGACTTTTCAGTGAGGCCAAACCGCGAGATTTCTGTCCTGTGTGAACCCAGCCTTATGGAGCTTGTTGGTCTCCGGACTTCTCACCAGCGGGGCTGCAGGTATCTACACTAATTACTAGAAGATCCTCAACCCGAGAAGACCACCGCTACAATGTACTGTGGGGGCTTCGGGCTCTGGGGCCCCTCTCCTACAGATACAATACTCTGCAGTACTGGGGATCTGGGTGTTCTCTCCTCCTACAGATACAATACTCTGCAGTACTGGGGGCTCTGGGTGTCCTCTCCTCCTACAGATACAATACTCTGCAGTACTGGGGGCTCTGGGTGTCCTCTCCTCCTACAGATACAATACTCTGCAGTACTGGGGGCTCTGGGTGTCCTCTCCTCCTACAGGTGCAATACTCTGCAGTACTGGGGGCTCTGGGTGTCCTCTCCTCCTACAGATACAATACTCTGCAGTACTGGGGGCTCTGGGTGTCCTTTCCTCCTACAGTTACAATACTCTGCAGTACTGGAGGCTCTGGGTGTCCTCTCCTCCTACAGATACAGTACTCTGCAGTACTGGGGGCTCTGGGTGTCCTCTCCTCCTACAGATACAATACTCTGCAGTACTGGGGGCTCTGGGTGTCCTCCCCTCCTACAGATACAATGCTCTGCAGTACTGGGGGCTCTGGGTGTCCTCTCCTCCTACAGATACAATACTCTGCAGTACTGGGGGCTCTGGGTGTCCTCTCCTCCAATAGATACAATACTCTGCAGTACTGGGGGCTCTGGGTGTCCTCTCCTCCTACAGATACAATAGTCTGCAGTACTGGGGGCTCTGGGTGTCCTCTCCTCCTACAGATACAATAGTCTGCAGTACTGGGGGCTTTGGGTGTCCTCTCCTCCTACCGATACAATACTCTGCAGTACTGGGGGCTCTGGGTGTCCTCTCCTCCTACAGATACAATACTCTGCAGTACTGGGGGCTGCAGACCCTCTCATCCTACAGATACAATACTCTGCAGTACTGGGGCTCTGGGTGTCCTCTCCTCCTCCAGATACAATACTCTGCAGTACTGGGGGCTCTGGGTGTCCTCTCCTTCTACAGATACAATATTCTGCAGTACTGGAGGGCTCTGGGTGTCCTCCCCTTACAGATACAATACTCTGCAGTACTGGGGGCTCTGGGTGTCCTCTCCTCCTACAGGTACAATACTCTGCAGTACTGGGGGCTCTGGGTGTCCTCTCCTCCTACAGGTACAATACTCTGCAGTACTGGGGGCTCTGGGTGTCCTCTCCTCCTCTAAATACAATACTCTGCAATACTGGGAACTCTGGGTGTCCTCTTCTACTGCAGGTGCAATACTCTGCAGTGCTGGAGGCTCCGGGTGTCCTCTCCTCCTACCGATAATTTAATCTGCAGTACTGGGGGCTCTGGGTGTCCTCTCCTCCTACAGATACAATACTCTGCAGTACTGGGGGCTGCAGACCCTCTCATCCTACAGATACAATACTCTGCAGTACTGGGGCTCTGGGTGTCCTCTCCTCCTCCAGATACAATATTCTGCAGTACTGGAGGGCTCTGGGTGTCCTCCTCTTACAGATACAATACTCTGCAGTACAGGGGGCTCTGGGTGTCCTCCCCTCGTACAGATACAATACTCTGCAGTAATGGGGACTCTGGCTGTCCTCCCCTCCTACAGATACAATACTCTGCAGTACTGGGGGCTCTGGGTGTCCTCTCCTCCTACAGATACAATACTCTGCAGTACTGGGAGCTCTGGGTGTTCTCTCGCCCTCTAGGTGCAATAATCTGCAGTACTGGGGGCTCTGGGTGCTCTCTCCTCCTCTATGTGCAATACTCTGCAGCACTGGGGGTTCTAGGTGCCCTCCTCTACAGATTGAATACTCTGTATTACCGAGCCTGCTTTGGGAATTAGGATGCAATTGAGTACACTGCCTGACGGCCCTGACTGCACCAGGATGCAATGCTCTGCATGTTCTGAGACACTCTGGGTATGTTGTGATGTAATGCTTTGCATGGTTTGGATACACTGGGGTTAAACAAAAATTCACATGTAAAATTTGAGCGTTTTACTGTGAAATCCAAAATGGATTTTCCCGGTATGTGTGGGAGACGAGGCGCTCTGCTAATGTTATTACTGTATATGGGGGGAATAAAGAAAATGGTGCTGCTCTACCAGTATGTATTGTGCTCGTGTTGTCTACCATTTCTCATGTTTCCAATGCCGGGTATTAAAAAAGCTGGCAGATTGGTGCACGTCCTCTGAATCAGATAATTAATCTGGAACACAGCAGCAAAGACTAAAAGGGAATTATTCCAGATTCTTCATTTCTATTTCCTTACTGAGAGCTGGGAGAACTGAGTTATATCTTCTCAGGTATTGCATTGCGAGACACAGGACCACGGATATAGGCTGCTGCCAATAGTGGGTGTGACACCTAGAAGAAAAAGCCTGCTCCTCCTATGCAGGCTATATCCGATTTACTGACATTTAGCTTACCAGTTTTAGCTTAGTGTCAGTTGGAGGCAGGCACTGGTCGAGTTCTCCAGATTCGTTGTACCTTATGTTGGAAGTTAGATTGCTGTGTTACTGCTTATTTAACTTTTTACTCTCCCTTTATGTGAGGCAACAGAGAAGGATTGGCCTCTCTGTCCTTCCAACTACGAGATGAAAGAAAAGTGATGAGAAAGTCAAACTGTCCCAACTTGCTTGCAAATGGCTGGAGCATAAAGAAAAACCTCCTAGAGTAGTCAGCCCAAGCCACTTTGTCCCTAGCCCATTTTCCTATCAGAGGAAGTGGGTTCAGAGTTTGGCAACAACAAAGACCTTCAAAGTTACTTCTGGTCTTCAAGATAAGGAAGAATATCTTCTTTGTCCACCCCTATTTATCTTAGACCTCCCAGGATCCTGCCCCCTCCTCTTTGACCCTTACTTTTTTCTTGAACCCTTCTTAGGCCCCTTCTCTTCACTGTTCCCCCTTTTGGACTCCTGTTCAGGTGAGAGCATTCTTTACCTTCCCCAAAGACCTCCTGGGAACTACGTAGAGGACTCAAATCACAGTTGAGCTCCCTGGCCCTGCTCATCTGACAGCCGGGAGTCACAGCTACTTTAACCCGCAGCCTCTGTGGCCTCTTCTGGCTGTAAGAGCCTTCTTCCTGTATTTGGCTGTGCTTTGCTTCCTGACAGAGCCCACTCCTATCCATTCCCCATTTCGGGGCCCTTCTGCACCAATGTGGCTTGCAGCCATACCGCTGCCACTGGGGCAGGTAATCCTTCACCGGGTTGGGCTACGCCAATTCTCTCCTCTGCATCTGGTGCCAAGGTCCCTGTTTCCACATCCACTTGCTCTTTCTGCACATGCTCCAATCCTAACATACAACCTGCTAATGAACTACCCAATGTTCAGGGTTGACTATTCCCCTCCTACCCCCTTAATGGGCATTCTCTCTTCCATTCGGTAGCAAAACTCACAGGGGTATCATAGTCTATGGTTATAGCCATGGATCGCCTCTCCTCGCAATCGTCAACCTCTTATCCGCCATCTACCTCTTGGGGTCTGAAGTTCCAGGAGGCAACTCTAAGCAGTGCAAACCTTAGAAGCACATCAGTACATTCCTTTCCTGCTCCTTGTCGGAATCTCCTGGAGGCCGGACCTTCTCAGATTATTTTTCACCTTTAGGCAATCAACTTTCTTCAGACGAGATCTCCCAATCCAATACCGACTCTGATTCGGATTTTAATCGCTCCTCTAAGACAAAGGTTATGGTGGATAGTCTCATCTCAACTATGTAAGAAACCCTACAACTCAAAGACGTGGAGATGCAGCTCCTACAGGCAAAATATTATAGTACTTCAGCAACCATTATGAGTTTAAGGCAGTACTTCCCAAACAATGAAAACAGGTGGATTAGCATTTCCAAAGGCCCAAATGCCTGGACATCCCTTCCTAGCTGAGTTGGTGTCTAAATTAGCAACCGTTCCCACTGTCGAACCCTGTGTCACACTTTTCCAAATCTACCCTGGCTTTAGCTAATGCAGTCTACCTCGAGGAGACCACAAACAGAGAAAGCAAATATCTTGTCCATCCAGCCTTTAAGGTGGCTGGCTCTGCCCTCTGCTCAACTTTTGCTGTCATACGGATATCCAAGGCCATATCAGCCTTGTTCAAAAAACTCCACAATGGCATCATTTAGGGGGCCTTGGCCAAAGATGTGGCAGATCTTGATAATCAGGTTTCCTAGGCTGGGAAAAGTTCTTTAATTGGGCTCTTTGGAGTCTGCCAGGTGTTTTTCCCAAGCTTCAGGCAACATGTAGCCATTCACAGAATGATATCCCATGGGGCTACCTTTTTCTGGAACCTGCCTATTTGGGTGATCTCTACTGCATTCAAGATAGAACAGATTGCAGGGTATGGGGGGAAACTCTTTGTCATGTCCTCTCTAATCTCTCTCTTTCACTTGAGGTTTCAGCAAGCTTATCATTTGCTTTTGGACCTAGGCATCATTATTCCAATTTCTAATCCAGAAAGGTTTACAGGGTTCTATACAAAACAGTTCAACCTTTTCTAGAGGTGTGATTTGCATTTGGGTGGAATCCCTATTGTGAAAATTAATAAAATAGGTCTCAACACACAGTGTTTTATGTAGCCATTTAGAATATTCGAATATTGGCTCTGGTTCTTAAATGGTTTATGGTTCTTCCAATATATCTGAGGCCACATGGGCCAGCAGATAATGTAGGAGGAGCCACAGTTCAAAAGTTGTTTTAGTGGAATGGGATGTTTCTGTGTCAATAGAAATTACCTAATCTTTCATGATAGATTTTATGACAACACCTGCAGCTCTTTACCCCGCATCTGAAAGAACCCCTCAGGAGCCCAGAAGTAACACTCCTGACGGGGCTAATAGTGAAAATTTATTGAGGAGACAGGAAAGGGCTAAAATGTTTTTTAGGGTTTTGCTTTTTTTATAAAAAATTATCCTTGGTGATTTAGGGATTATATTTGATAGGAAAGGGTCTCCTTTTAGTATTTCAATTTGTTTTGTTAAAAGGTAATTAAAGTAGCATTTCAGTTGGGTTCCTTTCTTACTGATGTTCTCCTCAAATATGCTGTTCAGTCCTGTTTTAGGACATCCCACCAGTTTCTCTGGGTAACCCCTTTCCTTAAATTGGCTTTTAAAAATATTAAACTAAAAACCTCAAAAAAAGGGGTTATTCCTCCTAAATTGTCTATAAGGAATGTTCATTTTCCACTGTTCATCATGACAGCTGGAGAAATTAGACACAGTAAATGAATTTACAGATAAGCGCTTTGATCAATAGGTTGTAAATAGAATGTAGTTATAAAAAGATTGGATTCACCTGGTGTGGAATGCCCGTGAAATGACAGGCGTCCACACTGCCAGTCCAAGGGGACCTTATATTAAATCCAATACACGAATACCTGATAAAGTCTTCATGGGATGCAGGGCGAGTGTCTGGGGGAAGAGCCTGCATGGAAATAGGACATCGGTCATATAAACACAATGGGATAATGTGGTAAAACTCCCACAGGTAGGCGGAGGTAAGAGGGATGGTGACTTCATTAGCCCACCTATGGGCTGTACAGGGGGAATCCCATTGGATGATGGTGTTGCCCCATCCACTTCAACTTAAATCTCCATTCGGATGATCACGCATTGTCACTGTCACGTGGCCACACGCGCAACACATCATAATGGTCAAATGACCACTGCCACGCCGGCAGGATTCGTGTCCGGCATTGATGTTACATCGGGAGTGGTTACATCAGTCACGTAATATCCGTCCGGAGAGTTGTCAAATGACCGCATCACATGACTCTGGTTACATGACATTCCCCAAATTGGCATTCAAGGTTACCAAGGACGCTTGTTTTCAATTAAAACGGTGATCGCTGGCATCATGATTATAAGACAATTCAAAAGTGAAACAAAGAATGTGAATTACAATAAAAGGAATAAAATACATTTGAAAAGGCAAAAATATAGAGATGAAAATTACAAAATGCAAAAAGGCATAAGTGGAAAGATCAATAAGATGGGGTTCTCCAGAGTAGCTAGGACATACAGGGCCTTATACTATTCAGAACAACAGGGGTACTGTAACTGCATTAGAATATAAAATAAATGACGTAAAAGTGTGTAGAAAAATGTGGACACTGATAATTTGCTGGGTTAGAAGACAGTTGTAAAAGCTATTTAAAACACTGTATGATAAAAGAGACTTGAAAAATATTTTTTTTTAAAAAACACACGCCTTCTTTTCTCTTTTAAACGTTATCTAAAACCTCATTAAGAACACTTGGAGATAAGGTGTTCAGGCAGAAACACACAGTGCATTTCCTCCTTACGTATCTTCACAAATTCACCATAAAGAATTTGTTCCAAAGGTGGTAGATGCATAAGGGTTGAGTTTCTATTGTGGTGGTCTGCGAAATGACGAGAGACACTGTGATGGGGAAAACCATTTGCAATATTGGAGCAATGTTTGTTGGCTTCGATTCTCATGGGATTAATTGTTGGTCAACATATTGTGATTCACAAGGACATACCAAGAAGTAAACAACATATTTGGATCTGCAGTTGAGAAAGTTACGCATTTGGTATTTTTTTCTTCTCCTCTGGTAGTGGTTTCTCTCTCCTGTTATGATAACTATTCATACAACACTAACAGTTTTTGACCTCAAATTTAAAAGCCCCATAAGAGCATTTGCCCCAAATATCAGATGACGTTTGGTGGTTTGCCATCTCTGTGGTCGTGATGATGCTAAAAGTTTTCAAAACACTTTGGTTTTCCCAAACAATTATTCATGAAAGGTCCAAAGTTTGTTCTGACAAAAAAGGGTCACTTTGTAGGATGGTCCAGTGTTTAGATAAAATCTTTTTTTTTTTTAAGAGAATAATGTGTATTAAATTTGGTGACAAAAGACGTTTGTTCCCATTAAAATTATTTATTTTTTTTATTTTCTGGAGAAATTAGCTATTTTGGAAATTAGTCTGTCAATATAGTTTTAGGAAGACTTATTTTTTTAAAGGGCAAGGTATGAAAGGATTCTTTTCAAAGCCAAAAAGTTTCCTAACCAATTCCACAAAGTCTGGATCTGCAGTGATTCTCCCCTCACTATTAATACACCAAAGGATCACCTAAAAAGGAAAAGAAAGCTCAGCCTAAATACAAGCATTTATGTTTTTATATGCAAAGTTTTATTAGCGATTGACAAGAAGTTACTAGATGCAATTACATGCATCAATGTGAAATATTCTATGAAGGCATGGTTCCAGGCATGCCTTCTCCACCCAAGTCCAGTATCAAAAAGAGAAAACATGCCACTGAAGTCCCATATCTTCATGCAACTCTTGGAACGACTATTTTGAACCAGATATAATTTAGTTGGACAATTGCTCAGTCTGATGCTATATAATCCTGTCTAATCTGACACAATAGCGTTCTCATTTATGCTGTATGTCACTTTATTGTCATCCTGCTGGAATAATGATAGTCTTCACAGTTGGAGAAGCCGCTTTTTGTTTTTTATCCATAATGATAAATGTGTTATCTGGAATTTTGCTGCTTTCTGGATAACAGATGTTTATCGGTAATTACATACAGTTCTTATTCATCATTTAGTGCTCTAAATTGCTTCCCTTTCTCTTATATGACATCACAGTTTACTTTGGTGGCAACTTCTATTTTAGATTTGTACTTTTTGTCAATAAAAGGAGATTGGAGAAAATAAAAAAAGGTTAATTCCTTGTGTGAATTCTGTCATGTCCAAGAATTGATTTCTGAGTAAAACATTTCTCACACTGTGAACATGAAAATGGCTTCTCTCCTGTGTGAAGTTTCTGATGTCTAATAAGATCTGATTTATTAGAAGACTTCCTGCATTCTTCACATGAAAATGGTTTCCCGGCTACGAAATTTCTTTGATGTGCTGTTAGAGCATAGGATTTGTTAAAACACTTTCCACAGGGTACATAAAAATGGCTTCTGCACTGTGTGAATTCTGATGTCTAACAAGATGTGCTTTCTGAATAAAACATTTCCCACATTCTGGACATGCAAATGGCTCCTCTCCTGTGTGAATTCTCTGATGTTTAGCTAGATCTGATTTCTTTATAAATGATTTCCCACATTCTGAACATGAATATGGCTTTTCCCCTGTGTGAATTCTCTGATGCATAAGAAGAGTTGATTTCACAGTAAAACATTTCCCACATTCTGAACATGAAAATGGCTTCTCCCCTGTGTGAGTTCTCTGATGTATGACCAGATCTGATTTTGCAGTAAAACGTTTCCCACATTCTGTACATAAATACGGCTTCTCCCCTGTGTGTATTCTCTGATGTGTAACGAGATGTGATTTCACAGTAAAACATTTTCCACATTCTGTACATAAAAATGGCCTCTCTCCTGTGTGAGATCTCTGATGTACAACAAGATGTGATTTTACACTAAACCGTTGCCCGCATAGGGAACATGAAAATGGCTCCGTCCCTGTGTGACGACGTTGATGTACAACAAGATGTGATTTCTGAGAAAAACACTTCCCGCATTCTTGACATAAAAATGGTTTCTCCCCTGTGTGAATTCTCTGATGTCGAACAAGATCTGCTTTATCTGGAAAACATTTCCCACATTCTTGACATAGAAATGGCTTCTCTCCTGTGTGTATTCTCTGATGTATAACTAAAGTTGGTTTTTTACTAAAGCATTTCCCACATTCTGAACAAGAATATGGCTTCTCCCCTATGTGAGCTTTTTGATGTTCTTCACTTCTGTAACTTTTCTTTTGCTTATGAGTCTGTGATGAATCAGAAGATAGGACCCGTATAAGAGGATCAAATGAAGGATCTTTACTGTAAAGAGCTGAGAGGTTATCTAGAATACTGACAGGTTCTTCATATGTATCCTGTGTGATTCCACAATCTTCTGCTTTACAAGCTGGATATATTGGATATCCCTCTGAACTCCTGGTACCGTCATCTGCTTAGAATAAAAGTAATGTTACAATATTTGAACAATATTAACCCTAAAGGGAACCTGTCTTTAAAATGACATATTTGCAAAAATATGAAATTTTATTTTCTCTCTTCTAAATCGGATTATCTCATGAAAAACACTGTGGTGTAAAAATACTCATGCCACCCCACAGTAAATATATTTAAGGGGTGTATTTTTTTTTTAAATAGGGTCTCTTGTAGGGTTATCTACCTGTCTGACACCTATGAGCCTTTGCAATTTTGGCTTGGTGTAGGAAAACAAAGTGATCCTAAAAATATTAATAATTAATATTAAACTTGTACATCTCCTAAATGGTTAAAAGAAAACTAATTTTTTTTCAAATGTGCTTCCAGAATAAAGTAAACAGATGGAAATATTTATCTTATTAAAAATTTGTACAGTGTGTTTGCAAATATTTGACATATTGCAGTTGAAAATGTGAAAAAAATATCATTTTTTTCAAAATGTTTCCAATTTTGGCTTTTTATTAAATATATACACAAATTCTATTGGTCTATTTTTACCACCTACATGAATGACAATATGTAGTGAAAATACGAAGTCAGAATTACTTGGATATGCAAAATGTTTACAGAGTTATTCTATGTTAAAGTGACTCATGTCAAAATTTGGCCTGGTCATTCACCCCTTATTGATCAGCCCATACTGTATTTACATCCTGGCCTGCTGTGCTTTATTCCCAGATGAGATAGAAACATGCTTCCAGCAGGGATTAAAATCCTGCAGTGTCTGGATGGCACAAGAGGAAGGAGGAGAAGAAAGAAGAAGGAAGGAAGACCTGATTTTTATTCCCTTTGAATTTAATGGAAATCGTGATCAGGTTGTCCCAATTCAAGATTAATTTAGGAAAATCAGACTGATGCTGACCAAAACTGATTATTCTAATAATAGCTCATTACTAGTGCTGACCATGTGGTATTAACCATAGTCCACAGTTCATCTTCCTTACGAGGTTGTGGAGGGGAAATTTGCTCGACAGACTGGTTTTTGCATTTTGTTTTTCAATTGTGATCCCTTATGGCACTTGAAAGAGTTGGAGAGAGGAGTACAAGGAGTATAATATTACAAAGCAGACAATGGCGAAACACCCACATATGTATAGAAATGTGTATGGAGGTTCTTAGAGTTAGGAGCTTTCCTATCAACCTATGACTGAACAGAAAGGGATGAACATTCCCATTTGTACAATAATTACAGAGAAAAGAGATTAAAGGGATTATTCCACAATATAATATTTTGGTCAAAAGCCCAGTATCCTCCTAACATTATTAAAAAAACTTGCATGCTGCTGCGGCAGTTCTGGGATTGCTGTCTTACTGATAGTCTGGTGCAGGTTTTGCAGGTGGTTCTCCATCTTCTGGCTCCAATTGGTGTGGTATTTAGGGAGACGTGCTTAGTAACACATGTGGGTAATTTTCAGGGCTATTTAACTTGCCTGATGCTGAGCTGAATTGCTGTTGAACCTTCAGTCTAGCTCTGACTGTGGTCACAGTCACAGCTTGGTCCTGGATCTCTCATGTGCATGCTACATCTCAAAGTCTGTGATGATTTTCATTTCTATATTGTTTCTTTTGTTATTCCCCTGTCCCAAATAGGGTTAACTAAGGGCCGACGTACGAGGTCAGGTACATCCTTGTCAGGACGAATTGCCTGCATTTAGGCAGGTCCCATTTCTGTGTTTGTTTAAATAGGAATAGAGTTCCCATGTTTTGGTTTACTATTGTTTTGACACACTTTGAGTGCATGTGTGCGATATCTGCAGGTTACAGATCGAGCACTTCCTGGGTGGATGTGACTCATACGTAAATTAAATCACTATGTGCCCCTCTTCTACATATTTACACTTTGTTATTCCCATTGGTGAAGCTTTCATCACTTAAGAAACGAGGCGGTCCTACACCTAATGTGATCAGCATTTTTAACTGGGATACTATAGTTCCCAGAAGCACCTGCATCACCTCCTGGCTACCACCATCTGTATGTATTTACCAATAATACTACTCTGTGTACTGAAGGTTAATTGGAGCAGATTATTTCTTGGTCCAGGCCCTAGTAAAGAGCATGGTCCTACATTTACACATTGGAAGGAGGAGAGGGAGCTCTGCAAAACTCACAGCCCTGATAAGACCCCAAGCAACTGTAGCTAAGAATATGGAAGGATTAATCTCCTGTCCAGGGAGCAGAGGGGGAGATGAGATGTGCTTACTGAACACAGGAAGAGAAAGCAGAGACACAGCCTACTCTCTTATTAATGTTATCCCTCATTCACTCTCTCTCGTTCGTTCTCTCATTTCTTCTCTACATCATTTTCTCTTTAATTCATTGTCTCTCTGATTTATTCTCTATCACATTTTTTCATTCATTCATATTCTCTATTACATTATCGTTCTCATTTGTTTATTCTCTCTCATTCATACTCTCTTATTTAGATTGACTCCCATTCAGATTGTCTGTCTGTCTGTCTCTGCCCGGCCTTGTGCTCTGACTGTGCATGCCCAGCTGACGGCCAGAAGATTGTTTAGCAGAGCTGAGCCCGACCTCTGTGAATGGGATTAGAGAGGTCAGGACATAAGCGGAAGAAGTGAAAGTGAAACTTCAGGAGTTATGATTGGAGCTGCAGGGAGACAAACAGATGAATCTTCATGCAGTAAGTATATTGAAAAGTCTCTTTTATGTCACTGTTTATTTAGAAAATGAATGATTAGTTTTTCCCTGGAATAACCTTTTAACTAGAGTCCCCTGACCCTATAAAGAAGAAAGTCTAGACACTCCCACTTAGTGTTTTTTTTCTGTCTTGTGTGGACTTTACTATTTTAGAAAAAAATCTATCTGACAGTGAGGGTGATCAATGAGTGGAGCAGGTTACCACAAGAGGTGGGGAGTTCTCCTTCAATGGAGGTGTTCAAACAAAGGCTGGATAAATATGTGTCTGGGATAATTTAGTGAATCCTGCACTGAGCAGGGGGTTGGACCCGATGTCCCTGGAGGTCCCTTCCAACTCCACCATTCTATGATTTTAAAATAATTATGCTGGACTTCCTAGATTGCGCTGAGATGCACAAGGGTGCTGCTTTAGCCCCATGTTAGGTTCTCAACATATTAAGCTGCTGCATGCAGCCTGCTATTGTGTGTTTAGCTTGTTGCATTAATGCACCTTTTTTGTCCTCTTTTCAGGCACTTCATCTTAGCATTCCTTCAGGACACCATAGGGAGGTGAATGCTACACGCCCGTAGTTTGTGTTTGCATCAGGATAACTATTTACAGCTGTAGTTAGTGGTTACTACTAGAGATAAGCGAGCACCAAAATGCTCGGGTGCTCGAGAGCTCGTTTCGAGTAACGAACCCCATTGAAATCAATGGGCGACTCGAGCATTTATGTATGGGACCGATGCTCTGCATAGCTGATGACTTGTCAAACACCAGAAAGTCATGGAAACACCACAGAAACGGATAGGGAAGGGCAGGGGCAGCATGCATGGCTGCATCTGAGGCTCCCAGGTCCCTCTATTAAGCCAAAATTGGGGCAAGAGTCTGGCGTCACCCCCCTAACAATTTACTTTGGACAAACCCTCATTAGCAAGGCACACGCGCTGGCACATCTTAGCTAAGCACCACACTACCTGCAACCAAGGACAATCACTGCCTGCAGGTGACACCGCTGCCTCTTCTCCTGGGTTACATGCTGGCATTGCTGTCCAAGACCCCTGCACGACCCTGCGTCCACAGCGCACACAAAAGTTTCCCTGCGCAGCGTTCCACTGCCCTCATGCCACACGCTTGCTTCATAGCCATACCACCCTCATGTCTATTTATAAGTGCGTACTGGATGAGGAGGAACCGGAGGCACACACTGCAGAGGGTTGGCAGGGCTAGGCAGCAACCCTCTTTGAAAGTGTGGGCGATAGCCCACAATGCTGTTGAGAATTGATGATAGATTGACGTACGATCATCATTCCAATCCCGTGCCACCTCCGTCACAAAATTGTCAGGAGCCGCAAACGTGGGCATAAAGGGGACTCAGGTGCCAGCACTTCTACACATCTCCACAATGCAGCAATACTCTGTGTGGGAAGCACGTGAGCGGGCCCAGGGTCAGGCTCGGTCCCAGCGTCCACCTTGTGTGACTCAAGGTGTCGCGAGTTACATAGCAATGGGGACTCCATGTGTCCCAACACAATTCATTCTGTGTAGGTGTCAGATAACTCAACACCGCAATGGGAAGTCATTGAGTTCCTTGGGCTCGCCTATGGCAGAGTTTCACCCCGCCAAGGACCTCGGCCCAAATTTCTACCCATGTCAGTCAGTGTATTTGTGCCAGACCAGTAAAACACAGCGCAATGGGAAGTCTTTGTGCACCCACAGCATAGGCATACCCCGGTAGCAGCAGCTAGAGGATTCAGAGTTGCAGTCCCTAGGCTGGGAGTAGTGGACTGCGTAGTAGACTGAGTGGTCGATACATTGCTGGAAGAATTTTCTGCCATCCACGACAGGACCTGCTCACACTGCTCAGTTTGTAATAAAGGTCTACAACGCAGACCCGTAAATTGTGATACGAAGCAGGGGAGCCCAGAAACTTGCCTCTCTCCTAATCCCGCAGCAGCCGGCTGTGATTCACAATGCCCAGGAACTCGGCCTGTGCCCACGCCCTCACTTGGGCGTCCGAGTCCTCGACCCTTACCCTTACTCTTCATCATGGCGGATTAAGAATAGAGCAGGGCCCAAATAAATTACCCCACTGTACAGCACTGACAACTGTGGCTTAATTCATTGCACAGAGAGACTTGTAGATAGCGGAGGCTCTATGCTGTGACTTGAAAAATTAACCCACTGTCTTGCGCTGATACCTAGGGGTGATTTACTGCTCGCAGAGACTTGTAGATAATAGAGGCTGTGTGGAGTGGGAGAAGACTCTAAAGCCAGTGGATAGTGCTGGTAACTGCGGCTATCTCAACCCCACCAAGGAAAGGGTATTGTGGGACGCTCTGCACAGCGGCAGAGGTGAAATACTTTGCAGTGGCCCAGGAAATTCAACAGTATTGTTTAGCGGTGAGACCTCTGTCTAATGCACTGCAGACACAGAACGGTATAACTGAAGTCGTTCACAGCAGGCTAGGAAATGTTAGAGTGCAGTTTCACGGTGAGAGCTGGTTGTATGGCACTGCAGGCTGAGAATGCGATTACTGAAAGGCTGGGAACAGGCCTAGAT
Organism: Eleutherodactylus coqui; assembly: GCF_035609145.1. Classification (NCBI taxonomy): domain Eukaryota; kingdom Metazoa; phylum Chordata; class Amphibia; order Anura; family Eleutherodactylidae; genus Eleutherodactylus; species Eleutherodactylus coqui. The sequence continues at coordinate 15,831,735 of NC_089841.1, read as the reverse complement.
GCGTAATACAAAAATTGATGCACTACTGCTCCCAGCCACAACTAGAATGCACACGGTCAGATGTAGTCCTAAGAAGGAGCGTTGGGGTTCTTGCACGGAGGATCAGGACTGTATAGTGTATAACTTTCCCTATAGAAGTGGCTGTGCCCCAACACTCTGTGTTATGCGCTGCAGACACAGAACGGTATAAATGAAGTCGCTTGCAGTAGGCTAGGAGATGTTAGAGAGCAGTTTAACGGTAAGAGCTGGTTGTACGGCACTTCAGGCTGAGAAAGCTATTACTGAAAGACTGGGAACTGGCCTAGATGAGCAATACAAAAATTGATGCACTACTACTCCCAGCAAGCCACAAGTATAATGCACACGGTCAGATGTAGCCCTAAGAAGGAGCGTTGGGGTTCTTGAAGACAGGATCCTATGCTAACACTGTCCCTATATCAGCAGCAGCTCTTTCTCTAAACTCTGCATAATACAGTACAGACTGAGAACGCTATAGTTGAAATGGCCTGCACAGCCCGAGATGCTTAAAAAGAAAAATTGGTGCACTACTGCTCCCAGCCAGCCACAACAGTAATACACACTATGAAGAGTAGCCTTAAGGAGCATTGGGGTTCTTGAAGACAGGATCCCACTCTAACACTTTCCCTATATCAGCAGCAGCACTTTCCCTAACCTCTGCCAGCATGCGTCTGAGGCGAGCGGCGGGCGGGACCAGTTTAAGTACTCGGCGGTCACCTGATCGGCCCAGCCACTCACTACTGTTGGGTGGGATAGGGCTGGCACATCACAGCAGGAAGTGGTAATGCCTTCCCCGCATGTCTATTGGCTAGAAAATGGCGCTAAACATGCGAGGAAGGAAATGCAATTGACTCGAGTACCGCGTGGTGTTCGTCCCGAGTACCCTAATGCTTGAACGAGCATCAAGCTCGGACGAGTGTGCTCGCTCATCTCTAGTTACTACTCACCTGAGCAGTTAACTGTAGGAATCTCCTCTTTATATCGCTGATCGCCCCGCACATTTGTCTCTGTAGTATTAATATTGGTCAGATCTTCATCCGGATACAAAAGCTGTGAGACAAATATTGTAAAAGTCAGCAGCCGGTTGGAGAAGTCGTGTGGAAGGTTTTATGACATAATGACATGACAGGAGTAGTTATCTGAGCCACATAGCTGCATGCTTAGAAGCCGGACATAGATATTAGATAGCGGCTCAATGACCCCTCAGGAACCTCATACACATGTATATCCGGCATGGCTAGACACGCTACACGTTGTCTCAGTGGAGGACATCAGTGTCTACCAGACACATCCGCTGCTTGTCTCTGGGAAATAAAGGAGCAGATAGATATAAATCCAACCTGTTGGCTCCTTATTCCCACCAGGAGTCTCCACCACCAGAAAACTGGGAGAAGATCCAGACAAGATGTAATGTCTCTGGTCAGCGGTAATCCTGCCATCTCCACCGGCCTTATCACACAAGTAGAAGACATCTAATAGGACTGAAGACAAGAGCTTCACAGCCTTCTACAGATTAGAGGGACATCTCCATCTACCTGATGGTCCTGTGGAAGAAGAGGACGGGGACATCTCTCTGGGGTTCTTCTCTTACTGGATGGAACTGCAGGAAACACAAACGGACACTGAAGTCATTCTTTATATACAGATAATAAAGTCCTCGTGGATTTAGTCCTGTCTATTACCTGGTGATGGGAGCGGCTGGTGGGTCTCCATCATGGCATCCTCGTACAGATCCTTGTGTCCTTCTAAATACTCCCACTCCTCCATGGAGAAATAGACAGCGACATCCTGACACCTTATAGGAACCTGACAACACAATATACAGTCATCAACCAGAAGCCTCCAGTGCTGTTGCTGTATGATGTCCTAGCATTCCCTGTAGCGTCACCTCTCCAGTCAGCAGCTCAATCATCTTGTTGGTGAGTTCCAGAATCTTCTGTACATTGAGGTCCTCATGTATCAGGGAGTGGGGTGAGGGCTCTGTGATTGGGCTCAGGGGTCTTCCCCATCCATCACACACAAAGGCCCGACAGCCATCACTAGAGGTCTTCTTCACTACTGTGTAATCCTGTATATGGGAAGACATTAATAAATATCACTACAGACATTTCCAGAGTCCATCACCTCCCCAGTGACATCATCTGGTATTACCATAGATAGGAATAATGTAATGTGACATCATCAGAATCCCCACCCCCTCTCCAGTGGCATTATCTATTACCAAAGATATGAATGATGTAATGTGACATCATCAGAATCTCTCACCTCTCCAGTAAGCTGGAAGAGTATTTCTAGGGTGAGATTTAATACACTGTCTGCCATCTTCTTTATGTCCTTCTTCATCCTTCACGGTTCAATCAGGAATATGATGCAGTATAAGAGATATTAGAGAATCCTATATTGTAGGACCTGAATGGAAAGAAGATGTGCTATTGTAAAACCCACAAAAAATCCTACATAAAATAATGCACTTATTAGTATGAATAAGAAGATGATATTAAGACAACCTGTTAGGCATTTCATGATGCCCCAACTACAGGCAGCCTAAAATTGAGACAGGGTTCTCCTCACCAGGATCAGTTTGACTATCCAGATCGGGAGAATTTAGCAGGGACCCAGCCCAATGACATTTCTGTTTCCAACTGCTCTTTAAATATTTTCTCTAAAATGCATTTTTAGAATACAATATAAATGTCTACAATGTAAACTGTGTGCCTGTTGTAATGCATTAGGCCATTGGGGAACGTACAACTCCTGACAGGTTCCCATTAACCCCTTCCCACAGCCATTTTTAATTTCACTTGTTTCATTCCTAGCTTCCAATAACTTTTTTTTACTAACACATCTGTATGAAAGCACGTTTTTCTTTTTTTTGCAAGATGAGTTTTACTTTTTAATGACAGCATTTGATGTATAAAGGAACCTATAATTTAAAAACAAATTAAAAACATATTTGTCTGCTGGAAATGAAAAAAAAAACTAAATTATAAGTTTTTTTAAAGTTTTGTTAATAAAGTGTCATTATAGTGTTCACTGTCGGTTAAAGATAGCTTTATTTTATTCTGTGAGTCAGTAGGATTACGGCAATACAAAACATAAGTTTTCTGCTATGTTTTACTAAATCTAACTTTTTTTTTCTTAAATAGGATTTCTCTTGGATAGTTTTTGCCACAACACTTTTCTAATTTTCCCTGAGTGGAGTTCTGTGAGATTTTGTTTTTTGAAGACTAAGCTGTAGTTTGCATTGGTACCGCTTTATGGTGCATTGGACTTTTAGATCCTTAACACCCGTGGCGGAGGTTCCCTTCATCCCCAAAGCGATTTTCATGAAGAAAAACCTGTCAAAGCAGATTTCAAAGAAAATAGAGAAGAATACTGCATCTAGCAGAAAATTTTTGAAGAGACTTATAAACTACCAATAAACAGTATGAAGAAAAAGCAGCTGCCTATGAAAAACTAGAGAAGTTTAAACTAGACTTCTGTCCAACTGGGAAAATATACAGAAGAGGTTTGATCAGCTGCTTGGTGAGCAGAAAACAATACCTGCTAAATATGCAGAAGAACAATTCAGTAGAGATACCAATAAGGTAATGGCTGAGCAACAGATGGAATGTGAGCAATCCTCTGAAGTACAAAAGACCAAAACACACCCAGAAAGTGGTGTCAGAAGAAAAGGCAGGGTTTCAAAGGCTTGTCAAGAAGTTGAGCACGAAGATGAAACACTGGGTGTCGATTAGTTGTGTAGCTGAAAGGAAGGCCCAGAGACTATAGAGGTCTAGGACTCAAGTTCAGACAGTAAATAAAAAGACAAGAGGACCTTCTTAAAGGATCTTAAAAATTAGTTACCAGCAGCAAAGTATGCCAAGTTGTGCCTAGAAGGTAGACTGGGCGCTATAGGTTTGTGAGAAAATCGCATCTGTAGACAGTATCGGAGAGAAATCTGTTCAGAGACTGCATGAACTGCAGAAGTAGTTGAAGAATTGCCTGCAAAAGAAGGCAGAGCAAAGCAAAAATCCCCGAGCCTGGAGTTTTGACTCTTAAGGGTCAAGTACTGTGATTAGGCCCTTATTAGAGGGGAGGATATGTAAAAGTGCACTGCACAGAGTGGCCTTTAGGGGGTCTGGATGGTGTGCTAATCAGCAGGGACAGCTGCATGGGTGTGCTGGAAGAGTTAAAACCTGCACACACATTGAGTATCCTGCTGAAGGCTAGAAGCCAGAGCTGCAGGGTCAGCTGAAAGCCCGGGAAGAGGCTGCAGAGGCAGCTACAGGAACTGCAAGCCTGAGGTCCAGTGTGGACCAGACTGTGTCCTTCGCAAGTCTAATAGGGGAGGACACTGCAAGTTGTAAACCCAAAAGTTGAGTCGTATTTTGGTGTATGTGCAGTGTGTAAATACTGACAACCCTTGCTGTGTTCGATAAAGCTAGCAGATGCCAGAGTTTTAAAGAAAACAGGAATTTATCTTACCGTCAATTACCTTTCTTGAGGTCATCATGACAGCATACAGTGGAGGTTGCTCCTCTGCTAATCTGTAGGGACAGGAAGAGACAGAGAATAAAAAGACCTCCCCCTCCACCAAACACCAGTGTGCTCCAAATAACCACAGTGACTAATTTCCTAACAGAAAGGTGTGTTTTATTGTCCTCACACACCTCCACAAAAACAAATTTCTATACATACACATTATCTAATGTGACAAGAAATAAACATGCTGGCAGGGAAAGGTGGGGGCAACCAGTATGCTATCATGATAACCTCAAGAAAGGGAATTAACAGTAAGATAAATTCCCATTTTCCTATGGCAACATGACAGCATACAGTGGAGGAATATAAACAATAGCAAGGGCTTTAGCAAAGGACTACAGCCTGCAATACCTACCTTCTGAAGGTTGAATCATGACTAGCTTCTAAGTCTATAATGCTTAACAAATGTGTGGTTAGAGGCCCACGTGGCCACTCCACAAATCTGTGCCCTCTTTGCGCATGAACACACCACAGCCCGGGTAGAGTGGGGCTTCAGTCCTTCGGGGAGGGGGGATGCTTTGGCCCTTGTAAGCCTCCTGGATGTCTCACCTGAGCCAATGAACATTCGAGTCCCTAGAAGCGGACCTTCCTTTGGCCAGCCTCTGAAACTGAATAAAAAGATTGTCAGTTTTTCTGAAATGTTTTGTTGCCTCTAGATTCGCTAGTACTGCTCTCCTCACATCTAAGTTATGGAGTTTTAAAATCCCGACAGAAGAATGGAATAGTAATAGTCTTATTTCTATGAAAATCCGACAGAACTTTGGGCTGAAAGAAACGGTCCAGAGTAAATTAAATCTTATCTGGGTGGACTGTCATATTAGGGGGCCTATGGGAAGGGCCTGGATCTCACCCACCCATCTAGCTGATGTAAAAGCCACAAGGAGGGACACTTTATACGTCAGGACAGCAATAGTTAAGTCCATAAGGGGCTCAAATGGTGGATCACAAAAGCCTGGAGGACTATAGACAGATCAGCCTGAATTTCTGAACTTCTGGGTAACGTAGAAGGCCCTGACATAGGAGATCCAGCCTTGATGGGAGATGGACGGGATCTTCGATTAAGAGGGATCTCAGGAGAGGGGACCAGGGCCTCTTGGTCCAGTAAGGAGCCACCAAGATAACTGAAGCTCTTGAGCCCTCTAGCTTTCTTAGGAAGAACGATATCAGGGGTAAAGGGGGAGGGGGGGGGACGCGTAGGCTAGGTCCCAATCCCAGGGATGTGAGAAAGCGTCCGTGCCTACAACTTGTTTTTCTGAGCCTCGGGGAAAAAAAAGAGCTGGCAGTTGGCGTTCCTGTTGGAAGCGAAGAGGTCTGAGGTGCCTCCCACTTTGTGACAAGTGATTCAAACACCTTGGGATGAAGCTCTCATTCTCCAGGATCCACCTCTTTCCTGCTGAGAAAATTGTGTTCTCAGCTCCTTTTAAATGGAAAGCCGACAACGACCGCGTTGTATGTTCTGCCCAACGAAGAATCTCTTCCACCAGCTGCTGGAGCAGAGGATTCCTGGTGGTACCCTGATAGCGAATGAGCGATACTGCAGTCATGTTGTCTTAGAAAACCCTAATGTGCTTCTCCACTAACTGTCTGGAGGCTACGTGGGGACTTTCAAATTGCATTCAATTCTCTAAAGTTGGAAGAGTCTGATTTCTCTTGAGGACCCCAGGTACCTTGTATGTGTCCACCTGAGTAGTGGGCACTCCAACCCTTAGTGCTGGCATCTGTTGTCACAACTATCATGGGGTCTCGGTTCTATTCTGAAGCCCGAGAGAGGTTATCAGTTGACATCCACCATCGGAAGGAGTATCTGGCCTTGGGGGAAATGAGAATTGTCTTATCCAGAGAAGCCTGCGATCAGTCTCATTTCCTGAAAAAAAAGCGCCTGAAGTTCGTGGCTGCGGAACTGGGCCCAGGGTACAATGTTAATACAAGAAGTCAGTAACCCCAGGATCCGCATGGCTTCCCTAAAAAACACTCCTGATTTCCTATACAGGGCCGAACATTCTTCAAGAATATGCTGCTTTCTTAAGGGAAATAAGGAAGAACACTGAAGATGGAAATCCAGGATTACTCTTTAAAGTTTCTTATTACGTTCGCGATCCATGCTGGACTTCTGAAAATTGATTATTCAGCCTAGGTTGCGCAGCAACGAAAGTGTGAGGTCTAATTGAGCTTCTAAAATTGTAGGGAAATCTGCCACCAGCAGAAAATCATCTAGGTATGGGATGATAATTATTCCCAACCTACGTAGGTGGGTCACCATCTCAATAACCACTTTGGAAAAAACCCGCAGAGTGGAGGAAATCCAAAAGGGTAGGCATATGAATTGAAAGCGGCAGATTGAACCCTCAATTTCAAAAGCAAACTTCAGAAACTTTTGAAAATAGGAGTGAATGGGAATGTGATAATACGCGTCTTTAATACGTGGCCATAGCACTATCTGCACTAATTAAGGGGGTTAAAGTTTTAATGGTCTCCATTTTAAACTTCCTATATACTATGAAGTTATTTAAGCTTTTAAGGTTAATTATTAGAGATGAGCGAGCACCAAAATGCTCAGGTGCTCGTTACTCGAGCCAAACTTTTTGTAATGCTCAAAAGCTCGTTTCGAGTAACAAACCCCATTAAAGTCAATGGTAGACTCGAGCATTTTTCAAGGTGACCATGCTCTGCATAGGGGAGAGTGTGTGATTCACCCGAAAACATCAGAAAGTGATGGAAACACCAAAGGAACGGATAGGGAATGGCAGGGGCAGCATGCATGGGTGCACCTAAGGCTCCCAGGTCGCACTATTAAGCCAAATTGTGGACAAGAGCCTGGTGGTCACCCCTCTAACAATTCAGTTGGGCCAGACCATAATCAGCAAGGCACATGTGCTGGCATATCTTAGCTAAGCACCATACTAGGTGGCATGAAGACCAATCACTGCCTGCGGGTGACAGCGTACTAAAATTTTTTCCAGTGCAGCGTCCAGCTGTCCCCATCCCACATGGGGTAAGGCGCACCCTTTCGCCTACTTAGTAGTCCACAGCGTACTAAAATTTTTCCCAGCGCAGCGTTCAGCTGTCCTCATGCCACACGGTTGCTTGATAGCCATACCATCCTCATGTCTATTTATAAGTGCGTATTGTATGAGGAGGAACAGGAGACACACACTGCAGAGGGTTGGGAGGGCCTGGCAGTGACCCTCTTTGAAATTGTGATATGGACACTAATAAAGAAAAGGGTCTCTACACTCTTTCCAGGAATGACCCGATATACTGCTAAAGATCAAGATTAAAGGGGTTGTCCCGCGGCAGCAAGTGGGTCTATACACTTCTGTATGGCCATATTAATGCACTTTGTAATATACATTGTGCATTAATTATGAGCCATACAGAAGTTATAAAAAGTTTTATACTTACCTGCTCCGTTGCTGGCGTCCTCGTCTCCATGGTGCCGACTAATTTTCGCCCTCCGATGGCCAAATTAGCCGCGCTTGCGCAGTCCGGGTCTTCTCCTGTCTTCTATGGAGCCGCTCGTGCAGAATGCAGGCTCCGTGTAGCTCCGCCCCGTCACGTGCCGATTCCAGCCAATCAGGAGGCTGGAATCGGCAATGGACCGCACAGAAGAGCTGCGGTCCACGGAGACAGAGGATCCCGGCGGCCATCTTCAGCGGTAAGTATTGAAGTCACCGGAGCGCGGGGATTAGGGTAAGCGCTCCGGTAAGCTTTCTTTACCTCCCTGCATCGGGGTTGTCTCGCGCCGACCGGGGGGGGGGGGGGGGTTGAAAAAAAAAAAAAAAAACGTTTCGGCGCGGGACAACCCCTTTAATGATCTTTTAATGTCATGTAAAACAACAACTCCATACAAAGCGTTTCGTCGCGAGGACCGAGACTTTTTCAAGTATCTATAAGTGCGTATTGTATGAGGAGGAACAGGAGACACACACTGCAGAGGGTTGGCAGGGCCTGGCAGCGACCCTCTTTGAAATTGTGGGCGATAGCCCACAATGCTGATGAGAATTGCTGATAAATTAACGTACGATCATAATTCCAATCCCATGCCACCTTCGTCACTAAATTGTCAGGAGCCGCAAACGTGGGCATAAAGGGGACTCAGATGCCAGTACTTCTACACATCTCCACAATTCAACAACCCATTCTAAAACAAAAAATGTTTTTACCCAAAGTGCAGGTGAACCTTTGAAAGATTTGCTTACCAAGAGTATAGGTGAACCCCTAAAAGGATTTGTTTACCAAGAGTATAGGTGCACCCTTGAAAGATTTGTTTACCAAGAGTGCAGGTAAAAACCTGAAAGATTTTTCTGAGCGACAGCTTGTACAAGCAAATGGGATCTAGGTGGCGGTCCACCGACAGGCAAGCTACAGCCTGTCCCAGCCCCTGCCTCCCTCGAGGGGCTTGTTAACCAGTGCCCCAGGGAAAGACAGCATGAACTGTAAAGAAATTAGTGGCCAAAAGATGGACACCGCGCTGGGATACTTTTTGTACGCCGTGTGACCCTTTTAAAATTGTGCTTCATAGCTGACAAATTGCAGACAAATTAATGTATGATTGTAAGTGCCATCCCATGCCACCTTTGTCGCAGCATTTCATTAGCCACTAACGCCAGCATAGGGGGGACTCAGAGGCCAGTACTTCTACATTTTTAATGTAGAAAAAAAACCATTTTAAAAAGAAGACATTTTTGAGCGAGAGCGCAGGGTATTTCTTTACCAAATACCTGGGGTGCCATAAAACTGGCAAAGGCCTTGGAGAGTGTTCCCCTGCTTGCGCTGGACATGCTGCCTGTTCCCCTGATCTCCCCTGCTAGTTGACCCACTGAACTTCTACCACTAGCGTTGTCAGATGGGAAGTTTAGTATCAGCTTTTCCACCAAGGCCTTGTGGCATAGCATCACTCTCGTACTCCTTTCCCCTTTTTGAATGAAAGTGGAAAGGTTCTCCTTATACCGTGGGTCTAGAAGGGTAAACACCCAGTAATCCATGTTGGCCAAAATGCGTCTAACGCGAGGGTCACAGGATAGACAGCTTAACATGAAGTCAGCCTTGTGTTGACTCCTCAAAGTTTCCTAACACCTGACAGATGTCACACATCCATGCCCACTCCTCCATGAAGAACTATGGAGGCTGACTACCACTCCGATGGACATGTTGCAGCTGGTATTCAACAATGGTTCTACGCTACTGGTAAACCCTGGCCAACCTGTGCAAAGTTGAATTTCAGCACGTGGGCACATCGCAAAACGGTCGTTGAACTGGCATCTGGAAGCGCCTTCGTTTCAACTCGACTTGTGTTTAGCTATCATATGCCTGCGCATGCTGGTGGTGATCAGGCTGGTAGTGGTGGCTCCTCTGCTTATTTTGGTGTGGCATAGGGTGCACACCCCTGTTCGTCGTTCATCCGCTCTCTCATTAAAAAACCTCCAGACCTTCAGACACCTAGCCCTCTGCACAGGAACTTGCCCCGAGGAGGTGCTGTGGGGAACAGTTGGGAGATTACTTGCTGTGGCCCTGCTTCTCCCTCTGGCAACCCCACTGCCTCTTCCAACCTGTTCTTGTGCTGCACTTGCCTCCCCCTCTGAAGCGCTGTATTCAGTAGGCTTACCAACCCAGGTCGGGTCAGTCACCTTATCATCCACCAGCTCTTCCTCTGAATTCTCAGTCTGCCCCTCCCTCAGACTTACTGCCCTAACAACAACCTCACTGACAGACAGCTGTGTCTCATCATCATGATCAACAAATACCTAAAGATACTACTTGGAAGTCCCCACCCTCATCACCCCGAGACTGTGAAAGGTCCAAATTTTGGGCATTGGTCACGACAAACTCCTCAGGTGGCTTAAGAACCGTTTTTCCGACTCCGGGAAGGGACCCAAGAACAGTTCCTGGGAGTATGCCTGTTCTGAATCTCTCCTTTCCTGAAGTGACCAGGCTGGGAGGAAGGAAGTTCAGCGTGAGGATTCACAGATCCAGTCCCTTGGCTAGCGTGAGTGGACTGCATGGAAGACTGGGTGTTGGATAAATTACTGGAAGCGTTATCCGCTATTCACGTCATCATCTGATCGCGCTGTTGCGCTTTTAATAATGGTCTACAGCGCGGACCTGCAAAATGTGAGATGAAGCTAGGGGGTGTAGATACGCGGTGCTCTACTTCTCCCTCAGCAGCAGGAATGGTTTCACTCCGCCCATGACCTTGGCTTCTGCCCACACCCTCATTAGGACGCCCACATCCACATCCTCGACCCTTACCCCTAGTATTGATCATGTTGTATAAATGCATCGCGTCAAAATGCTACACAAACTGCGAGGTATTTTGCGTATGTTTTAAGCCATAAATTGAATGTGTAAAATGAGTACACTCTTGTTATATAGTGCGGATTGACAGGACACACAGAAAGGGTATTTTATGTACCATTTAAACAAAAATAGACCGTGTAAAATGAGTACAGTCTTGTTATATAATGTGGAATCACAGGGGCAGAAAGTACGTCTAAGTGTTTCAATTATGGTAGAGCCCTTCACAGAACTAGACGATTAAAATATAACTTTTATTAGTTAATAGAGATGAGCGAACACCAAAATGCTCGGGTGTTCGTTATTCGAAACGAACTTCCCGCGATGTTCGAGGGTTCGTTTCGAATAACGAACCCCATTGAAGTCAATGGGCGACCGGAGCATTTTTGTATTTCGCCGATGCTCGCTAAGGTTTTCATGTGTGAAAATCTGGGCAATTCAAGAAAGTGATGGGAACGACACAGCAACGGATAGGGCAGGCGAGGGGCTACATGTTGGGCTGCATCTCAAGTTCACAGGTCCCACTATTAAGCCACAATACCGGCAAGAGTGCCCCCCCCCCTCCCAACAACTTTTACTTCTGAAAAGCCCTCATTAGCAATGGATACCTTAGCTAAGCACCACACTACCTCCAACAAAGCACAATCACTGCCTGCATGACACTCCGCTGCCACTTCTCCTGGGTTACATGCTGCCCAACCCCCCCCGCACGACCCAGTGTCCACAGCGCACACCAAGTTGTCCCTGCGCAGCCTTCAGCTGCCCTCATGCCACACCACCCTCATGTCTATTTATAAGTGCGTCTGCCATGAGGAGGAACCGCAGGCACACACTGCAGAGGGTTGGTACGGCTAGGCAGCGACCCTCTTTAAAAGGGGCCGGGCGATAGCCCACAATGCTGTACAGAAGCAATGAGAAATATAATCCTGTGCCACCGCCATCAGGAGCTGCACACGTGGGCATAGCAATGGGGAACCTATGTGCCACACACTATTCATTCTGTCAAGGTGTCTGCATGCCCCAGTCAGACCGGGCTTTTTAATTCATAGACACAGGCAGGTACAATCCCCTATTGTGAAGTCCCTGTGGACCGACAGCATGGGTGGCTCCCTGGAACCCACCGGCGGTACATAAAAATATCCCATTGCATTGCCCAACACAGCTGAGGTAGTAATGTTGTGCGTAATACAGGTGGGCTTCGGCCCACACTGCATGCCCCAGTCAGACTGGGGTTCTTTAGAAGTGGAAACAGATGCATTTATAATTCCCTGTGGACCCACTGCCTGGGTGGGTGCCAGGAAGCCACCGGCGGTACATAAATATATCCCATTGCATTGCCCAACACAGCTGAGGTAACGTCAGCTGTAATGCAGGTGGGCTAAAAATTAATTTGATTACACTGTAGGCGAGGGCCCACAAAAATTGCTGTATCAACAGTACTAATGTACATCCAAAAAATTGGCCTTGGCCAGCCAAGAGGGCAGGTGAAACCCATTAATCGCTTTGGTTAATGTGGCTTAAGTGGTAACTAGGCCTGTAGGCAGCCCAGTGTAACGAAAAATTGGTTCAAGTTAAAGTTCCAACGCTTTTAAGCGCATTGAAACTTTTAAAAATTGTTCAGAAAAATTATTTGAGTGAGCCTTGTGGCCCTAAGAAAAATTGCCCGTTCAGCGTGATTACGTGAGGTTTCAGGAGAAGGAGCAGGAGGAGGAGGAGGAGGAATATTAGACACAGATTGATGAAGCAGAAATGTCCCCGTTTTGGATGGTGAGAGAGAACGTAGCTTCCATCCGCGGGTGCAGCCTACGTATTGCTTACGTATCCTTGCTGTCCGCTGGTGGAGAAGAGAAGTCTGGGGAAATCCAGGCTTTGTTCATCTTGATGAGTGTTAGCCTGTCGGCACTGTCGGTTGACAAGCGGGTACGCTTATCTGTGACGATTCCCCCAGCCGCACTAAACACCCTCTCCGACAAGACGCTAGCCGCAGGACAAGCAAGCACCTCCAGGGCATACAGCGCTAGTTCAGGCCACGTGTCCAGCTTCGACACCCAGTAGTTGTAGGTGGCAGAGGCGTCACGGAGGACGGTCGTGCGATCGGCTACGTACTCCCTCACCATCCTTTTACAGTGCTCCCGCCGACTCAGCCTTGACTGGGGAGCGGTGACACAGTCTTGGTGGGGAGCCATAAAGCTGTCCAGGCCCTTAAAGACTGTTGCACTGCCTGGGATGTACATGCTGCTCGATCTCCGCACCTCCCCTGCTACCTTGCCCTCGGTACTGCGCCTTCTGCCACTAGCGCTGTCGGCTGGGAATTTTACCATCAGCTTGTCCGCAAGGGTCCTGTGGTATAGCAACACTCCCGAACCCCTTTCCTCTTCGGGAATGAGAGTGGGCAGGTTCTCCTTATAGCGTGGGTAGAGCAGTGTGTACACCCAGTAATCCGTTGTGGCCAGAATGCGTGCAACGCGAGGGTCATGAGAAAGGCATCCTAACATGAAGTCAGCCATGTGTGCCAGGGTACCTGTACGCAACACATGGCTGTCTTCACTAGGAAGATCACTTGCAGGATCCTCCTCCTCCTCCTCAGGCCATACACGCTGAAAGGATGACAGGCAATCAGCCAGTGTACCATCAGCAGCGGGCCAAGCTGTCTCTTCCCCCTCCACCTCCTCCTCATCCTCCTCATGCTCCTCCTCCTGTACGCGCTGAGAAATAGACAGGAGGGTGCCCTGACTATCCAGCGGCATACTGTCTTCCACCGCCCCCGTTTCCGAGCGCAAAGCAGCTGCCTTTATGCTTTGCAGGGAATTTCTCAAGATGCATAGCAGAGGAATGGTGACGCTAATGATTGCAGCATCGCCGCTCACCACCTGGGTAGACTCCTCAAAATTACCAAGGACATGGCAGATGTCTGCCAACCAGGCCCACTCTTCTGAAAAGAATTGAGGAGGCTGACTCCCACTGCGCCGCCCATGTTGGAGTTGGTATTCGACTATAGCTCTACGCTGTTCATAGAGCCTGGCCAACATGTGGAGCGTAGAGTTCCACCGTGTGGGCACGTCGCACAGCAGTCGGTGCACTGGCAGCTTAAAGCGATGTTGCAGGGTGCGCAGGGTGGCAGCGTCCGTGTGGGACTTGCGGAAATATGCGCAGAGCCGGCGCGCCTTTACGAGCAGGTCTGACAAGCGTGGGTAGCTTTTCAGAAAGCGCTGAACCACCAAATTAAAGACGTGGGCCAGGCATGGCACGTGCGTGAGGCTGCCGAGCTGCAGAGCAGCCACCAGGTTACGGCCGTTGTCACACACGACCATGCCCGGTTGGAGGCTCAGCGGCGCAAGCCAGCGGTCGGTCTGCTGTGTCAGACCCTGCAGCAGTTCGTGGGCCGTGTGCCTCTTATCTCCTAAGCTGAGTAGTTTCAGCATGGCCTGCTGACGCTTGCCCACCGCTGTGCTGCCACACCGCGCGACACCGACTGCTGGCGACATGCTGCTGCTAACACATCTTGATTGCGAGACAGAGGTTGCGGAGGAGGAGGAGGGTGCTTTAGTGGAGGAAGCATACACCTCCGCAGATACCACCACCGAGCTGTGGCCCGCAATTCTGGGGGTGGGTAGGACGTGAGCGGTCCCAGGCTCTGACTCTGTCCCAGCCTCCACTAAATTCACCCAATGTGCCGTCAGGGAGATGTAGTGGCCCTGCCCGCCTGTGCTTGTCCACGTGTCCGTAGTTAAGTGGATCTTGCGACTAACCGCATTGGTGAGGGCGCGTACAATGTTGCGGGAGATGTGGTCGTGCAGGGCTGGGACGGCACATCGGGAAAAGTAGTGGCGACTGGGAACTTAGTAGCGTGGGGCCGCCGCCGCCATCATAGCTTTGAAGGACTCCGTTTCCACAACCCTATACGGCAGCATCTCAAGGCTGATGAATTTTGCTATGCGGACGGTTAACATTTGAGCGTGCGGGTGCGTGGCGGCGTACTTGCGCTTGCGCTCCAATAGTTGCGCAAGCGACGGCTGGACGGTGCGCTGAACTACACTGGTGGATGGGGCCGAAGACAGCGGAGGTGAGGGTGTGGGTGCAGGCCATGAGGCGGTAGTGCCCGTGTCCTGAGAGGGGGGTTGGATCTCAGTGGCAGGTTGGGGCACAGGGGGAGAGGCAGGGGTGCAAACCGGAGGCGGTGAACGGCCTTCGTCCCACCTTGTGGGGTGCTTGGCCATCATATGTCTGCGCATGCTGGTGGTGGTGAGGCTGTTGGTGTTGGCTCCCCGGCTGAGCTTTGCGCGACAAAGGTTGCACACCACTGTTCGTCGGTCGTCAGGCGTCTCTGTGAAAAACTGCCAGACCTTAGAGCACCTCGGCCTCTGCAGGGTGGCATGGCGCGAGGGGGCGCTTTGGGAAACAGTTGGTGGATTATTCGGTCTGGCCCTGCCTCTACCCCTGGCCACCGCACTGCCTCTTGCAACCTGCCCTGCTGCTGCCCGTGCCTCCCCCTCTGAAGACCTGTCCTGTGTAGGCGTTGCACACCAGGTGGGGTCAGTCACCTCATCGTCCTGCTGCTCTTCCTCCGAATCCTCTGTGCGCTGCTCCCTCGGACTTACTGCCCTTACTACTACCTCACTGCAAGACAACTGTGTCTCATCGTCATCGTCCTCCTCACACACAGAAAGTTCTTGAGACAGTTGGCGGAAGTCCCCAGCCTCTTCCCCCGGACCCCGGGAACTTTCGAATGGTTGGGCATCAGTGACGATAAACTCCTCTGGTGGGAGAGGAACCACTGCTGCCCAATCTGAGCAGGGGCCCGAGAACAGTTCCTGGGAGTGTTCCCGCTCCTGAGCATGTGTCATTGTAGTGGAGTGAGGAGGCTGGGAGGAAGGAGGAGCAGCAGACAGAGGATTCGGATTTGCAGCAGTGGACGGCGCAGAACTGTGGGTGGACGATAGGTTGCTTGAAGCACTTTCTGCCATCCACGACAGGACCTGCTCACACTGCTCATTTTCTAATAACCGTCTCCCGCGTGGACCCATGAATTTTGCGATGGCTGTCGGGACGCCAGAAACGTGCCTGTCTACTAATCGCGCAGCAGACGGCTGCGATACACCTAGAACAGGAGTTCGGCCTGTGCCCACACCCTGACTTGGCCCTCCGCGTCCTCGGCCGCGTCCACGTCCTCTAGGCCTACCCCTACCCCTCAGCATGCTGTATTACCAGTGATTTGATTTCACAGGCAGGAAATAAATTGGCGCAAGACTGCAGGCCAAATATAATTTTTTCCCTTTTTTGAAAACGAAACGCCCCACTGCCTCTAGTGAATGAATAATCTAAGTTTAATAACTGTGCTGTGGCCCTGCTAATGTGTCACAGAACTTGAGGGTAGCAGAGTTATTAACTCTGGCAGAGCAGGTATTTTTTTCCCAATTAAGGAAAGCAAATTGCGAAGCCAGCAGTAAACCGTAGCTAGGTGCGTCTGATTTTTTAACGTTGTACACGCAGCTCACACGTGTCCACAGCCCTTAGGACGGACAGAGGCAGGACAAATAGATTTCTTTTCCCTTTTTTTACACCAAAAGGACCCACTGCGTATATTCAATGAATAATAACTGTGTTGTGGCCCTGCCTACACAATTCTTTCCCTGTAGTATCAATGGAGGGTGCAATGCTCTGCAGAGGCGATTTTGAGAAGAAAAAAAATATGCAGCACAGCTAACAGCAGCCAGCACAGTACTGCACACGGTTAAATATGGCCCTAGAAAGGACCGTTGAGGTTCTTGAAGGCTACACTCACTCCTAACACTCTCCCTGCCTATCCAACACTTCTGTCCCTAATGCCGGGTGCAACGCTCTGCAGAGGCGATTTTGAGAAGAAAAAATAAAAAGTCACTGCTAACAGCAGCCAACACACAGGTATTACTGGCCCTAATAAGGACCTTTGGGGTTTTTGAAGCCTACACTAACTGCTATTTCTCTCCCTACAGCAGCTCCGGTACCAGCAGCACTGTCCCTCATCTAACTCACAAGGCATCTGAGGCGAGCCGCGGGAGGGGCCGACTTTTATGTTCGGGTGACATCTGATCGCCCCAGCCACTCACTGCAGGGGGGTGGTATAGGGCTTGAACGTCGCAGGGGGAAGTTGTAATGCCTTCCCTGTCTTTCAATTGGCCAGAAAAGCGCGCTAACGTCTCAGGGAAGGAAGTGAAAGTAACCCGAATACCGCATGGTGTTCGTTACGAATAACGAACATCCCGAACACCCTAATATTCGCACGAATATCAAGCTCGGACGAATACGTTCGCTCATCTCTATTAGTTAATTAAATAAAATTGTTTAAGACATGGGCTGACAGACAAACGTAAAGACATAAATTGACAACACAGAATATAAGGTTCAGGGTGGAGGAGATCAAGCTCCGCCGTGACCTTTATTTTTAGTGCAACTATCAATAAATGGATAGTAAAGTATCTACAGGACTGATAATCCTTATTAATGAGGTAGATGACTAATAGCACTAATTGTGACCCCTGGCTAAATTCATCAGGGTTTCACATAAAAGAGCATGTATAAAGTGTAGTAATGGACACTCTCATATAAACCAGATGTCAAAATTTATGGTTTAGGGCAGATGGAAGGATGTATCAAACTAAGATGAAAAAGCTTTAAGATAATTGAGTTTATTCAAGAATGGATTAGCTCAACTCAAGATAAATGAGTGTATTCAGGAATAAATTTGCTCTGCTCGACGCGTTTTCCTACTGATGTGTACAGTAGTTCATCAGGAGCGAAAATATACTTATTGGTGAGTACATTAGATGGTTGCTTATAGAAAAAGTGCTTAAATTGATGCACTTTTTGATTCAATAAATATAATGATTGAATAGCCCATAGAGGAATGCTCTGTCAAGTGTAACGAGCCTCTGTCAAAATATCTTATATTGGTATCAACCGATCATATAAGATGGTTCAGATGATGTCGATGTCAAGGCTCGGTCAAATATACTCAATCGCTTTGACTAAATGAAATAGATCAGATGGACTCAATTTTAATCAGTGAGTCCTGCGATAATAACGGCAGTATACAATGTCTGCCTATTAACTATTATAAGCAAAGCGATGTGGCAAGTCAGATCTCCTAGCCCCTCAATTTTAGGGGCAAGAGGTTGATCTTACGCATAAGAGGCCGAGCGTATGGCTAGTTTTGCGATTAATTGACTCTAATTGCAGAGTCAATTTGAAGACTCCAAATTGGTTCAAAATAACCTAGTCTTGATTAAGCATTTGATATACTAGCCGAAGAAAATAGTTCGATGAAGTATCGATTCAGATGGAACGGTCTATAATAGGACCGGAAGGCAAAGATACCAACAGACAGGATGGAAAGAGGACCGAGTAGAGGAGCCTATAACTCTGATGGTGAGTATAAGGCATATGGCTAATCTCCCGCCCACTTGTTGGGAAGATGTAGAAATGGGGATAATGGATGGAACCTTACCCCTTCCTCCCTTGGGATAAGACCATCTCCCAGACTTCCCTTTCCCCATGTAACCAGAGGATGAGGGACAAGCTGTAAACGGCCTTTTAGGGGATGTCGGTCAACCGGAAGCCCCTGGCTTTTGTCTGCCCCTTTTTCTAAGAGACGATCCGGGTCTAGCCCAAAGATAGGGCAAGGCACAAAGCTTGTTTTTAGATGTGATGTCTCCGGACCAGGCCTTCGCCCCAACAATCCTTTCTAGCTGTATTAGATAACGCTGCTAAGCGGGCCTCAAAACAAACGGATTCCATGGATGCATCTGCCAAGAAGCCTGTGGCCATCTGCAGTAGGGGAATGCCACTAGCGATTTCCTTCCTTGAGGCCTTCTGGTCAATTTACGTGGATAAATGATCGAGCCAGACAGCCATGGAACGAGCTAAGGAAGTAGCTGCAATATTTGATTTTATCACTAGGTCCGATGCTGACCAAGCTCTACGGAAGACTGCATCCACCTTACTGTCCATGGGGTCTTTCAGGTGTGACACGTCATCAAAGGGCAAGCCTGACCTCCTTGTCACCATGGAAATGGCCGCATCTATTTTGGGTAATTCATTAATGGTGGCAACGTCTTCTTCTGAAAACAGAAGTTGATCTTTAAAGTCTTTTGAGCCCAACGGCCTATGTTCAATGCATTGCCATTTAAGATCAGTCGCTTAAGGGTAGCATTTACGGGAAAGACCAACCTGCGTTGTGGTAACTGACCTGCAAACATCTCGTCCTGCGCTGTACGGGGTTGTGGTGCCTCATCCTCGACCTGCATGGTCTTACGGACTGTTTTAAGGAACTAATCCATACTGGAGGAGAAAATCAAGTATTTATTTTCCTCCTGCACCTCTTCACTAAGTCCCCCAAGTGAAAATTCTTCTGCAATGTCAGAATCTGACACTGCCAGAAGTGTCTTTCTTGTGGCCCATGAGGGCCCTGGCTGGAGCTCCTCAAATGAAGACTGCACCTCTCTTCACGCCCCACTGCCCGGATATCGGACATGAAAGACGATTTTTCCTCTTGTAGTACTTTAGCTGAACATGAAGCACAAAGATTCAGTGTAAGCTTCGTCCAACTTCCTCAAACACATTGGGCATTTTTTACTCCTTCTCCTTGACTCCCTAGGCTTTTGAGTATCCCTGTCCTGCAAATGACAGGGAATACACAGTGAGTGGAGGAAGTGTGGTGCAAGTGCATTTAAGTCGGCCCACAGGACCACATACAGTCTGAAGCCTCTCAGGATCTTCTCTGGCCAATATCTCCACAGCGGGTCTCAGAATCCTTCCCTGGTACCGGTGACACGTCTGTAATGGCCACCAGCAGCGTTCCTCCATTGCTGGGGTTTTAAAAAAAAATTGATTTTGGCAGATTTTCTACCTTAGGCAACGCCACTCACACGCTCTGTCTAATGCCCCGCCCCCTGATGCCGAAGCTCTGAAGATGGGCCGCCAACTGAATGACAGCCGCGGTGGTGCCAGCAAACCATCCTTGTAATCTGACCCATGCAGCCTCCCGGTTGGGACCCAGATGAGGTACTTCTCACTGTGGTAACTGGGGCTGCCGCTGCACGACCCTGGACTGGGACTAAGTATTTTTTCACGAAGCATGCGATGGAGTCTCTGCCGCTGCTACCCTGTAGGGACAGGAAACACTGGTGCTTGGTGGAGGGGGAGGTCCTCTTATACTCTGCCTCTTCCTGTCCCTACAGGTCAGCAGAGGACCAACCGGTATTCTTGTACCTTGTCACCACCGGAAGTTAGTGGTGGTGGCAAGGTAGCAGCTGTCAAATGATTTAGTAACGCCCCCAGCTTCTGATTGGCTGGAGTGGGGGGGCATTACTGGATTCAGAGAGAGCAAAAGGACAGCGGCGATGCAGGCAGTGGCTGTGCCGCCAGAGGCAGAGGTGCTGGAGGTCACCGGCCACTGCCGTTCTGCGACGTCATGGGAAGACAGGGACGAGGCTGGAAGCGGTGGCACACACAGAGGCACTGGAGGCAGAGGCGGCACGGGAGGATAACCGGGGCAACAATCCGAGTGGTGGGTGAGGCAGAAGCCCCCCTGACAGTGGACCCCATGAGTGAATGCCCAGGGCAATTGGCACAGCAGCTGGAAATAAATGCTAGGACGGAGCACCGAGAGAGCGCAGGGACAGCTGCAGCCTCTGTACTGCTTTTTTCCTGCCCTGGAGGGTTAGAGTTAGGGGTTAGATTTCCTATTAGGCTTACATTATTAGCTGTTAAGGCTTCTGCGTTTGCAGCTAATAAGGTAAGCCTAATAGGAAAACTAACCCCTAACCCTCCAGGTCAGGCAAAAAGCAATACAGATGCTGCAGCTAGGACCTTCAAGGACCTTACATCAGTCACTTAATCGGGAGCTAGGGGTGTGACACGAGCGTTCCTCCATCCAAGTCCTGTCAACCCCGTAGCTTCCAGTGGCGTCAAGGTACAATAAACCCGGAGCAACCTCCACTGTAAACTGGCATGATGACGTAGGGAAATATAGTTGTCCGTAGACTTTGTGGGTGTGGTGCAAACCATCTGTGGTGTAGCAAATGGCAGACCCCATGAGCGAGTAATCCCCACAAATATAGGCGTGCATATACATATTATATATGGCACAGTCATGAACAGAATGCCACTTGTGTATTCAGAACATCATGTAACCACATGATATACAGCAGTGTTCCCCACAATTTCAAGATATTAACATCAGTAGGAGGGGAAATCCCTTTAACCATATAATAAACCCCCTGCTAGATTGTGTAAAACCCTGGACACACGTTAGATGTATACAGACCGAGAGGATGGCGCACCCCGACATGTTTTGCTGAGATGCCAAAGACCGGCACAAACATATTTATACACCAACAGCGTGCCCAAACACACCTGTATAATTTACAACCACTCTGTCCATTGTCTATCCAGCAAGACATGGGTGCATACGTAGTGCAAACAGGATGGTGTGTAGTGTACATACGATGCCATGACACATTGAGGCTCGGTCAAACAACTATTTGGGTTTTTTTGCGAGCGCAAAAAGAAAAAGCGCTGCTGAAAACACGTGAACAGGCACTCCACGAAGGTCGCTTGATCCTTGATCACTCAACACTGTGACAGCACTGCAGCACTATGCGGTATATACAGCCTCCGCACATACAGCTATCGGCCTGTACGGTACATACGGCCTCCGCACATACAGCTATCGGCCTGTGCGGTACATACGGCCTCCGCACATACAGCTATCGGCCTGTGCGGTACATACGGCCTCCGCACATACAGCTATCGGCCTGTGCGGTACATACGGCCTCCGCACATACAGCTATCGGCCTGTGTGGTACATACGGCCTCCGCACATACAGCTATCGGCCTACGCGGTACATACGGCCTCCGCACATACAGCTATCGGCCTACGCGGTACATACGGCCTCCGCACATACAGCTATCGGCCTACGCGGTACATACGGCCTCCGCACATACAGCTATCGGCCTACGCGGTATATACGGCCTCCGCACATACAGCTAACGGCCTACGCGGTATATACGGCCTCCGCGGTATATACGGCCTCCGCACATACAGCTAACGGCCTACGCGGTACATACGGCCTCCGCACATACAGCTATCGGCCTGTGCGGTACATACGGCCTCCGCACATACAGCTATCGGCCTACGCGGTACATACGGCCTCCGCACATACAGCTAACGGCCTACGCGGTACATACGGCCTCCGCACATACAGCTATCGGCCTACGCGGTACATACGGCCTCCGCACATACAGCTATCGGCCTACGCGGTACATACGGCCTCCGCACATACAGCTAACGGCCTCCGCGGTACATACGGCCTCCGCACATACAGCTAACGGCCTACGCGGTACATACGGCCTCCGCACATACAGCTATCGGCCTACGCGGTACATACGGCCTCCGCACATACAGCTATCGGCCTACGCGGTACATACGGCCTCCGCACATACAGCTATCGGCCTACGCGGTATATACGGCCTCCGCACATACAGCTATCGGCCTACGCGGTACATACGGCCTCCGCACATACAGCTATCGGCCTACGCGGTACATACGGCCTCCGCACATACAGCTATCGGCCTACGCGGTACATACGGCCTCCGCACATACAGCTATCGGCCTACGCGGTACATACGGCCTCCGCACATACAGCTATCGGCCTACGCGGTACATACGGCCTCCGCACATACAGCTAACGGCCTACGCGGTACATACGGCCTCCGCACATACAGCTAACGGCCTACGCGGTACATACGGCCTCCGCACATACAGCTATCGGCCTGTGCGGTACATACGGCCTCCGCACATACAGCTATCGGCCTGTGCGGTACATACGGCCTCCGCACATACAGCTATCGGCCTGTGCGGTACATACGGCCTCCGCACATACAGCTATCGGCCTGTGCGGTACATACGGCCTCCGCACATACAGCTATCGGCCTGTGCGGTACATACGGCCTCCGCACATACAGCTATCGGCCTGTGCGGTACATACGGCCTCCGCACATACAGCTATCGGCCTGTGCGGTACATACGGCCTCCGCACATACAGCTATCGGCCTGTGCGGTACATACGGCCTCCGCACATACAGCTATCGGCCTGTGCGGTACATACGGCCTCCGCACATACAGCTATCGGCCTACGCGGTATATACGGCCTCCGCACATACAGCTATCGGCCTACGTGGTATATACGGCCTCCGCACATACAGCTATCGGCCTACGCGGTACATACGGCCTCCGCACATACAGCTATGGGCCTATGCGGTATATACGGCCTCCGCACATACAGCTATGGGCCTATGCGGTACATACGGCCTCCGCACATACAGCTATGGGCCTATGCGGTATATACGGCCTCCGCACATACAGCTAACGGCCTACGCGGTATATACGGCCTACGCGGTATATACCGCCTCCGCACATACAGCTAACGGCCTACGCGGTATATATGCACTGTTTTTCTTACAGTCTGAAGCTAAGTTGCATGAAGGCGCAGGTATGTATTCAGTGCTAACAATGTGCTGCGTTTCGCCAGCGGATAATCTATAGCGGGGGATATTGATTTATCATGCAATTTCTATATTATTTGCACACATCAAAAGTGTGAAAACTGTCCTGGTCACCACAGGGGTAAAATGCCCCAAACCCTTGGCAGCCGAAGGGTTAATCCTCCCCTCCTGTCTGCCAGCAGTCCTGACACAAGGGGACACACATACCTCCACCTACCCTGCTGGGCAACAGTCCTGTGCTTACAGGACCTGTGCTGATGTCACAGTCATGTGATCAGCCACCCATGTGGGAGGAGTCAAGGAACACATGACAAAGGGTTGGCCTGTAAGCTCCGCCCCCTTTGCCACCTTGGACTGTCCAGCAGAATGTGGGGCCAGAAACCAGTGTCTGTAGAACAATCCGCCTCCTCCTGCTGGGATGTCACATGGCTGACAGTCAGGTTCTAATGGGACATCCAGGTTTACCTGCTGCATTCTATCATACAGAGGGCGGCAGTTAGTGCTGTGGGACGAGAGAGACAGAGAGAGAGAGAGAGTTACCTCAGGGATTACCTGAGAGAGACAGTTACCTCAGGGATTACCAGAGAGAGAGAGACAGTTACCTCAGGGATTACCAGAGAGAGACAGTTACCTCAGAGATTACCAGAGAGAGAGAGACAGTTACCTCAGAGATTACCAGAGAGAGAGAGAGGGAGAGAGATACCTCAGAGATTACCAGAGAGAGAGACGGTTACCTCAGAGATTACCAGAGAGAGAGACGGTTACCTCAGAGATTACCAAAGAGACATTTACTTCAGAGATTACCAGAGAGACAGTTACCTCAGAGATTACCAGAGAGAGACAGTTACTTCAGAGATTACCAGAGAGACAGTTACCTCAGAGATTACCAGAGAGAGAGAGACAGTTACCTCAGAGATTACCAGAGAGAGAGACAGTTACCTCAGAGATTACCAGAGAGAGAGAGACAGTTACCTCAGAGATTACCAGAGAGAGAGACAGTTACCTCAGAGATTACCAGAGAGACAGTTACCTCAGAGATTACCAGAGAGAGACATTTACCTCAGAGATTACCAGAGAGATAGACAGTTACCTCAAAGATTACCAGAGAGAGAGAGAGACAGTTACCTCAGAGATTACCAGAGAGAGAGAGACAGTTACCTCAGAGATTACCAGAGAGAGAGAGACAGTTACCTCAGAGATTCCCTGAGAGAGAGAGACAGCTACCTCAGAGATTACCGGAGAGAGAGATAGTTACCTCAGAGATTACCAGAGAGACAGTTACCTCAGAGATTACCAGAGAGACAGTTACCTCATAGATTACCCGAGAGAGACAGTTACCTCAGAGATTATCAGAGAGAGACAGTTACCTCAGAGATTACCAGAGAGGGAGAGAGATACCTCATAGATTACCAGAGAGAGACAGTTACCTCAGAGATTACCAGAAAAGAGAGTTACCTCAGAGATTACCAGAGAGAGACGGTTACCTCAGAGATTACCAGAGAGAGACATTTACCTCAGAGATTACCAGAGAGAGACGGTTACCTCAGAGATTACCAGAGAGAGAGACAGTTACCTCAGAGATTACCAGAGAGAGACAGTTACCTCAGAGATTACCAGAGAGGGAGAGAGATACCTCATAGATTACCAGAGAGAGACAGTTACCTCAGAGGTTACCAGAGAGAGACAATTACCTCAGAGATTACCTGAGAGAGAGACAGTTACCTCAGAGATTACCTGAGAGAGACAGTTACCTCAGAGATTACCAGAGAGAGACAGTTACCTCAGAGATTACCTGAGAGAGACAGTTACCTCAGAGATTACCAGAAAGACAGTTACCTCAGAGATTACCTGAGAGAGACAGTTACCTCAGAGATTACCAGAGACGGTTACCTCAGAGATTACCAGAGACGGTTACCTCAGAGATTACCAGAGAGAGACAGTTACAATTTACAGATTACAAGAGAGAGAGAGAAAAGTAGCGACCAAAGATTTTAGATGCCGTACCAGAACGTGCATGGTGAAAGCGATCACCCTTCACCATATTATTACACCAGACACAATTGAGGCATGGATAATTTCCCGATTTAATGTCCATAAATTATGTCAATATAGATCTGGTATCGCATGTACACAAAATTTGAAAAAGATTGAACGCCAAGCCCTGGAGGCCTTGTCAAGGGATGAGTCCATCACCATGAAGCCATCCGACAAGGGTGGGGCTGTGGTGGTGATGGACTCCTCCTCATGTGAAAAAGAAATTCTTAGACAGCTAAATGACACTCAGGTGTATGAGCTGTTGCCCTGTGACCCAACTGCTCAATATCAGTCATCCTTGCAGACAATTTTGACGGATGCCCTAGCAGAAGAGAATATTGATCGGGCACTTTTTGATTTTCTATATATCGAGTTCCCCAGTGTCCCTACAATTTATGTACTACCCAAAATACATTAAACCTTAAATAACCCCCCAGGGCAACCGATTGTATCGGGTCGGGGGTCGATGTTTTCAAACATTTCAATATTCTTGGACAAGGTCCTTAACAGATTTGCCATCTCGGGTAAGTCATATATTAGGGACACTGGGGACTTTCTTTCTCTGGTCATATCATCTTGGCCACACTCGATGTAACCTCACTGTACACCTCAATTACACACGAGCGAGGCATTGATGCAGTTAGGCAAAAAAATTCTTAGGTGCAAATTTTTCGGTGGAGAGTGAATACATTATTTTGATGTTGTTGGAGTTCCTCCTTTTTAGGAGTTACTTCGTATTCTTGGACAAGTTCTATAGGCAGTGCCAGAGGACCTCCATGGGCTCGAATGTGGCGCCGACGTATGCCAATATATACATGGATGTATTTGAAGAACAACATGTGTATACGTCGGCCCACTGGCACCGGGTGGTCTCCTGGCACCGCTATATAGATGATATTTTTCTGATTTGGAGGGGCTCTGAGAATGAGTTATCCTCATTCCACGATGAATTAAACCATGCTTGTCCAGAACTTAAATTCACTATGAAGCACTCCCGTGAATGTATTGAGTTTCTTGATGTTCCAGTAACTAAGAATGACACTGGCTTTGAAACAGACTTATATGTGAAACCAACAGATAGGAACAGTATATTGACATACAGCAGTTTCCATCCGCAGTCCACCATTCGGTCACTACCATGGAGCCAGCTCCTCAGAGTTAAAAGAATCATAAATAATGAGAAGATTGATTTATGGATAGACCAAATGTGTGAGAAATTCCTGAAGAGGGGGTATCCAGCAGATTTGGTGATAGATGCGGCAAATAAAGCAAGGGCAGTGGATAGGCAAATACTATTTCCACCAAAGGACAAAAGGGATCAACTTAAAAGGATCCCCTTTGTATCCACATATAATCCAGTTAGTAAAAGAGTGCAAGCCATACTCAAGAAACATTGGCCCATTGTTGGTTTGGGTAACACATCGGTGGAATTTATTAATCCTCCGTTGATGTCATACAAACGGGGTCAGAATTTAAAGGATAAGCTTGTTCATAACTTTTACAAAAAGACTAAGGTTCCTACACAACCTGTATTTGCCCCGCTTAAATTGGGAAATTATCCATGCCTCAATTGTGTCTGGTGTAATAATATGGTGAAGGGTGATCACTTTCACCATGCACGTTCTGGTACGGCATTTAAAATCTCCGGAATGGCGTTCTCCGTGCCTACCCCCCTTTTTTTCTCTCCTCCATATTAATACTGAACATGATATATGCAAGTGCATTGTGATGATAATATATGCATCAGATTTTGCCATTTTTGGTTTTACATACACGGTTGTGCATTATAAATATGTAAATATGAGCATGATTGATATCCATATGTAGTTTATGGCATTGATCTTTTTTATGATGTTCTTATGCAACCATAATATGTGGTCAGTCTTCTTAATATGAGCTGCCTCCCGTTGTTCGTGCATGCGCAGTAGATATATGTGTTACATTCATGTTAAATTGGAAGATGATGGTTTCTGCATATAAAGATATAGAAGCATAGCGATATGATAGTCCCCTTGGTTGACGTTTCATACGCAATAAATTACTTTGAAAGTGAACCACATTATTATGGAACGCTGACTGCGTTCCACCTGGTGCGCATGCGCAGCGTGATCGCGGCTCTCGCGAGACTTGATAGTGAACCATGTCATTATGGAACGCTGACTGCTCTCCATTTGGTGCGCATGCGCAGTGTGATCGCGGTTCTCGCGAGACTTCGAACGGCGCAGGAAATCATCTCTGTCATTGCGCAATCGCAGAACATCAATGGAGACGCCGGGCTGGTACGGGAAGACGCCATGGCAGTGACTACACGCAGCAGGCGTGGCAAGAGGAGGAGAGGCCACATTATAGCAGGTTGTGATTTGATATGTAATTATTAAGTGTTCTTGTATATATATGTGGCCTATATGGGAGTTTCTTTATACTTGATAAAGACGTGTATGTCGAAACGTTGTAACCATTTCTGAAGGAATAAAGGATTTCCCTGTTGTGAAATAGCACCGTTTATGCTGCCATCATCTTTGCTCTTTCCTGAGCTACAGAGACAGTTACCTAAGAGATTATGAGAGAGAAAGAGAGAGTGTTACCTAAGAGATTATCAGAGAGAGAGACAGTTACCTCAGAGATTACCTGAGACACTTACCTCAGGGATTACCCGAGAGAGACATTTTACCTCAGAGATTACCTGAGAAAGACAGTTGCATCAGAGAGACAGTTACCTCAGAAATTACAAGAGAGAGAGACAGTTACCTTAGAGATTATGAGAGAGAGACAGTTACCTCAGAGATTACCAGAGAGGGAGACAGTTACCTCAGAGATTACCTGATAGAGACAGTTACCTCAGAGATTACCAGAGAGAGAGAGAGAGACAGTTACCTCACACATTACCAGAGAGAGACATACCTCAGAGATTACCTGATAGAGACAGTTACCTCAGAGACTACCAGGGAGATAGGCTGCCTCTAGACAGCCGAGTCAGATTCCGCTGTGAGAATTCTCGCAGCAGGACCCGACCCGCGCACCTGTAGGGACCAGTGCGGCGCTCACCTATCTCGCGGCTACGGCTCTCTGATGGGTCCGTTGCCGGCCAGCCGGCGCATGTGCACAGCGGAGTCAGCGGCCCGGGAGTGACATTTCTGTGCGGGCCTTTGCGAGAAATAGAACATGCCGCGATTTGTTTTCCATGTGGGATTTTACACAGACAAATCGCGTCCATCTGCCAAGGATTGTGTTTTTTTTAATGCAATCCTATGGCAGCTTGCACGGGCGGAAATTCTGCAGGAAACCCCTCTGCAGTATTTCGGCCCATGTGCAGGGGGCCATAGACCGTTACCTCAGAGCTTATCTGAGAGAGACAGTTACCTCAGAATTTACTCGAGATGGACAGTTACCTCAGAGTTTACCCGAGAGAGACAGTTACCTAAGAGATTGCCAGAGAGAGAGAGAGACAGTTGCCTCAGAGATTACCCAATACAGTTACCTCAGAGATTACCTGAGAGAGAGAGAGTTACCTCAGAGATTACCTGAGAGAGAGAGTTACCTCAGAGATTACCTGAGAGAGAGTTACCTCAAAGATTACCTGAGAGAGAGAGTTACCTCAGAAATTACCTGAGAGAGAGAGTTACCTCAGAGATTACCTGAGAGAGAGTTACCTCAGAGATTACCTGAGAGAGAGAGAGTTACCTCAGAGATTACCTGAGAGTGACAGTTACCTCAGAGATTACCTGAGAAAGTTACCTCAGAGATTATCTGAGAGAGAAGTTCCCTCAGAGATTACCTGAGTTACCTGGGAGAGAAAGTTACCTGGGAGACAGTTACCTCAGAGAGAAAGTTACCTGGGAGACAGTTACCTCAGAGATTACCAGAGAGAGAGACGGTTACCTCAGAGATACACTTACCTCAGAGATTACCAGAGAGAGAGACAGTTACTTTAGAAAGAGACAGTTACCTCAGAGATTACCAGGGAGATAGGCTGCCTGCAGACAGCCGACGCATGCGCACAGTTGAGCCGACGGCCCGGGAGTGACATTTCTGTGCGTGCCTTTGCAAGACCCGCACAGAAATAGAACATGTCGCGATTTGTATTTCCTGTGTGATTTCACGTGGACAAATCACGTCCGTCTGCCAAGGATTGCGTTTTTTTAATGCAATCCTATGGCAACTTCCACAGGTAGAAATTCTGTGGGAAACCCCTCTGCAGTATTTCGGCCCATGTGGAGGGGGCCATAGACCGTTACCTCAGAGTTTACCTGAGAGAGACAGTTACCTAAGAGATTACCAGAGAGAGAGACAGTTACCTCAGAGATTACCTTAGAGACAGTTACTTCAGAGATTACCTGAGAGCGCATTACCTCAGTGAGTGAATTCGCCCACAGAAGAGTATCTGGTGAAGTAACAGGACGAAGCCCTGGACAGCGAGTAAAAGAAAGGAAGGAAATCCAGACGCCATCTGACAAGAAGTCTTTTTCACCTGTAGCTTGTACAAATCCTGTACCTCCATGCTATGCTGGACACCTCCAACCACCAAGTTTATAGAACAAGTAGAGCATGAGCTCCCTGTTTCTGAAGGTACTATTTAGTGGGCACCACTTAAAGATGTAGATTCAACTTAAATAGGTGCTAACTGCTAAGCAATCCTGGCCTGCATAATCATATATGAATTATAACACAAAGAACAAGGATGCCTGCATAAACAGATTGGCACACTAGTCTTTCTAAAGAATATCATCTATTGTTTAATCCAAAAGAGAAAAACTGACACAGGGCAGAGGCGTCCGAGTAGCAGCTGGACAGGAAGATGAGCCTGGCTGCCGCTTTCAGAATGGATTGGAGGGGCTAGAGCCTGGAGCAGGGGAGGCTGATCAGCAGCGACTTGCAGTAATTGAGCCGAGAGTGGATGAGGGCGACAGTGAGCGTTTTTAACGTGTCCACAGTGAGAAAAGAGCGGATTCTTGTGATGTTCTTGAGATGCAGCTGGCATGTCAGGCCAGAGATTGGATGTAGGGGGTGAAGGCAAGATCGGAGTCAAATATGACCCCAAGGCAGCGGGCGTGCTGTCTGGGAATTATGGTGGTTCCACACACTGAGATGGAAATATCAAGGGCCACCAATATAGGGGGTTGCTATTTCTACCTGGGCCACCAATTTTGGGGGTCGCTATTACTACCTGGGTCACCAATATAGGGGGTCACTATCACTACATTTGCTGCAGAATTCACAGTAGCTGTAGCAGCAAAGTGTATGAGATTTTGAAAATATCCACACACTGTGGAATAAATCTACACAAAACCCATGGGGCTATTGATATGTGGTGCGGGATTTAATTCCACAGCATGTTAATTTTAAATGTATATCAATAGCCCATCCAGTGCGCCGGCGTTCATCCTTGTATTTCTTTTAAGCAGCCCTATCCATTTAATAATGATGGACATAAAAATAATATATTGTTATAAGCCACGCCCCTAACCCTTCCCCCTTACCATACTTTGGGGCTTGATGAAAAAAATTTTCTGCAAAAAAGGCTCCATGGCTGAGGGGTGTGGCTAGCTGATGAAGGAGTAGGTCGTGCTGCAGCTCGGCTCCCGCTACCGGTTCGTATATACCAGCCACTTGGTTGACCCAGACCCGGCTATTGGATCCCATGGTGAGGGGGAAGCGGAGTGGCACACCGCAGACAGTATCGGAGGACTCTGGGAGATGCATAGCTGCATTCCTGAGGAGAGCGGCAGGAGAGGAGTCACGCGCGGCCGCACCCAAGACAACGCTGGCAGAGCCTCCGGCGTACCATGCGAGCTCCGATTCAGACCGGGAGCAGACATCAGAGAAGAAGACCCCGAGTAGAGCTTGTGGTAACCCCATCGACTCACCAGGCACCGGTTCCAGCGATCCGTGGAACAGCAGAGGCAGAGATGAAGCACACACTCGGGGTGAGGTAATGGATGGCCGGGCGTGGGGAGAGAGAAGGGAGGAAGAGAGCCAGGACCAGACAGCTGCACCCGAGGAGGCCAGAGCGGTGGGTGCAGTCGGCGAGGCTGAGCTAGGGGTGAGGGGAGACACAAATGGGTCAAAGACTGTGACTCGGGGCGCTCCGGAGGACCCCCATGCCCCCCCACCCAGAGAATTCTCCAGAAAAAAACAGACCCATGAAGCCAGTCCACAACAACAAAAGCCCACCCAGGGGGCCACTGCAGCAACCTATATTAAGCAAGACCCCACTGGCCCAGAGGGCGATGACAACAGGCAGCAGCTGCCACAAACCCAGCATGGGAGCACATATAAGCTCGGTCCACTTGAAACCCCAGGAGCTGAGGGGAGAAATTCAACCACATGAAGCTCCCTTAGCTGGGCCCTGTTTCCCTCCCCCACAAACACAACAGCCTCCGGCACTCCACGCAGAAAACGAGGCCACCTCCCAGTGTGCAACAACTAGCCCTCGTGCCAGCATGCTTGCTGTTTCAATGCCACTGTCGCAGGAGGACACACCACTGCCGCAAAGAAGCAACGGCTCTGGGAGAACCAGACACGCTGACACGCAGGCCACAGTAAAGCTCAAAGGCCCAAGACCTCACCCCAGTACGACCGACCAGACACAAAGCAGATCTGAAAATAGCAACAACAGCGAGGGGCAAATGCCCGCCATACGTCAAGCCAACCAGTCAATCTCCCAGCTCTCTCACCACTCCTGAAGATGAATGGGATTAGAAGAAACACCTAAGGGCTATGCCGACCCAGAGCTACATTGACACATTGTTCCAGCAACTTGAGTCCGCACGCAAAAAAGATGTCGCGGCCCTCCAACAAGAAATCCGACAAGTAGGCCAGAGAGTCGAGACAGTAGAGGAAGCTCAGGAGAAGGTCACTTAAACTCTTGAGTCCCACAACCAAGAACTACACTCGCACTCCCAACAGATCATGGAGTTGTTCACTCTTATAGAAGACTTACAAAACAGTCATCGGAGAAACAAC
Source organism: Eleutherodactylus coqui (assembly GCF_035609145.1). Lineage (NCBI taxonomy): Eukaryota > Metazoa > Chordata > Amphibia > Anura > Eleutherodactylidae > Eleutherodactylus > Eleutherodactylus coqui. The sequence continues at coordinate 15,799,359 of NC_089841.1, read as the reverse complement.
CTACAAATTAGAGGTCTCACAGAGGAAGTTGAACCATCACAACTGGAATCATGGGCTCAAACTTTCCCTAATAACATACTAAAAAGACCAGAGGACTCTACCTTAGAAATTGACAGAATCCAAAGGTCATTAGGCCCAAAACCAACTGACCCTGGTAGACCCAGAGATGCGGTCTCCAGAATACACTTTTAAAAATACAAGGACATGATCCTGCAAAAAACGCACCCTCTAAAGGACCTAACATTTAAAGGAACACAGATCCTGATCCTACCAGACCTCTCGCGCCGCACCCTGTAGCTGCACAGAGCCTTGAGACCTTTACTGACGCTTCTCCAAGAAAAGAAAATTCCATACCGCTGGGGCTTCCCATTTCAGCTACATGCCTCCAAAAACGGCAAGACGGTGACCTTCAGAGGACTGGGGGATATCCCGAAATTCCTGGGCTCTCTCAAACTTCCATCCGTCCAGCTTCCGGACTGGCTGACGTTGGGCGCTCTGCCAGTGTTGCCCCCCCGGAACACCTGGCAGACGACAACAAAAAGATCCAGACGCCACCGCAGAGACCCTCGCCAAAGAGAGAGGAGTGATAACAGAAGCAAAAGAGGAGAATGAACTTGCCAAAACACTCCCACTTCCTGATCCATCTCGCTTTCATCCTACGCTTCTCTCTCTTCCATCACCCTCTCCTTTTTCTCCCCCCTCTACATGGTGAAGGTCGCCCGCTTGTGCCATCAGGGGGGAATTAGGCCCAGGCCGGGTCTGGGGACACCCATAGGTTACATAACTAGTTCCACAGTGCCAATTTGGAACCAAATTGGGAGGTCGGAGAGCGGGAGGAAGCATACTTCTCTCAAGCCTCCACCCTCCCACCTAGGGCTAACAGCTAGTTAAAGCTGTTGTTTACTGCCAGCTTTAGGCAGATTAATAGTAAACGAGGGCCCCTAGTGGTCCCCCCCATGTTTGTTTTTGTCTTGTGTTCTTTAAAAAAAAGAGAGAAGAGAACTTTCCCTCTCTTCCTTAGTCTCTTCATGTCGTGTTTTGTCTGTTACCTGTGTTTCATGTGGTTAGAAATTATTGTTCCTCCCCTCCGTCCTCTCTTTATGTGTGCTCCATCCCCTCCCCACTAACCTGCCCGGGGAGAAACAGGAGGCACCCAGACACCCACTTCTCAAAAATCTAAATGGCGAACCTAACTTTCTGCACATACAACACCAAAGGCTTAAACAGCCCGTAGAAAAGAATACAACTTCTATATCACCTTCATGAAAAAAAAGGTAATGGTGGCTCTGCTCCAGGAGACCCACTTTAAAAAAGGGTGTGTGCCGACATGTTCCTCCCCATGGTACCCAATATGGCTCCATGGTCCTAACCCTTTGAGAAAGGCAGGTGGGGTCTCCATTAGAGATGAGCGAACGCGTTCGTCCGAGCTTGATATTCGTGCGAATATTAGGGTGTTCGGGATGTTCGTTATTCGTAACGAACACCATGCGGTGTTCTGGTTACTTTCACTTCCTTCCCTGAGACGTTAGCGCGCTTTTCTGGCCAATTGAAAGACAGGGAAGGCATTACAACTTCCCCCTGCAACGTTTAAGCCCTATACCACCCCCCTGCTGTGAGTGGCTGGCGAGATCAGGTGTTCGCCTAATATAAAAGTCGGCCCCTCCCGCGGCTCGCCTCAGATGCCTGGTGAGTTAGATGAGGGACAGTGCTGTTTATACCGGAGCTGCTGTAGGGAAAGAATTGGTAGTTAGTGTAGGCTTCAAGACCCCCCAAAGGTCCTTATTAGGGCCACTGATAGCTGTGTGTTGGCTGCTGTTAGCAGTGGCATTTTTTTTTTCTCAAAATCGGCTCTGCAGAGCGTTGCACCTGGCATTAGGGACAGAAGTGCTGCATAGGCAGGGAGAGTGTTAGGAGTGAGTGTAGCCTTCAAGAACCTCAACGGTCCTTTCTAGGGCCATATTTATCCGTGTGCAGTACTGTCCAGGCTGCTGTTAGCTGTGCTGCATTTTTTTTGGGCTTCTCAAAATCGCCTCTGCAGAGCATTCCACCCTCCATTGATACTGCAGGGAAAGAATTGTATAGGCAGGGCCACAACACAGTTATTATTCATAGAATATACGCAGTGCTGCCTTTTGGTGGAAAAACAAGTGAAAACAAATCTATTTGTCCAGCCTCTGTCCGTCCTTACGGGCGGTGGACACGTGTGAGCTGCGTGAAAAACATTGCTAAATCATACGCACCCAGCTACGCTTTACTGCTGGCTTCGCCATTTGCTTTCCTTAATTGGGAAAAAAAATACCTGCTCTGCCAGAGTTATAATAACTCTGCTACCCTCACGTTCTGTGACACATTAGCAGGGACACAGCACAGTTATTAAACTTCTCATGTTCATTGAATATACGCAGTGCTGCCTTTTGGTGGAAAAACAAGTGAAAACAAATCTATTTGTCCAGCCTCTGTCCGTCCTTACGGGCGGTGGACACGTGTGAGCTGCGTGAAAAACATTGCTAAATCATACGCACCCAGCTACGCTTTACTGCTGGCTTCGCCATTTGCTTTCCTTAATTGGGAAAAAAAATACCTGCTCTGCTAGAGTTATAATAACTCTGCTACCCTCACGTTCTGTGACACATTAGCAGGGACACAGCACAGTTATTAAACTTCTCATGTTCATTGAATATACGCAGTGCTGCCTTTTGGTGGAAAAACAAGTGGAAACAAATCTATTTGTCCAGCCTCTGTCCGTCCTTACGGGCGGTGGACACGTGTGAGCTGCGTGAAAAACATTGCTAAATCATACGCACCCAGCTACGCTTTACTGCTGGCTTCGCCATTTGCTTTCCTTAATTGGGAAAAAAAATACCTGCTCTGCCAGAGTTATAATAACTCTGCTACCCTCACGTTCTGTGACACATTAGCAGGGACACAGCACAGTTATTAAACTTCTCATGTTCATTGAATATACGCAGTGCTGCCTTTTGGTGGAAAAACAAGTGAAAACAAATCTATTTGTCCAGCCTCTGTCCGTCCTTACGGGCGGTGGACACGTGTGAGCTGCGTGAAAAACATTGCTAAATCATACGCACCCAGCTACGCTTTACTGCTGGCTTCGCCATTTGCTTTCCTTAATTGGGAAAACAAATACCTGCTCTGCCAGAGTTATAATAACTCTGCTACCCTCACGTTCTGTGACACATTAGCAGGGACACAGCACAGTTATTAAACTTCTCATGTTCATTGAATATACGCAGTGCTGCCTTTTGGTGGAAAAACAAGTGGAAACAAATCTATTTGTCCAGCCTCTGTCCGTCCTTACGGGCGGTGGACACGTGTGAGCTGCGTGAAAAACATTGCTAAATCATACGCACCCAGCTACGCTTTACTGCTGGCTTCGCCATTTGCTTTCCTTAATTGGGAAAAAAAATACCTGCTCTGCCAGAGTTATAATAACTCTGCTACCCTCACGTTCTGTGACACATTAGCAGGGACACAGCACAGTTATTAAACTTCTCATGTTTATTGAATATACGCAGTGCTGCCTTTTGGTGGAAAAACAAGTGAAAACAAATCTATTTGTCCAGCCTCTGTCCGTCCTTACGGGCGGTGGACACGTGTGAGCTGCGTGAAAAACATTGCTAAATCATACGCACCCAGCTACGCTTTACTGCTGGCTTCGCCATTTGCTTTCCTTAATTGGGAAAAAAAATACCTGCTCTGCCAGAGTTATAATAACTCTGCTACCCTCACGTTCTGTGACACATTAGCAGGGACACAGCACAGTTATTAAACTTAGATTATTCATTCACTAGAGGCAGTGGGGCCTTTCGTTTTCCAAAAAGGGAAAAAATTATATTTGGCCTGCAGTCTTGCGCCAATTTATTTCCTGCCTGTGAAATCAAATCACTGGTAATACAGCATGCTGAGGGGTAGGGGTAGGCCTAGAGGACGTGGACGCGGCCGAGGACGCGGAGGGCCAAGTCAGGGTGTGGGCACAGGCCGAGCTCCTGATCCCGGTGTGTCGCAGCCGACTGCTGCGCGATTAGGAAAGAGGCACGTTTCTGGCGTCCCCACATTCATCGCCCAATTAATGGGTCCACGCGGGAGACGGTTATTAGAAAATGAGCAGTGTGAGCAGGTCCTGTCCTGGATGGCAGAAAGTGCTTCGAGCAACCTATCGTCAACACGCAGTTCTGCGCCGTCCACTGCTGCAAATCCGAATCCTCTGTCTGCTGCTCCTCCTTCCTCCCAGCCTCCTCACTCCACTACAATGACACCTGCTCAGGAGCGGGAACACTCCCAGGAACTGTTCTCGGGCCCCTGCTTAGATTGGGCAGCAGCGGTTCCTCTCCCACCAGAGGAGTTTATCGTCACTGATGCCCAACCATTCGAAAGTTCCCGGGGTCCGAGGGAAGAGGCTGGGGACTTCCGCCAACTGTCTCAACAACTTTCTGTGGGTGAGGAGGACGATGACGATCAGACACAGTTGTCTTGCAGTGAGGTAGTAGTAAGGGCAGTAAGTCCAAGGGAGCAGCGCACAGAGGATTCGGAGGAAGAGCAGCAGGACGATGAGGTGACTGACCCCACCTGGTGTGCAACGCTTACTCAGGAGGACAGGTCTTCAGAGGGGGAGTCAAGGGCATCAGCAGGGCAGGTTGCAAGAGGCAGTGCGGTGGCCAGGGCCAGGGGTAGAGGCAGGGCCAGACCGAATAATCCACCAAGTGTTTCCCAAAGCGCCCCCTCGCGCCATGCCACCCTGCAGAGGCCGAGGTGCTCTAAGGTCTGGCAGTTTTTCACAGAGACGCCTGACGACCGACGAACAGTGGTGTGCAACCTTTGTTGCGCAAAGCTCAGCCGGGGAGCCAACACCAACAGCCTCACCACCACCACCATGCGCAGACATATGATGGCCAAGCACCCCACAAGGTGGGACGAAGGCCGTTCACCGCCTCCGGTTTGCACCCCTGCCTCTCCCCCTGTGCCCCAACCTGCCACTGAGATGCAACCCCCCTCTCAGGACACAGGCACTACCGCCTCATGGCCTGCACCCACACCCTCATCTCCGCTGTCCTCGGCCCCATCCAGCAGTGTAGTTCAGCGCACCGTTCAGCCGTCGAATGCGCAAGTGTTCGAGCGCAAGCGCAAGTACGCCGCCACGCACCCGCACGCTCAAACGTTAACCGTCCGCATAGCAAAATTCATCAACCTTGTGATGCTGCCGTATAGGGTTGTGGAAACTGAGTCCTTCAAAAGTATCATGGAGGCGGCGGCCCCGCGCTACTCAGTTCCCAGTCGCCACTACTTTTCCCGATGTGCCGTCCCAGCCCTGCACGACCACGTCTCCCGCAACATTGTGCGCGCCCTCACCAACGCGGTTACTGCCACGGTCCACTTAACTACGGACACGTGGACAAGCACAGGCGGGCAGGGCCACTACATCTCCCTGACGGCACATTGGGTGAATTTAGTGGAGGCTGGGACAGAGTCAGAGCCCGGGACCGCTCACGTCCCACCCACCCCCAGAATTGCGGGCCCCAGCTCGGTGGTGGTATCTGCGGAGGTGTATGCTTCCTCCACTAAAGCACCCTCCTCCTCCTCCTCCTCCTCTGTCTCGCAATCAAGATGTGTTAGCAGCAGCATGTCGCCAGCAGTCGGTGTCGCGCGGTGTGGCAGCACAGCGGTGGGCAAGCGTCAGCAGGCCGTGCTGAAACTACTCAGCTTAGGCGATAAGAGGCACACGGCCCACGAACTGCTGCAGGGTCTGACACAGCAGACCGACCGCTGGCTTGCGCCGCTGAGCCTCCAACCGGGCATGGTCGTGTGTGACAACGGCCGTAACCTGGTGGCGGCTCTGCAGCTCGGCAGCCTCACGCACGTGCCATGCCTGGCCCACGTCTTTAATTTGGTGGTTCAGCGCTTTCTGAAAAGCTACCCACGCTTGTCAGACCTGCTCGTAAAGGCGCGCCGGCTCTGCGCACATTTCCGCAAGTCCCACACGGACGCTGCCACCCTGCGCACCCTGCAACATCACTTTAAGCTGCCAGTGCACCGACTGCTGTGCGACGTGCCCACACGGTGGAACTCTACGCTCCACATGTTGGCCAGGCTCTATGAACAACGTAGAGCTATAGTCGAATACCAACTCCAACATGGGCGGCGCAGTGGGAGTCAGCCTCCTCAATTCCTTTCAGAAGAGTGGGCCTGGTTGGCAGACATCTGCCATGTCCTTGGTAATTTTGAGGAGTCTACCCAGGTGGTGAGCGGCGATGCTACAATCATTAGCGTCACCATTCCTCTGCTATGCATCTTGAGAAATTCCCTGCAAACCATAAAGGCAGCTGCTTTGCGCTCGGAAACGGGGGCGGGGGAAGACAGTATGCCGCTGGATAGTCAGGGCACCCTCCTGTCTATTTCTCAGCGCGTACAGGAGGAGGAGGAGGAGCATGAGGAGGATGAGGAGGAGGGGGAAGAGACAGCTTGGGCCGCTGCTGACGGTACACCGGCTGATTGCCTGTCATCCTTTCAGCGTGTATGGCCTGAGGAGGAGGAGGAGGAGGAGGATCCTGAAAGTGATCTTCCTAGTGAAGACAGCCATGTGTTGCGTACAGGTACCCTGACACACATGGCTGACTTCATGTTAGGATGCCTTTCTCGTGACCCTCGCGTTGCACGCATTCTGGCCACTACGGATTACTGGGTGTACACACTGCTCGATCCACGGTATAAGGAGAACCTGCCCACTCTGATTCCCGAAGAGGAAAGGGGTTCGAGAGTGTTGCTATACCACAGCACCCTTGCGGACAAGCTGATGGTAAAATTCCCAGCCGACAGCGCTAGTGGCAGAAGGCGCAGTACCGAGGGCAAGGTAGCAGGGGATGTGCGTAGATCGAGCAGCATGTACATCCCAGGCAGTGCAACAGTCTTTAAGGGCCTGGCCAGCTTTATGGCTCCCCACCAAGACTGTGTCACCGCTCCCCAGTCACGGCTGAGTCGGCGGGAGCACTGTAAAAGGATGGTGAGGGAGTACGTAGCGGATCGCACGACCATCCTTGGTGACGCCTCTGCCCCCTACAACTACTGGGTGTCGAAGCTGGACATGTGGCCTGAACTAGCGCTGTATGCCCTGGAGGTGCTTGCTTGTCCTGCGGCTAGCGTGTTGTCGGAGAGGGTGTTTAGTGCGGCTGGGGGAATCATCACAGATAAGCGTAGCCGCTTGTCAACCGACAGTGCCGACAGGCTAACACTCATCAAGATGAACAAAGGCTGGATTTCCCCAGACTTCTGTTCTCCACCAGCGGACAGCAGCGATACGTAAGCAATACGTAGGCTGCACCCGCGGATGGAAGCTACGTTCTCTCTCACCATCCAAAACGGGGACATTTCTGCTTCATCAATCTGTGTCTAATATTCCTCCTCCTCCTCCTCCTGCTCCTCCTCCTGAAACCTCACGTAATCACGCTGAACGGGCAATTTTTCTTAGGGCCACAAGGCTCACTCAAATAATTTTTCAGAACAATTTTTATAAGTTTCAATGCGCTTAAAAGCATTGGAACTTTAACTTGAACCAATTTTTCGTTACACTGGGCTGCCTCCAGGCCTAGTTACCACTTAAGCCACATTAACCAAAGCGATTAATGGGTTTCACCTGCCCTCTTGGCTGGCCATGGCCAATTTTTGGGATGTACATTAGTACTGTTGATACAGCAATTTTTGTGGGCCCTCGCCTACAGTGTAATCAAATTAATTTTTAGGCCACCTGCATTACAGCTGACGTCACCTCAGCTGTGTTGGGCAATGCAATGGGATATTTTTGTGTACCGCCGGTGGGTTCCAGGGAGCCACCCATGCTGTAGGTGCACACTGAGTTTTTAATACATCTGTACACTTCTAAAGAACCCGTCTGACTGGGGCATGCAGTGTGGGCCGAAGCCCACCTGTATTACGCACGACATTACTACCTCAGCTGTGTTGGGCAATGCAATAGGATATTTCTATGTACCGCCGGTGGCTTCCTGGCACCCACCCAGGCAGTGGGTCCACAGGGAGTTTAACCTACATGTGTCCACTTGTAAAGAACCCCAGTCTGACTGGGGCATGCAGTGTGGGCCGAAGCCCACCTGCATTAAGCACGACATTACTACCTCAGCTGTGTTGGGCAATGCAATGGGATATTTTTGTGTACTGCCGGTGGGTTCCAGGGAGCCACCCATGCTGTAGGTGCACACTGAGTTTTTAATACATCTGTACACTTCTAAAGAACCCGTCTGACTGGGGCATGCAGTGTGGGCCGAAGCCCACCTGTATTACGCACGACATTACTACCTCAGCTGTGTTGGGCAATGCAATGGGATATTTCTATGTACCGCCGGTGGCTTCCTGGCACCCACCCAGGCAGTGGGTCCACAGGGAGTTTAACCTACATGTGTCCACTTGTAAAGAACCCCAGTCTGACTGGGGCATGCAGTGTGGGCCGAAACCCACCTGCATTAACCCTTTCCAGTCCACTGTGTGACCTGTGAAGACATTAGGGTTTAAGGCTGTACAGCTCCGTTGTTGGTAGACGTCCGTCGGGGTTCTCTTACTGTATATTGCCAGCCTCTCTGCTGTCGGAGCCTATCCTACGTGTCAGCTCATGCAGTACTGGCTTTAGCCAGCATATAGCGCCGTTGTATAACAGCAGAAAAAGAGTAAGCCCCCTAGGAAAACCATATACAAATTGGATTGGAAAGGGTTAAGCACAACATTACTACCTCAGCTGTGTTGGGCAATGCAATGGGATATTTCTATGTACCGCCGGTGGCTTCCTGGCACCCACCCATGCTGTAGGTGCACACGGAGTTTTTACTACATCTGTACACTTATAAAGAACCCCAGTCAGACTGGGGCATGCAGTGTGGGCCGAAGCCCACCTGCATTAAGCACGACATTACTACCTCAGCTGTGTTGGGCAATGCAATGGGATATTTCTGTGTACCGCCGGTGGGTTCCAGGGAGCCACCCATGCTGTGGGTCGACAGGGACTTCACAATAGGGAGTTGTACCTGCCTGTGTCTATGAATTAAAAAGCCCGGTCTGACTGGGGCATGCAGACACCTTGACAGAATGAATAGTGTGTGGCACATAGGTTCCCCATTGCTATGCCCACGTGTGCAGCTCCTGATGGCGGTGGCACAGGATTCTATTTCTCATTGCTTCTGTACAGCATTGTGGGCTATCGCTCCGCCACTTTTAAAGAGGGTCGCTGCCTAGCCGTGCCAACCTCTGCAGTGTGTGCCTGCGGTCCCTCGTCATGGCAGACGCAATTCTAAATAGACATGAGCGTGGTGTGGCATGAGGGCAGCTGAAGGCTGCCCAGGGACACTTTGGTGTGCGCTGTGGGGGGGGAGGGGGGGGCGGTTGGGCAGCATGTAACCCAGGAGAAGTGTCAGTGGAGTGTCATGCAGGCAGTGATTGTGCTTTGTTGGAGGTAGTGTGGTGCTTAGCAAAGGTATGCCATGCTAATGAGGGCTTTTCAGAAGTAAAAGTTGTTGGGAGGGGGGGGGGCCCACTCTTGCCGGTATTGTGGCTTAATAGTGGGACCTGTGAACTTGAGATGCAGCCCAACACGTAGCCCCTCGCCTGCCCTATCCGTCACTGTGTCATTCCCATCACTTTCCTGAATTGCCCAGATTTTCACACATGAAAACCTTAGCGAGCATCGGCGAAATACAAAAATGTTCTGGTCGCCCATTGACTTCAATGGGGTTCGTTGTTCGAAACGAACCCTCGAGCATCACGGGAAGTTCGTTCCGAATAACGAACACCCGAACATTTTGGTGTTCGCTCATCTCTAGTCTCCATTGCTCCACATAGATCCCTCCAGAACCAGCATATCCACTCCCTAACGGACCCGGGAGGCAGATACGTCTTTCTTAAACTAGAAGTAGTAGGTGTTGTGATCACTTTTGCTAATATATATCTCCCTAACCAGAACCAAGTCTCATTCGCAACGAGAGTGTTAAACACCCTAGCCGACTTCGCTGAAGGGTTGAAAATCATCTTAGGGGAGACCTCAACATGGTAATGGATCCTGCCATAGACACATCATCGGGTAAGTCCTCCGTCTCCCGAGTGGCAACTCGGGTACTCAAGAAAAAACTAGACACCTTACAGCTGGTAGACCTCTGGAGAATCCTACATCCAGAGACACAAGACTACACCTTCCACTCAGCGGCTTACAATTACTATATATATTATCTAACCCCTGGGTCGGCATGCCCATCCTACTAAGGGAATATGAAGCTGATGACCCTAAAGCGTGGGAAGCAACTCATAGGACATGGCAGCCCTGGGTCGCGTTTAGAGACTCAGACGTCCTTAAGAGATGGTGTGTGTGTAGGATGTGTGGGGGGTCAGGATGGATGGAGTAGAGCTGTGTGTGTTATGTGTGGGGATCTGGGTAGATGCAGGAGAGCTGTGTGTGATATGTGGGGGTCAGGATGGATGGAATAGAGCTGTGTGTGATGTGTGGGGGTCAGGATGGATGGAATAGAGCTGTGTGTGATGTGTGGGGGTCAGGATGGATAGAATAGAGCTGTGTGTGTGATGTGTGTGGGGGGGGGGCAGGATGGATGGAGTAGAGCTGTGTGTGTCATGTGTGGGGGGCAGGATGGATGCAGTAGAGCTGTGTGTGTCATGTGTAGGGGGTCAGCATGGATGCAGTAGAGCTGTGTGTGTGATGTGTGGGGGGTCAGGATGGATGCAGTAGAGCTGTGTGTGTGATGTGTGGGGGTCAGAATGGATGTAGTAGGGCTGTGTGTGATGTGTGTGTGGGGGGTCAGGATGGATGCAGTAGAGCTGTGTGTGATGTGTGGGGGTGTCAGGATAGATGGAGTAGAGCTGTGTGTGTGATGTGTGAGGGTCAGGATGGATGCAGTAGAGCTGTGTGTGATGTGTGGGGTCAGGATGGATGTAGTAAAGCTGTGTGTGTGATGTGTGGGGTCAGGATATAGGTGGGGGTTTCAGGATGGGTGAAGTAGAGCTGTGTGTGTGTGTGATGTGTGGGGGTCAGAATGGATGGGGTAGAGCTGTGTGTGTGATGTGTGAGTCAGGATGGATGGAGTAGAGCTGTGTGTGATATGTGGGGGTGTCAGGATGGATGGAGTAGAGCTGTGTGTGTGATGTGTGGGGGTGTCAGGATGGATGGAGTAGAGCTGTGTGTGTGATGTGTGGGGGAGTCAGGATGGATGGAGTAGAGCTGTGTGTGTGATGTGTGGGGGTGTCAGGATGGATGCAGTAGAGCTGTGTGTGTGATGTGTGAGGGTCAGGATGGATGGAGTAGAGCTGTCAGTGTGTGATGTGTGGGGTCAGGATGGATTTAATAAAGCTGTGTGTGTGATGTGTGGGGTCGAGATAAATGGAGTAGAGCTGTGTGTGATGTGTGGGGGTTTCAGGATGGATGGAGTAGAGCTGTGTGTGTGTGATGTGTGGGGATCAGGATGGATGGAGTAGAGCTGTGTGTGTGATGTGGGGTTCAGGATGGATGGAGTAGAGCTGTGTGTGTGATGTGGGGTTCAGGATGGATGGAGTAGAGCTGTGTGTGTAATGTGTGGGTCAGGATGGATGGAGTAGAGCTGTATGTGTGGGGGTCAGGATGGATGGAGTAGAGCTGTGTGTGTGTGTGTGTGAGGGGGGGGGTCAGGATGGATGGAGTAGAGCTGTGAGTGTGATGTGTGGGGGGTCTGGATGGATGGAGTAGAGCTGTGTGTGTGATGTGTGGGGGGTCAGGATGGATGGAGTAGAGCTGTGTGTTTTTTGGGGGGCAGTGAAATGTGCAACAAGCAGGAAAAGGCCTGCTCTCTCTAAGTGGTCTCTAGGAAGTGGCTGAAGTAGTGTTTTTAGGGTTCTACAAGAACCGTAGGGTTCCAGTACCGCTCGAGGAATGCCTTTCTGTTGCGTCCTTACTGGATGTGCGATAGTCATAAACAAAAGGACCTGCATAACTGTGCATAACAAAACAAACAAGCACGACCGTGCAACGTAAATGCAAGACTAATGGAAAACCTTTCCCTGCAAACTCCACACCCGAGAGGGAGCCCTGCCTACTCGGTGGGCCAATCACTTCCGACAGGTGCACAACTTGTGCCTAGGCCACTAATAATTAACTACCAGGGAGCCCTAATATAAAAGGCGAACAGTACACCGTAAAACAATGGTACCTAGCTGAAGCAGCAACTGCAGCAAGGTAGAGGAGCTCTAGTGTCAGGCTCCTCAGCAGCAATCCACACAGCAACTAAAAATTGACAAGCACTGAGGTCAATTCGGTGAGGACTGACATCACTCATCCAACCACCACACCCCTCAGCTCCAGGAAAGACACTGCTAAACCCTGGTCCGGCCTGAAAGCAAGGTGGAGACTTCAGAACAGCTGCAACACTTTTGTATTATAGTCACTTGAGAACCTGTGTTTGAGAGTGCTGAAATGGGTGCGCTTTCTACCGTCATCAAGATGTCAGGGCAGTGGCCAACATATTTGGTCATCCATTGTTGGTTATGCTGAGCAGGATCTACTTTCTCTCCTCTCAGGCGGCGTTCCATGGGTGCAGGGGATCTCCTTTTAAACTAGGACTTTCCAATTCGGTATTATCTAGGGAGAGTTTGTACTTTCTCTTCAGATTGTTTCAGCAGGAGGCTGAGAAGGCCCAAGAGAATAAGAATGTGAGGCTAACAAGTGATTCCAGGTGACAGAACCGGAAACTTACATCCTCAATTCCCCAATTTGTTCACACAGAGTCACCACACCCCGCGCCATTTCCACTTGCCTTTGGAATGTTTCCAGTTGCTTATTCTGGGTAACTTAATTACCCTCAGATCCAGTTGCTTTGTAGTCTAGAATGAAATCCAAGGTTTGAAGCTTCATAGGGATTTGATTTTCCCAGTAAATCTTTAGAGGTGTCAGGCGTTTCCATTTCTGTATTTGTGGGTACGGTACCCAATAAAGGATGTGTACAAATGGAGGAGGTAGGTAGCATTGTCAGGGAGGAAGCCAGAGATTGGTATCAGGAGGTCTTGTTGAAATAGCAGAGGAGTAGGTAGGCATGGAGCTCCATCAAGGCTATGGCGCACAATAATCACGTGTTGAGGGAGTGGTAGGGCCAGGCTCTTATAGTGAGCTAAATGAGGAACGGGGCAGAATCAGGACATGGGCTGGGTGGGCAGAATCAGGACAGGAGCTGGGTTTGCAGGATCTGGAAACAAGGTAAAACGTTATGCAGAGGAACTGTCCAAGGGCTGAATGGCTCAGTAGGGAGAGCTACTGACTGGAGCACAGGAGGTCTCGGGTTCGATCCCCGACACCTTGTCTGGGACCTAGAGAACAGTGTGTGTAATGGGTAGAAACATCGCTCTGCTCCAAAACAAGTGGATGAGCATCAGGATGGACAGCATGTGTTGAAAAGCACTGAGGGGTAGCTGAAGACCTGTGCCTACATCCCAGTTACCAGGGCTAAGGGCCTTTTCCACTTTGGTCCCTCTAGGTCCTTTTGGTGGGAACAGTACTGAAAGAAGTGCCCAATTTCCCCTGAGATAGCAGCAAAGATCGTACCTGAATGGGAAGCACAGACAACAGCAACAGGTGACATCTTATATACGCTTATTGAATTTTCAAGCCATTTATTCAAATAATACAAATCTGCACATCCAATATGGCGGACATAGAGCATCCCTGGTTGAAACATTGTAGGACAGAAAAATAATTAAACCTAGACGTAAGCATATCTTAGCTAACAGACCTAACGCAAAATAGTGAAAATTGGAAGGGACAGGAACAGAGAACCCACAGACACACCCAAAATGAGCAAAAGTCAAGTAGAGATGGACAAATATGTAAAAAAAAGAAGCACAACTCTCCTGCTGCACAAAAGCACAAACCTATATACGAAAGTCTTCCTGATCAGGACTTTGAAGTCTCAGACGTGGAATGTACCTTGGTCACTTCTGAGCACAATGAAGACCTAGACAGAGACCCACTCTCATGCTCCATTATCTTAAAAAAGTTACTGGAACAGCTATGGGGACTAAGTTTGCCGCAAGCTTTGCAAATTTGTATATGGATGCTTTTGAAAGGGAAATGAATTATGATAAATTGATATTTTACCGAGGCTTCATAGATGATATTCTGTTAATATGGGGCGGGAACGAGTGCAGCCTTGGCCTATTTGTTGATGATCTAAATAGGAACAGCTGGAACCCGAAGTTCACAAGTGTGAGAAGTAAAACCGACATTGTATTTTTAGATCTCGAATTAAATAGTAGTGGTGAAACAATACAAACTAAGACACATTTTAAAAGCATTGACTCAGTTACTTTGGTTTTTCTAGTGGGCATTCTAGACCTTGGAAGACCAACATACAGAAATTGTCTACATTGGAAACCTTCAATGAACAATCAATAATTTTGAAGGACCGCTTTAAAGAAAATAACTATCCCAAGACCCCAGTTGAAGCAGCTCAGGTCCTGGAGAGTAATCGCTTGCCAGGCAGGACAGGTAATTTTGAAATCAGGAGTAAAACTGAAAATAAAATACAAGAGGGTACAGAACAAAACAATTTTAATCCAGCTTTCATAAAGCATTTTAACACACAGCATGGAAAAATAAGATCCATTTTGAAAAAACACTGGGGGATACCTTAAAATCTTGAAAGCACTACAGACAATATGACTAGAGGCAAAAGTAAAGAAACCTGCCCACCAAAACTGACAGCCTTCTTTCCAGCTACTACTCCGCCACCCCAGGACGCATAAGATACACGCAAACTTGACTCCCTAACAAATTCACTGAAGACAGCTTCTCAAGTTGCAATGTCTACTTCAGCTATAGTAACATATTCCTTCCTGCAACATAAGCAATCTACCCAAAATGACCATCAAAAGTCTTCCTCCGACCAATCCTTTGCACCTATATTTTACTCCTCTATGTCAGACCCTATATGAAATGGTATGCAGAAATCAATGTTTCAAGATCTAAAATAATCCATACAAAAAGATATGAGATGCCATTTTTGCCATTAACACAGACATCATAGCGATTGGAGAATGCACAAAACACCTTGAGGAGAAGATGGAGGAGTTTGTAGTAGCCCATAATTCCCTTGTGAACACACACAACATAATGTTAGATGATATCACATTCATGAAACTCAAACTAGCTGATTTGGAGGATAGACAAAGAAGAAATAACATCAGATTCCGAAATATCCCAGAAGACATCCACAACTCTAAGCTGTTAGAATTTCTCACCAATCTGCTTGTGGCCATCCTCCTTGGATCAGCTGAACGAGATCTCTTAATAGACAGGGCTCATAGAATCCCCAAGCCAAAATATTTACCCCCAGGAACACCATGGGATGTATTGAGCAGACTTTATTTTTACCACTATAAAAAAACACTCCTTAGGTCATCCATTAAAGCTGCAAACCTTCCCAATCACTTTCAACAGATTTCTTTGTTTTCTGACCTGTCTCCATCAACCCTAGCAAGAAAGGAGTTAAGAAGATACACCAAGATATTGAGGCAGGAAAAAGTCGCCTACAAATGGGGCTTTCCAGTAAAGTTGCTCATTTTTAAAAATGGAATCACAGCATTTCTTTGCCCAAAGAGATGGATAATATTTTTACCAAATGGTCACTCAGGCTTCCACAAGAGGACTCATCTCACTCGCCAACGAAGAGACCTTCTTCTATCAACCATTCATGGAACAAAGTACCCAGGAGCAAAACTACATTATCACCTAATCAAAACCAAAGAGCCCTGGAAGAGCTCTGAAAGAGCTGCTCAGAGAAATGAGCCCTCAGGTTGCTGCATTACACGTTTGTCCACAGCAGCCTAATATTTTCATTTTCATATTTTTTTTTCTTCTCCATAATTTTTCATACATTTTTGACACGTTTTCTGTTTCTCTGTTTTGCGAGATAGAAGTGAGGGTTCCACTTTATGTTTGCTGTCCACCTTTGTGGCTCATCCCCCACTTTGGGTGAGTGGTTAAAAATTTAAGGGACTTTGGAAGGGTCTAATTCTGTGCACTGGAGATCTCCGCAGTTTTCAATTAGAAAAAAAAATGATCATCATGGTATTTAAAATTTGTTCTTTAAATGTTAAAGGACTAAATAGTCCATAGAAATGCTCCTTTTTTTGGAAGGAACTAAAAAACCAGGCTTGTGATATCGTCTGTGCACAGGAGACTCATCTAAATGCCATAGATTAAATTAGAATCAGAAATAGTGCTTTCCCACATATATTTTTTGCACATGCCATAAACAAAAAAAGAGGGGTTCTTATTGCTGTTAAGAATACGCTGGCATTTGAATGTATTAAGGTTATTTTGGATGATGATAGTAGATACATTATACTGTTATGTGTGATCAATGGTTCTCCATACACTTTACTGTCCCTATATTCCCCAAATGTCAAACAATCTGCTTTTCCCAATAAAACTTTAGAGCATTTCAATAATGTTCTACAAGGGACTGCTATTATTTGCGATGACTTTAATATTGTCCCTAACCCGGCCCTGGATAAAAATCCCTCTGCCAATCTAAAAAGCCTCAAGATATTCAAGACTTAATTTTTAAGGGGGGGTGGTGGGGGGGGGGGGTCTGTATGATGTGTGGAGAATCGAGCATGCCAATGAGAGACATTTCTCTTTTTACTCTAATCCACACAAGGTATACTCTCGTATTGATTTTTGTCTTGTAGATAGATGACTCCTACAAAGGGTCAGCTCTTCCCATATTGATTTGATATTGGGTTCAGACCATGACCCGGTATCCATCAAGATCAAAGAAAAATACAATTTCACTCCTTCTTCACCTTGGAGGCTTATTCATTTTCTCCTCAATAATGTTTAATTTTTATACCATGTTCAAGACTCTCTCACAGAATATTTTAGGCTTAAAGGGGTTGTCCCGCGGCAGCAAGTGGGTCTATACACTTCTGTATGGCCATATTAATGCACTTTGTAATGTACATTGTGCATTAATTATGAGCCATACAGAAGTTATCAAAAGTTTTATACTTACCTGCTCCGTTGCTGGCGTCCTCGTCTCCATGGTGCCGACTAATTTTCGGCCTCTAATGGCCAAATTAGCCGCGCTTGCGCAGTCTGGGTCTTCTGCTGTCTTCAATGGGGCCGCTCGTGCAGAATGCCGGCTCCGTGTAGCTCCGCCCCGTCACCTGCCGATTCCAGCCAATCAGGAGGCTGGAATCGGCAATGGACCGCACAGAAGCCCTGTGGTCCACAGAGAGACAGGATCCCACCGGCCATCTTCAGCAGGTGAGTATGAAGACGCCGGACCGCCTGGATTCGGGTAAGTACTACCCGGTGTGTTTTTTTAACCCCTGCATCGGGGTTGTCTCGCGCCGAACGGGGGGGGGGGGGGGGGGGGTGTTAAAAAAAAAACCCGTTTCGGCGCGGGACAACCCCTTTAATGACTCAGAGGAAGTTTCAATCACATCAATATCGAATGCCCACAACGCAGTAATAAGAGGTCACTTCTTGAAACAAGCAGCTACTGAAAAACGTCAAAGATTAACGGAGATAGGCAAGCTTCTAAATTCCATTAGAGTTCTCGAAACCAAAAACAACATTTAGATGAGACTTTGAGGGAACTAAAACAACTCCGATTTGAACTCCACTCACTATTACAAAACAAATATGAACTTCACCTCTGTAAAGCTAAACTAACTCAATACACCCAAGGTAATAAAGCTTCTAAATTCCTTGCTAATAAAATTAAAACCAAAAAACTCAAATGTAGGATACCTTATCTAGTAAACTTCCAAAACAACAAGATTATGAATCCTCGAGAAATATCGCTAAATACTACAGCTCTTTATACAACTTCACAAAAGACCCAGATACTTATAGATAAATTTTTAGGAGATACCTCCCTCTCCTCCTTATGCCCCTCACAACTAGAATTTCTAAATAAAGAAATCTCCACCACAGAAATGCTGGACACCATTACATCGTTAAATTCCAACAAATCACCAGGGCCAGATGGTCTATGAATATTATAAATCATCTTCCACTGTCCCAGCACCCTATCTCTTGAGAACTTTTAACCATGCTATAGCACACCATTCCTTCCCACCTGAAATGCTTAATGCCTTTATCATTACTCTGCCCAAGCCAGGAAAACCTCATACATCCCCCTCTAACTACAGGCCCATCTCATTATTAAACACGGATGTGAAAATTTATGCCAAAATGTTAGCCTCCAGACTGGCAGATATTCTCTCATCATTACTATTGAATGATCAGGTAGGTTTTATTAAAAATAGATAGACCTCAAACACTACTAGATGCTTCATAAACTTGATTGAATATGTAGAAAAATGATGAATCCCCTCTTTGCTACTATCATTAGATGCTCAAAAAGCATTTGATAGGATCCATTGGGGTGATTTACATTGCGTCCTCAAAAAACTTGGATTTCAAGGTAATTTCTTATCGGCAGTTATGTCCCTCTACTCATTTCCCAACGCTTCAGTATATTCTGCAGCTTCCTATCTAAACTATTTACAATAAGCAATGGCACTAGACAGGGTTGCCCCATGTCTCCATTAAACCTAGTTATGGAACCATTTGCAACCCATATTAGGCTCTTGCAAAATATTAATGGAATTAAAATGGGGGGGAAAGGAGCGCAGAATAGGACTTTTTGTGGATGATGCAATACCTGCACTTTCAAACCCAGCCACTTCTTTACTCTCTGTCTCCAAAATAATGTAACCCTCGAACTCATCGTTTTATGGTGGCGTTCAGAGGGTTTACGGGATGAAGCCATACCTCCGGGACAACACTCCTTCACGTAACTGATTAAAATTTTTTGACTTGCAGGTTTGGCCGTGGGTGCCTATAGTTTGTTACACAATGCTTACTAAATTGCTCAGAATTTACCCAATTCGTGATACTGAATACTCTTAGGCTGCGTTCCCACAGGGCAGAATCCCACCGGAAATCTTGCGGTCTGGCCTCAGCGAAACAATGTGAGATTTCCGCCAGGACAGTGCTGCTTCAAAATCCGTGGCACCTAGCAACGGGTTTTGGAGCGGCTTCGCCGCATGCTTTTGCGTTATGGCCTGGGAATCTGCGCCACAACGGATTGGCCGTCCTGTGTGGATGAGATTTTGGACACATCTTGTCCACATGGCCGGCCAATCCTGGGATTAGCGGCCGCAGGCAGATTTGCCGCAGCACGGTTCCGGACGGAATTTCCACAGCAAATCCGCCCTGTGTGCACCCAGCCCTAAAGTTTCAGGGGCTTGCTCATTTGCACATACACGAGTAGGAGGTGGAACTCTGGGGGGTGGGTGGGGTCTTCCCTGGTCCACGGTCCATTTTGGGGCACTGATTTGGGGACCTTCTCTGGTTTGTTTGGCCACCTGCCTGGGTATTTCCAATTTCCTTATTCCGCCACAACAGGTGGCTTATTTTGTGCATGTTTTTACACAGCGAAAGAGACTGCTTAAAACTCGGAACAACACTGAAGAATATCCTGTATAAAAGCATATCTCACTCATTATACCATGGCTGCCATTAAATTAATTTCCTTTAATATCAAATGGTTGAAGAGCCCTCAAAAAAGGAACCAAATTGTTTTGCTTTTGAAGAAGTTTAATTCAGAAGTGATGTTTCTTCAAAAGGCCCACTTTCGTCATAACCGCATACCCAAACTTCCTACCTTTAATTATACTGAATTCATGAATGGATGAGTGCTGCCTCTGATTGGCTGAGCGCAGGGACCAATCAGAGGCAACTCTCAGCTGTCATTCAATAGCTGAGAGCTGCTTCTAATTGGTGACAGTGCTCAGCCAATCAGAGGCAGCCCATTCAGCAGCCAGGGATTTTAAATCCCCGATTGCTAAATACTCCTCACAGCAGTGCAGGAGAAGAGCCAGCTAGATGGGGCTGAGCCCCGGTAGCTGAAGAGAGGTGAGTATAGATTTTTTTTTTTATTTCTATCACCATTTTTTCTTGTTTTTCAGGGAAGGGCTTATATTTAAACCCCCTTACTTACATAGTAACATAGTATGTAAGGCCGAGTGAAGACAATGTCCATGTAGTCCAGCCTGTTTATCCTCCTCTGTTGTTGATCCACAGGAAGGCAAAAAAAAACAGAAGTCAATTAGCACTTTCGGGGGGAAAATTCCTTCCCGACTCCCTAATGGCAATCAGACTAATCCCTGGATCAACCGCTAATAGTTCCTACCTGCCTGTATACCCACATTAACAAGTAACTTAAGATTTATATCCTGTAATATCCTTCCGCTCCAGAAAGACATCAAGCCCCCTTTTAAACTCCTCTATGGATTTTGCCATCACCACGTCCTCAGGCAGAGAGTTCCACAGTCTAACTGCTCTTACAGTAAAGAACCCCTTTCTGTGTTGGTGGTGAAACCTGCTTTCCTCTAGACGTAGGGGATGCCCTCTTGTGACCTTTGCAGTCCTGGGTATGAACAGATCATGGGAGAGATCCTTGTATTGTCCCCTCATGTATTTATACATAATTATTTGGTCGCCCCTTAGCCGTCTTTTTTCTAGAGTAAATAATCCCAATTTGGATAGCCTCTCTGGGTATTCCAGTCCCTTCATTCCATGTATTAGTTTAGTTGTCCTTCTTTGAACCCTCTAAAGCACTGTAACATCTTTCCTGAGCACCAGTAACCAGAACTGTACGCAGTATTTCATGTGAGGCCTGACTAGTGCTTTATATAGTGGGAGGATAATGTTCTCGTCCCTCTCCCCTATACCTCTTTTAATGCACCCCAAGACTTTATTTGCCTTTGCAGCAGCTGACTGGCATTGGTTACTCCAGTTTAGTCTACAATCCACTAGTACCCCCAGGTCTTTTTCCATATCACTTTTCCCTAGCAGTACCCCATTTAATGTATATTGGTGACATCCGTTTCTCCTGCCCATGTGCAGAACCTTACATTTTTCAACATTGAACTTCATTTGTCATTTTTCTGCCCAAGCCCCCGGCTTATCTAGGTCCGTTTGTAGCCATACCTTGTCCTCCGTTGCATTGGTTATATTGTATGATTTTGTGTCATCTGTAAATATTGATATTCTGTACTGCCACCCGGATATATTGCAATTGTCTCACATCTCATTATCATTAAATAATATCAGATTTATGAAGGATACAAAATACCTTGAGAAACACCAACAAATGACAAACCACACACTGTTTGAAACTAAGAAACAGACAATTATAAATATTTTTAAAATCTATAGCAATGATAATACAGACTGATACTGGACATGACTGGTATGATATTCTTACAGGATTGTCACCCTTGGCAAAGAAAATGCTGGATTGGCTATTACGGCCTATGTTAACTGTACTTCTACTTTGTGTTCTTCTAACATTGTGGAATTGTTGTCTTGTAAGACTCCCCTAAGCAAAAAAAACCCTCCAAGGAAGAATTGTCATGATGCATATCATACTCTGTGGAGCTAAATAAAACAAAGCAGCAAGTGATGATCACTTACTAAAATGTGTATTCTGCGTGAATCACTAAAGAATAGCTGATCAAAGATGGACTGTGCTTGGAAATGTGTTTAATAATGCTGTGTAATGGAACACACAAAAGGCTATGCAGCTCTATAAAGTATTGTGTTCTGTTTCTGCTCGTCTCCTAATGACAAATGTATGCTCCTTTTTCTAACCAGGGATAGTACAACTGCCATAGGTTCCTGCGATGGTAGTACTACGGGGTATTAACAGGTATGGGGGAAAGATGGGAAATCACCCTTCTCTCAGTGCTAGAAAAGACAACCTGCCCCTGTAGAAGAGGGATAGTCTGGGAGGAAATCAGGAAGCTTGCATGGAATAATGAGACAAAGTAGAAGAAGTCACAAAAGAGGGAATGTTAGAGAATATATTTATGTAACATTACCAAATTACATTTTTATATGATTAAATTCCTTGTTCTGATCAAAATTGTATGTAAGGCTTTAAGAAAATAAAATTATACATATTAAGAGGCTTTTAGCTATATGGCATAGTCTTGTGTAGCTTTTTTCGTCTTGTCCATCAAGATGAGACGGACAAAAGAAACACCCTTGATTAGAGACTAAGATGACATAGCAGGTGCTCTTATGTGGGAAAACAAAAGGACAAAGCAGAACGAAAGTTCTATAATATTCTACAAACTTCCATGCTTGTTTTATTGGCTAGGAAGATAGTTGCACACTTTGGTTAGGACTGTAAAGGTGGTTTTATGATAGAGTAAACAAGATCATTCTGATTACATCAACTGGAGTGTAAAGTGTTGATTTCCAAAAGAGTTGCTATTGATCTATAACAAATTTGACACAAACAAGATATACCTGGTCCGCAAACTTATTGCAACATCAATGGATATTTGCAATGAAGGGCTGAGGGAATATCTGGGATAATGGCAGTTCCTTCATCTGTATCATGTGTAACACGACTTGATTTCATTGTAAAACATTTCTCACATTCTGAACATTTAAATGGCTTCTCTCCTGTGTGAACTCTATTATCTGGACTAGAAATATGAGTAAAACATTTCCCACACTCTGAACATAAAAATGGCTTCTTCTCTGTGTGAATTCTCTGATGTCTTACAAAATGTGATTGATCTGTAAAACATTTCCCACATTCTAAACATGAAAATGGCCTCTCTCCTGTGTGAATTCTCTTATGTCTTGCAAGACTTGAATTATGAGTAAAACATTTACCACATTCTGAACATAAAAATGGCTTCTTCCCTGTGTGAACCCTCTTATGTGTAACAAGATATGATTTCATTGTAAAACATTTCCCACATTCTGAACATGCAAATGGCTTCTTCTCTGTGTGAATTCTCTGATGTACAACAAAATGTGATTGATCTGCAAAACATTTCCCACATTCTGAACAGGAAAATGGTTTCTCCCCTGTGTGAATTCTCTCATGTCTAATAAGACTTGAAATCTGAGTAAAACATTTCCCACATTCTGAACATGAAAATGGATTCTCCCCTGTGTGAATTCTCTCATGTATAACAAGATTTGATTTCATTGTAAAACATTCCCCACATTCTGAACATGAGAATGGCTTCTCCCCTGTGTGAATCCTCTTATGTGTAACAAGATATGATTTTGTTGTAAAACATTTCCCACATTCTGAACATGAAAATGGCTTCTCCCCCGTGTGAATCCTCTTATGTGTAACAAGATGTGATTTTCCTGTAAAACACTTCCCACATTCGGAACATGAAAATGGCTTCTCTCCTGTATGAATTAGCTTATGTGAAACAAGACTTGAAATCTGAGTAAAACTTTTCCCACATTCTGAACATGAAAATGGTTTATCTGCTGAGTGAATTCTCTTATGTACAACAAGATGTGATTTCCTTTTAAAACATCTCCCACATTCTGAACATGAAAATGCTTTCTCCCCTGTGTGAATTATCTTATGTGTAACAAGACTTGAAATCTGAGTAAAACATTTCCCACATTCTGAACATGAAAATGGCTTCTCCCCTGTGTGAATTATTTTATGTCTTACAAGATGTGATTTCCTTGTAAAACATTTCCAACACTCTGGACATGAATACGGCTTCTCTCCTCTGTGACTTTTCTTCTGCTTATCAGTCTGTGATGAATCAGAAGAGTGGACCTGTATAAGAGGATCAGATGACGGATCTTTGCTGTGAAGGGCTGAGTTAATATCTGTGATAATGGCAGGCTCTTTGTCTGTATCTTGTGTGATATCACAATCCTCTACTTTACAAACTATAGACATCAGACATCCCTCTGAGCTCCCGGTTCCGTATTCTGCCAAGTATAAAAATAATTTTACTATTTCACAAGTTATATTGATATTATTAAACTGCATGGTAGCTTCATGGTTAACTCTGTTGCCTTTCAGCACTGGGGTCCCGGGTTCAAATCTGACTATGGACAACATCTGCATGAAGTTTGTATGTTATTCCTGTGTTTGTGTGTATTTCCTCCCATACTTCAAAATGCATGTTATTAAAAATTGAAAGCAATGTAAAGTTATTAAAAATTGAAAGTGATGTAAAGTGCTGCAGAATATGTATGCGCTATATAAAGATGATTATATTTGTACAGAAACATTTCAATACCAACTACAAGTCAGGTGGCAAAACTCACTGAAAACCACAGAGGAAAAACTGATTCTAGTCTACCAGTAGAGTTCAGATCGAGGACCAGTAGATCATGATATTCATATCTTCCAGGGTCATATATCAGTGTAACTGTCACCACTCTTCTAGTAAATGCTCAGTGGATAACCTTAAATTTCCCTGTGAGTCAGTGCTATTAGGTGGCATCTGTCTCACACACTTTTGACTGCTACATGTTCCTTATCACAGAGGGAAGGAGCAGTATGGTCATGTATGAAGAAGTCATGGCAGTGGTGCAAGTGTAAGGCTAGATTAGTACACACACCAGTGCTGCCGCCTTATGATGTTTAGCTCCATAGTAGAAAACTAACACTTGCCATTATAACTGACTATTATGTGGTCCATCTGGCTTCAGGTATGCCTGCTGATATGTCCTGGACAAGACAGTGCAGTATGCTACAGTATTTTGTCCATTATTTGGTTCCAGATCTATGCCTGAGTCTTCAATCGAAGCCTTCAGCTCAGATACTGTTAGGCTTCGCCCTGCTGCTGCTGTGTGGGTTTGACCCTTGGTTTCTCTAGCACATCAAGAGTTAGGTTTTCACTGGTTACTTAAGCTCACTTACAGTCATTACTACTCTATTTAACTGAGCTGGAGACCATCATTCACAGCTGAAAACAAATGAACAGCGCCTTGTACGATGGTAACATTTGATTAATATCTGTTTAAACAAGAAGGGATTCACCTGGTGCCTCGATTCACGAGTTCCTCATGAAAGGGCATCCTGCCAGCACGTCTTGGTCCCGGTTTGCTACGTACAAGGGATAACCACACTTTGATCCCGTCCTAATCCAAATGGTCCGGAGAGATGTCCAGGAGAATATGCCACCTATTCCTTAAGGGGCATGTGTATATATATATATATCTCCAAATAGAAAAAAATAAATAATCTCTGCGCTCGATGGATCGGGAAGAAAAGTGTGCTGCTATAGCTATTTCATATTTTATTGACCAAATAGATACATAAGATATGCAACGTGTTTCAGAGCAACATGCGCCTTTCTCAAGCATACAATATATGTCATAAACAGGGGTATATATACATACATATAAGGGTTAAATACCATAAAACAAAATCCCACAAGAAGCATGATAGAAGGGGGGATACCCAGGCCCCCGTAATTACCCGTGTCTTTGAAAAAAACCGCACAATTTACATTATAACTTTTATCTAAGATTTAGGGAAGGCCAAAAAGGGTGCGAGTTGGTGGTGGTGGTGGGGATTATTTTTAGGGAGTCAATTTTTTTCTTCCACACAAGTGAGCAATGGGGCCTGGAATTTATTCAGTTTTGCCCTGCAATTCAACGGTGTTCCCTGCATTATAGGCCTATCCATATGTCCTGTAAGTAGGGACAAATGGGGGTATCCGTTTTGGGGTGGACGTCTTCATTCCTATGTACACTGTACAAAAAAGACTTTTTAAATTGACACAATTGCCAAAAAAATGAAAATTGTAATTTTTTCCTTCTGCTTTGATAAGATTCATACAAATACTGTGGGATCAAAATATGCAGAATACCCCTGGATGAATTCGATAAGGGGTCTAGTTTTCAAAGTGGGGTCATTTGTAGGGGGTTCTTTATCGTTTTGGCCGCTCAATGACTCTATAAGTGGACAATGGGGCCTGGAATTTATTCAGTTGTACCCTGAAATCCATTGGGTGCTCCTTCCATTATAGGCCAACCATGTGTCCTGTAAGTAGATTAAGGCCACAATGGGTATGTTTCTAAACACAGGACAAACAGGGGTATCCATTTTGGGGTGAAAGTCTTCATTCATATGTGTGCTGCACAAAAAAAGCTGTTTTTAAAATGACAGAATTGCCAAAAAAAAACAAAAATCAATTTTTTTTACTTCTGCTTTCGTTGAATTCATTTTAAAACTGTGGGGTCAAAATGCGCAGTACACCCCTAGATAAATTCGTTAAGGGGTCTAGTTTTCAAAATGGTGTCATTTGTGTGTTGTTTTTTTTTATGGTTTTGGCTGCTCAAGAGCTCTACAAGTGGGCAATGGGGCCTAAAAGGCCTTCAAGCAAAATTTATGTTCTTAAAGACACTGACTGCTCCTTTCATTTTGGGCCCCGTTGTGCATCCAGACATAATATTAGGGCCACAATGGGTATATTTCTGAACACAGGACAAACAGGGTTATCCATTTTGGGTGTAAATCCCCTTTTTTATGTGCACTATAGAAAAAAATATGTCTTTAAAATGACATATTTGTAAAAATATGAAATTTTATTTTTTCCCCTCTAAATTGCATTAATTCCTGAAAAAAACTGTGGGGTCAAAATACTCATGACGCCTCTCAGTAAATACATTAAAGGGTGTAGTTGTTAAAATAGGGTCATTTGGGGGGGGGGGGGGATCTATTATTCTGACACTCATGAGTCTTTGCAATCTTGGCTTGGTGTAGGAAAACAAAGTGTTTCTCAAAATGCTAAAAAGTAATGTTAAATTTGTACGTCTCCTAAATGGTTAAAAAAACACAAAAGTTTTTCAAACGTGCATTCAGAATAAAATAAACAGATGGAAATAAATATCTTGGCAAAAATTTGTACAGCATGTTTGCATGTATTTGAGATATTACAGTTGAAAATGTGAAAAAAATGACAATTTTTTCAAAATTTTCCCAATATTGGCACTTTTAATAAATATACACAAATTCTATCAGTCTACTTTTACCACCTAAATGAAGTACAACATGTGGCAAAAAAACAATGTCAGAATCATTTGGATATGCAAAACCTTTACGGAGTTATGATATGTTAAGTGACACATGTCAGATTTCCAAAATTTGGCTCCAAGACTAAGGCGCAAACAGGCTTTGTCACTAAGGGGTTAATAGGTTCCTGTTTCGGTTTAAGTTTATGTCCTTCTCCCTATTTTTCATATGTCAGCAGCATTTACATTGTGTTTTGTAGACACAAGGTGGGCATATAGCGAGAGGATAATGATTTTTATTGTTATTGTTATTTACTTGTGACCCCTCTGGACTAAGAGCAACCCCAATCGAACACATTGAGCCATGATCCTTCTCAGAATTGAGAAAAAAAGAAATGTTCTGGATTTTCAGATTAGATACGCTCACCCCAATAGTTTGAATGAGGAAAAAATATAACATAGCTGTAATTACATTGTAAAAGGTAATACGGTTTTTATGAATATATAGAATAATTGGTTATTTTAATTGTAGTAATTTATTTTTTACACAAATTATTTATACAACAAAATTAATTTTTTACATTGTTTTTAATTCTGTATAAGAAATAAACAAAAAAGATGTTTTCGTCCAACCGGTTTTTCGTTGCTATGAAAAATGAGATTTATTTTAGGCCCTTCCAGATGTTGTGGCTCCAGGAGCTTCCTAACTAACTTTGAAACCCACGTTGCATTCCAATCAGACCGACACACCGCACCACCGAGAACTCCACCCTATGCACAAATTCCGTAGATGATGTCACAGCTACCAGCACCAGCATTCTGAGCAGAGCAGTGAACATGTTAATGAGTTCATTAACCCTTGTATGTATGTATATATCCACCTGTGTATGACACATACCGTATGCTTGAGAAAGGCGCATGTTGCGCTGAACCACGATGCAGGTCCTATCTATTTGGTCAATAAAATATGAAATAGTTATAACAGCCAACTTTTCTTCCTGATCCATCGAGCGCAGAGATTTTTTACGTTTTCTATTCGGATCATTCACTGCTGGGACCTTGGTGTGAACACATCCTGTTTCTGCCAGTCTACTTGTACCTGCTCAGCTCTGTGACAGCCTCCTGCACTTGCTCAAGTCTGCTGCATCGTCCTACACCTGCTTAACTCTGCTTCACCACACTGCACCTGCTCAACTCTACTGCATCATCCTGCACCTGCTGAAGTCTGCGGCATCATTATGCACCTGGTCAACTCTGCTGCATTGCCCTGCACTTGCTCAATTCTGCTGCATCCTCCTGGACCTGTAAACTGCTGCCTGGTGGCATCACTAAAATTCCAGTGGGTTAGCCGTCAATTCATTGGTGTGGCTGTCAGGATAAGCCCTACGTCAAACCGGTGAGTTGGTCAAATAGGTCCACAACCCTATATCTGTAACAGTAGGTCCCAGCCATTAACTTAGCTGATCCCATCCACAACGGACTTGCAGAGTTATGCCAGGAGTTGTCTCAGTGGAAGCGACAAGAGCAAGTACTGCCTTACCTCTTTAATGTAAATGCTTGCCTAACCTCCTTGACAACCCCCACACTCTGATCACTTTCTGATTTCGCACTTCTATGATCAGGCACTAGCCTGGATACAAAAAAATGCTTTGTAGCTTGTGATGACATACAGACACGGAGCTCAGACCCCACCGCCCAGTCCTAGCGGCATTACAAACGAGGAAATAGCAAAAGAGAGGCCGGCTTCACATGTAAACAAACATGCTTTATTTATAAATGGTGCCACATATCAGAAATAGGACGCATTTCGACCTAATGCAGGTTCCATTGGAACACGGAGGTGACCAAGACCTGCATTAGGTTGAAACGCATCCTGTTCCTAATATGTGGCACCATTTATAAATAGAGCATGTTTTTTTACACGTGAGGCTGACCTCTCTTTTGCTATTTCCATACTAGTCTGGATAAACCCACTCTGGGAGAGGAGCAACGCAGTCGTTAATAATCTTGCTCTCATTTGTGGAGAGTTTCCAGAGATTCTTTGACGAGGCAGGATGTACTATGTAAGCATCCTCCGCACTATTACGGTTGCGGCAGAGCAACCATAGAGTGGGTCAACATGCCATAAAATTCTGGACCCTAGCCTCTGAATTAGGCTGGAATAACAAAGTTCTGGTAGCAGCCTTCTGGGAGGGCCTCGCCAGCCGCATTAAAGATGAGCTGGCAGGTCGAGATCTCCCCTCTTCCCTGGATGCTTTGATCTCCCTGGCCACCAGAATCTAAGATTCCAAGAGACAATGAGGGAGGTGGTCCAGGAAAGGAGACTGGTATGCAGGTCTCAGAGTTTGCCTTCAATTTCCCCTGCTTCTCCACCTCCTCCCAAGGAACTAGAGCCTATGCGAGTAGATAGACTAAAGTTGACTGAGGAGGAACATAGGTGCTGACATTTCAATGGCCTGTGCATGTACTCTGGTGACAAGGGGCAGGTCATTCGGTCCTGTCCACTCAGGCCGGAAATCTCCCTAGCTTAGGAACTGTTGGAGAGGCGATCCTAGGTAAAGATGTATCCTCTATCAGAATAAACCTTCCTGTGTTGTTGTCCGCCCCCCGTATTGAACTTCAGGTGTAGACCTTCCTGGACTTGGGGTTCTTGGGGTTGGCTGGGAAGTTTCTGCATCAGGCCGTGGTGGATCATCACCATATTTCTACCTAGGGATCTAAGGGTGGGTGCGTTGCACTGAGAGAAGATTTCGTTATTGGTTCTCCCAAGATCCACCAGTTTGTTGCTGCTGGGCCTGCAGTGGTTGCGTAAGCATAATCCCACCTTGAACTGGTGAACAGGTGAGATTTTGCGTTGGGATCCTACTTGCCATACCAATTACACGTCTCCAGTAAGACTGCTTCACTGCATCATTGTATCACAACACCTCCACGGTCTGCCTGAGCACTTTTCAGACTTCACAGATGTCTTCAACAAAAAGGAGGCAGAGTGTCTGCCACCCTCCCGTCCTTATGACTGTCCAATTGACCTTGTACCGGGTTCCACACCTCCTTGGGGCAGAGTATACCCTTTATCTTTACCAGATAGATATCTCCAAAATAGGAAAAGTTAATGGGTCCCAACTTGATTATTGAATTCTAAGCGCAAAAACATTAGCGTCCAAATTTTATGTACGGAATCTAATTCTCTAACTTCCCGATGTCATAGAAACATGAAATTTGGTACAAGCATTGATTATGTCATAAATAGGAAAACCTAATGGGTCCCAACTTGATTATTCAATTCTAACGCAAAAGAATTAGCGTCAAAATTTTACGTACGGAATCTAATTCACTTCCCGATGTCATAGAAATTTGAAATTTGGCACGGGCATTTATTATGTCATACATAGGAAACGTTAATGGGTCCTAACTCGATTATTCAATTCTAAGCGCAAAAGAATTAGCGTCCAAATTTTACATACGTAATCTAATTCTCTCACTTCCCGATGTCGTAGAAACATGAAATTTGGCACGAGCATTGATTATGTCATAAATAGGAAAAGTTAATGGGTGCCAACTCGATTATTCAATTTTAGTGTAAAAGAATTAGCATCCAGATTTTACGTACGGAATCTAATTCTCTCACTTCCCGATGTCATAGAAATTTGAAATTTGGCACGGGCATTTATTATGTCATACATAGGAAACGTTAATGGGTCCTAACTCGATTATTCAATTCTAAGCGCAAAAGAATTAGCGTCCAAATTGTATGTACGTAATCTAATTCTCTAACTTCCCGAAGTTGTAGAAACATGAAATTTGGCACGAGCATAGATTATGTCATAAATAGGAAAAGTTAATGGGTGCCAACTCGATTATTCAATTTTAGTGTAAAAGAATTAGCGTCCAGATTTTACGTACGGAATCTAATTCTCTCACTTCCCGATGTCATAGAAATTTGAAATTTGGCACGGGCATTTATTATGTCATACATAGGAAACGTTAATGGGTCCTAACTCGATTATTCAATTCTAAGCGCAAAAGAATTAGCGTCCAAATTTTATGTACGTAATCTAATTCTCTAACTTCCCGAAGTTGTAGAAACATGAAATTTGGCACGAGCATAGATTATGTCATAAATAGGAAAAGTTAATGGGTGCCAACTCGATTATTCAATTTTAGCGCAAAAGAATTAGCGTCCAAATTTTATGTTTGTAATCTAATTCTTTCACTTCCCGATGTCATGGAAACATGAAATTTGGCACAAGCATTGATTATGTCATAAATAGGAAAGGCTAACGGGTGCCAACTCGATTATTCAATTTTAGCGCAAAAGAATTAGTGTCCAAATTTTACATACGGAATCTAATTCTCTCACTTTCCGCTGTCATTTTATATAAAGGAAACATCACATGGTTACCTCCGCGTGGTGTTTCCTGGGTAACGCAAAGAACTATGCAAAATGGTGAACATATTTTTTTCCTCGGTATTTCTAAAGTAACCACGACTTCATAAGATTTTCCGTGTGAACACGAGACAAACAACAGTACTAAATTAACTCGGGCGAAGTCGGGTATATCAGCTAGTAGTTATATGTAAACAATTTTCTCACGGATTGCTTGTTGGTTATACAATTTAGTATTTGACCTCATCTATATTGCAAATAGCATGTGATACTAATAAAAATGATTGATTAAAAAAAGCATTAATGAACGACATCTTCAGGGATCGCCTTTATAAGTATGTTATTGTTTATTTGGACAATATTCTAATTTTTTTCTCAAGACATCAGTTCACATCACAGACACATTCTCTGTGTTCCAACAGCTAAGGGAGAACCACCTTTACGTCAAGCTTGAGAAATACGCCTTCATAGAAGTTCTCTTCCATTTTTGGGCCTTGCTGTCTCGAAGCTGGGGTTACAGATGAATATCCAGATGTAGTGACAACAGCACAAATCCAGGTGCATTAAAAGAATTTTCTTTATTCCATGAGTAAAATATGCTTATTTTACTGATGGAATAAAGAAAATTCTTTTAATGCACCTGGATTTGTGCTGCTGTCACTATATCTGGATATTACGTTGCTTCAAGGAAAATAGGGGTCCATCTTCTATTCATGACTGTGCAGCCTCAAAGCCTCCCCTTGAGAGGGTATTTTTCCCATTTTTGTGCTGTTGGTTCTTCATTTCTTTACGGGGTTACAGATGAATTCAGATAAAATGTCTGCCATATTAAAATGGCCTCGTCCATCTGGGATTTACGCCATTCAGTGATTTCTGGGTTTCGCAAACTTCTACTGACAGTTTATTAACCATTTCTCCACCTTGTCCGCACTCATTTCTGCTCTCCCCAGTAAGGGGGTGAATGCCAAGCAATGGACCCAGGCGGCTGAGGCGGCCTTTCGAGCTTTGAAACAAGCATTTTCCTGTGCACCCGTTACACCGTCTAGATGTCTCCAAGCAATTCTATCTAGAGGTCAATGCATCGCCCATTAGGGCAGGGGTGGTTCTGACGCAAAAGGGATCATCAGGAAAGATGGTAACTTTCATAGGGGACTGGGAGTTGCTGGCCATCAAAATGGCCTTAGAGTTTTGGCGTTACCTCTTAGTGGGAGAAAATCATCCAGTTATGATCTATTCCAGTCACAAAAATCTGACTTATCTGCAGACAGCACAGCAACTCAACCTTCGACAGGCCTGGTGGTCCTTATTCTTTGCCTGTTTCAAGTTCATACTTCACTTCCGACCCGCTGACAGGAACATCAAGGCGGATGCGCTATCAAGATCCTTTGATTGCAGTGATCAAGGGGAGACACTACAATTCATCATTGACTCCACAAGGATTATATCCCTGTGACTCCCGTCCAAGTAAAAGATATCCCTCCTGGAAAAAGGTTTTAAACCTTAGTCTAAAAGACGACAGGTTTTGTCCTCGGCCCATTGTTCCAAGATAGTAGGGCACCCAGGACAACATAAGATGGGTGAACTTCTTTGTCGCCACTACGGGTGGCCAAGTATGATGAAGGACATTCATAATTTTGTCTCAGCATGCACCTCACAAAGTAAGTCTCCTAGGGAGAAACCCACGCTTCCGTTTCCCATTCCAGTAGCCCCATGGCAACACATAGCCATGGACTTACCAACGTCCAAAGAATGTACTGTTGTTTGGGTGGTTGTTGACCGATTTTCCAAGATGGTCCATATTGTTCTATTGTCGGGACTGCTGTCCGCCAGGCTATTGACAGAAAAGTTTATCAAGTGCGTCTTTCGTCTCAATGAGTTCCTCTCCATATAGTGTCAGATAGAGTGTCAAGTTCACTTCTAAATTCTGGAGGGCACTATGCAAGCTTATGGACGTATTTTTGGTCTTTTCTTCAGCATACCATCCGCAGTCCAATGGGCAGGTTGTGCATACCAACAAGATCTTAACAATCTTTCTTCGTTATTTCATCAATGCTCACCAGGACAACTGGGCTGAGTTTTCATACAATCACCATGTTAGTGAGTCCTCTATCAACTCTCCCTTCTGTATTGTGAATGGCAAGCAACCCTGGATTCCCCTCCCCTTCCCACGCTTGTCTGAAGTTCTGGCGGCAGCGTGTTTGGTAGAGGACTTTTCTAAAATCTGGTGGGATACCAGGTCAGCGTTGGAGAGGGCTACCACTCTAATGAAGTGGTTTGGAGATCATAGACGTCAACCATCCCTGCAGTTTTTCCGGGAGGACAAAGTCTGTCTCTCTTCCAGACACATCACACTTAAGGTACCCACCTACAAGTTTGTTTCCTGGGTCATTTTGAAGTAATCAGTAGGATTAATACCCTTTTTTTTTATAAACTATGGCTTCCTCCCTCCTTGCATATCTCTAATTCTTTCATTTCTCTCTCCTCAAGCCTCTACTCCTCAATAGATTCTCTGGGAATTTTTATCCTACAACAGCACAACTAAACTGTAAAAAGACCTATGAGGTCAAGGACATTCTGAGTAAAAAGAGAATCAGGAACAAGATCTAATTTTTGGTGGACTGGAGGGAATATGGCCCCAAGGAGAGGTAATGGGAGCCTCTGGAGAACAATAACGCTCCCCTGTTGCTACAAAGATTCCTGCGCAGGACATGGTTAAAGAAGAGGGGGCATAAGGTGGTAGTGGTGGGGTGCTGCTGCTGGGTAGGTTTGACTCCTGGGTTTCTCCAGCACCTCAGAAGTTAAGTTTTCAATGGTTACTTCAGCTCACCTGCAGACTATGAGTCATTGCTCCTCTATTTAACTGAGCTGGAGACCATCATTCACTGCTGGGACCTTGGTGTTAGAACATCCTGTTTCTGCTCAGCTCAATCCACTTGTACCTGCTCAACCCTGCTGTATCATCCTGCACCTGATAACTGCTGCCTTGTGGGTGCGCCCTACTGGTCCCTATCACATAAACTGCAGTGGGTCAGCTGTCAACTCATTGGTGTGACTGTCAGGATAACCCCTATATCAAACTGGTGAGTTGGTCCAGTGGGTCCACAAACCTATGTCCGTAACAGATACCAGATTAGAATATGCCATCTTCTGTTAAAATAAAAGTCATGTTTTTTTATATTTTTCCTTCTACCCTTGATGTTAGTCAAAAAAAATCACCAAACCCTGCAAATCTGAATCTGGTCTCATCAGTAATTAACTGTGGCTGTTATTAATAATATGGGGGGCCTGGATGATCTATTAACGGGTTAAAGGGTCATGCAAGAACACTTGCAGCAGAGTCCTCCACAAGCCTTAGGTTCCTTTCTCTGGTAGATTGCTGAACTAAACCTAAATAGTATATTCCGTACAGACAGAGTTCGTCCATTTCTGCAATAAAAATTAGTTGCTGTTTTTCCCCAAGAGCTTATATAAACCATCATAAGTCCATTTTGAGTAGAATTCATAACACTCACAGCACTAAACTTCAAACCCTAAAAGAATCTTCTGTAATCTGGGTCTTTGTCTACATATTCTGCATTCTGTTATCTGGATCTACCATGTTTCCCAAAAAATAGTGCCCACCCCAAAAATAAGCCCTAGCCAGATTTTTTTAGGATTTTTGGGGAGGCTTGAAATATAAGGCCTACCCCAAAAATAAGCTTGAGTCACATTGCATACAAAAGAAAAAAACATTACCTAGCTGCTCTCCAGAGCTCAGGGCGGCTCCCGCAGTCTTTGACTGCCCACACAAGTTCCCTTTCTGGATACGGTATTAATAAATCCCACCTCCACTAAGCTATGGCTGTCATTGGTTCATACTAGAATAACCAATGACAGCCATCGCTTTGTAGAGGCAGGATTTATGAAACCTGTAGCCAGGAAGTGATCCTGTTTGGGCGGCCGAGTACTGCTGGAAAGCGGCGGGCGGGACCTGGTCTGAGCCTGCTAGGTAAGTAAACTAAGTAGTTCTCCAAAAATAAGACTTAGGACTTCTTTTGGGGCAAAAATTAATGTAAGACGTTGTCTTATTTTTGGGAAAAGACTGTATGTCTCCACATTCTGCATTTCATTACCTGAGTCTAAGTCTCTATTTTGTATTGGGTTAGCACATAGTAATGTGATATGAGTTTGATAGGATCGATTGGTTTGGAACTCTGAAAATTGGGCACTTTTCTCCAATTAGTACTGACAGCAAATGATGAGGAATGACTCACAAATATATTTCCATCCATATTATAAATATTCATGTGTTATATATATATATATATATATATATATATATATATATATATATATATATATATATATATATATATATATATGCGAAAGCCTTCACTGACTGACTCATTGACTGACTGACTCGCCACTACTTCTCTAACTTCCTGGTGTCATACAAACATGAAATTTGGCATAACCATTCTTTAGGTCCGAAATAGGAAAATAAAGGGGTCACAACTGGATTATTCAATATTAATTGCAAACGTAAGTGACCCTCTAGGTAATGTACCCAATCTAATTCTCTAACTTCCTGGTGTTGTACAAATTAGAAATTTGGCACGACCATTCTTTTTGTCCTAAATAGGAAATGTAAAGGGGTCGCAACTTCAAATTTAATTCTAAACGTGAAAAACTGTGAAAATCCAATGCATGAGGTAGTTCTTTTCTCAGAAATCATAAAGACTAGGGTAAGTATTCATTTACTGAAGAGAATCTACCTCACTTCTGTGTATATACTTAGAAAAATATAACTGACCTCTGTGTGCTTATACTGAAAGGTTGTAAAGTATATAAGTAAGTGACCATGGACTGCAGGAATTGAACATGCCTTTAAGGCTAGGAAGGGGCTGCAACCTCCAGCCTGGGGGGAAATTTGAATAAAAAGGGGCATTACCTTTAAGGTTCAAAAGTGAGGAGAATGGGAGGGGTGGCATGTTCTGCAGAGTGACATCAGTACAATCAGTCTGAGGAGAATTTAGTGCTCCTCCCTGTGTATACATATTTTATTCCTCAGTTTCTCTGAAGTAAGCACAACTTCATAAAACTTTCCATGTGAACAACACTTAAACACCTGTATCAAGTTAACTCGTTACTAGTTTCCTGTAACGGTAATACATTGTCAGCCATATTTAGTTTGTACTCCGGCTGAATGGGGGAATATACAGCGGAAAATCTGACAGATCCCAGAGCTTATAAATCTACATAACTATCTGCAGCCGATGACCGAGGAGAATCTGTGACTCTTCTCTGCTGTATTTAGTGGTTACTACTCACCTGGGCGGTTACCTGTAGGAATCTCCTCTTTACACCGCTGATCACCCCTCACATTTGTCTCTGTAGTATTAATATTGGTCAGATCTTCATCGTGATACAAAAGCTGTGAGACAAATATTGTAAAAGTCAGCAGATGGTTGGAGAAGTCGTGTGGAAGGTTGTACCCAGGTTGTAATTACTATTCCACCAATCACTGCCAGTATGACGCGCGGGTCAGGTGACCATCACCTCATGATGCTAAGACACTCCCAGAACACCTGTTCACTTGGGATACAGCTACTACATGTAAGTAGGTTTACTATTTAAAGAGAGCGTCTTCTGTATTTTAAATGTGCTTGATAAAGTCGCCCTGCATAGCGACGAAACGCGTTGCACAAGTATCGTTAATAAATTGATGACGTGTTCTCTTCCTGGTGGCATACTGAGCTAGTTTGGGAGGATTCTTACTCTCTACCTTGATTTCGATTGACCCAGTGAGTCCAACTACATAGTTGGAGACAGAAGCCGTGCTGCCAATCAGGTACACCAGAAGGATCAACAAGAACCATGGCTAGATCCACTGTGATCTGATAAGCTGACTTGGATTTGGAGGTGTTAGTGAGGCTCCTAGCAAGGGGCTCTCACTTAACACCGGGTGAGTCCCATTATTACCTTTACTATCATCATCATTTTTTTCATGTTTCCATCTGTTCTTTCCTAACTACTCCGATTTGCCATTGGAAGCGCCTCCCTGACACCAGTTATTTTTATTATAGATATTAGATGGCGGCTCAATGACCCCTCAGTAACCTCATACACATGTATATCCGGAATGGCTAGACACACTGCACGTTGTCTCAGTGGAGGAGATCAGCGTCTACCAGACACATCCACTGCTTGTCTCAGAGGAAATAAAGGAGCAGATAGATATAAATCCAACCTGTTGGCTCCTTATTCCCACCAGCAGTCTCCACCGCCAGAAAACTGGGAGAAGATCCAGACAAGATGTAATGTCTCTGGTCAGCGGTAATCCTGCCATCTCCACCGGCCTCATCACACAAGGAGAAGACATCTAATAAGACTGAAGACAAGAGCGTCACAGCCTTCTACAGATCAGAGGGACATCTCCATCTACCTGATGGTCCTGTGGAAGAAGAGGACGGGGACATCTCTCTGGGGTTCTTCTCTTACTGGATGGAACTGCAGGAAACACAGACGGACACTGAAGTCATTCTTTATATACAGATAATAAAGTCCCCGTGGATTTAGTCCTGTCTATTACCTGGTGATGGGAGCGGCTGGCGGGTCTCCATCATGGTGTCCTTGTACAGATTCTTGTGTCCTTCTAAATACTCCCACTCCTCCATGGAGAAATAGACAGCGACATCCTGACACTTTATAGGAACCTGACAACACAATATACAGTCATCACCCAGAAGCCTCCAGTGCTGTTACTGTATAATGTCCCAGCATTCCCTGCAGCATCACCTCTCCAGTTAGCAACTCAATCATCTTGTTGGTGAGTTCTAGAATCTTCTGTATATTGATGTCCTCATGTGTCAGGGGGTGAGGTGGGGTCTCTATGGTTGGGCTCAGGGGTCTTCCCCATCCATCACACACAGGGGTCCAACAGACATCTCTAGAGGTCTTCTTCACTACTGTGTAATCCTGTATATGGGGAGACATCCATAATTATCACTAAATTTCCAGAGTCCATCACATCTTCAGTGACATCATCTGATATTACCATAGATAAGAATGATGTAATTTGACATGATCAGAATCTCTCCACTTTCCAGTGACATCATCTGTTATTACTATATATAAGAATGCTGTAATGTGACATCATCAGCATCTCTCTCC
This sequence comes from Eleutherodactylus coqui, assembly GCF_035609145.1. Lineage (NCBI taxonomy): Eukaryota > Metazoa > Chordata > Amphibia > Anura > Eleutherodactylidae > Eleutherodactylus > Eleutherodactylus coqui. Next base: position 15,760,954 of record NC_089841.1, on the reverse strand, counting down.
GCTTCAGTGGCATCATCTGATATTAGCACAGATAAGAATGAAGTAATGTGACATCATCAGAATATCTCACCTCTCCAGTGACATCATTTGTTATTACCATAGATAAGAATGATGTAATGTGACATCATCAGAATCTCTCACCTCTCCAGTGACATCATCTGTTATTACCATAGATGAGAATGATGTAATGTGACATCATCAGAATCTCTCACCTCTCCTGTAAGCTGGAAGAGTATCTCTAGGGTGAGATTTAATATACTTTCTGCCATCTTGTTCCTGTCCTTCTCGATCCTTCACGGCTCAACAAGGAGAATTCTCTTGTGTAGAAGATATCAGAGGATCCGGTATTGTAGGAGCTGAATGGGAAGAAGATGAGACAATATAAAAACCACACAGAATCCTTCAGAAAACAATACAATTACTGGAGAGAATAAGGGAGAACATTTAAGGAGATATTACAGGAACCTGTTAGATGTTTGTGATGCCCCGACTACAAGCAGCATAACATCTAGATAGGCTTCTCTTCACCTGGATCGGTTGGACTGACAGCTGATCCAGGCGGGGATCCGCCCCAATGACTCTTCTCCACGCTTCTGCTTATTAAAGTATGTTTCCTGTATAAGGCTGCACCGTTCTAGAATACAATATAGATGTCTGCAATGTATCTGCCTGTTGAGATGTATTAAGCCATCGGGCAGCGTGCAACTCCTGGCAGCTTCACTTTAACCCCTTCCTGCGGCCATTGTTCATTTTAATTTGTCGATTCCCAACAATAACTTTATTTACTAACATAATTAAATAGGAGCTTGTTTTTTGCAAGATGAGTTCTTTTGAATGACACCATTTGAAGAACAGAGAAATTTATCTTTTTATTAGGAATTTTATAAAGATATTTTCTTGAAAAAAACATAATTCCACTCCACAAACTCTGTTCACAAAGTTGCATGAAGGTGGACCTCGCTCTCTGCTGCCCGTCATGACAGCTACAGTCAGTTGTTTTCTGCTTCCAGGAAACATATAGGGTTTATAGGCGCACTCACCTTTCAAGGAGTGTAATTCCCTTTGTTTTATGGGAAGTGTCATTTTTGAAACAACTACAGATGGGATTTCTGGTCTTTCTGGTTCTGGTGATGTTATGAAGATGCTGCATGCAGACATCGGCCTAAGTGATATATATGAACTCTGTACATGTTACACTTTTATTACTAGAAGGTCTTCTGCTTAGAATTTTCTATTTGAGTTGCACTTTTAGTCACTAATAAATATTTGAGGATTGTGTTATTACAGTTTGAAGCAAAATTGCCTGAAGGTGCTGATGTGTATTTAGTGCTGACTGGAATTTTGACTATGTACTGGGTTTCAAGTCTCAAAAAATATATGGGGATTTAGGGTATGAGAGGTAATTAGGGTATTTTTCGTACATGTCAAAAATTGTCTGGCTATGGAGGTAGGAGGGGCATGTGACCTGGATGCAATGAGATGAATGAGGGTGCCAGACCAGCCTATAGTCAAAGAGTACAATCAGCTGATTGCTGCAAAAAAAGCTGAGGAAGGCTAAAGTACCCTAGATGTGATGATCACATGACCAGTCACATGTATAGGAGAGCTGCTGGAGAAGCGAAGGACCTTTCATGATATCATGCAGTTGTGATCAGTCATGTGTAGGAGGAGCCAGACTTCAGCCTGTGCTATCGGGGGAGCTCCTTGCAAATTTTAGTGTGGGAAATGAAGATCCTCATGAGCAGGTTAGAGAGATCTGTAAGGGTGTCTTCACAGTAGTGAGAAAAAACATACAAGATTTGTGTGGTGGGCGTCTACAAATCTGAAACCCTTTCATATGACACCAACCCTATTGAAAACAGTAGGGGAACTCTGCGATCCTCTGCCGCTACTGTAACAGAGGCTTTTTCCATGTGAAAGTTGCTCACATCCTAGGGTTTCATGTGGATTGCGAGGGCAATATCAGGCTGTGATTCATGGCCCACTATCGACCTCACCAGTGTGAAGCAGGCCTTACTGTGTGGGGGAACATAGGAGGGCGCTATCACTGTGGAGAGAACATAGGAGGACGCTATCACTGTGGAGAGAACATAGGAGGACGCTATCACTGTGGAGGGGGAACGTAGGAGGACGCTATCACTGTGGAGAGAACATAGGAGGACGCTATCACTGTGGAGAGAACATAGGAGGACGCTATCACTGTGGAGGGGGAACGTAGGAGGACGCTATCACTGTGGAGAGAACATAGGAGGACGCTATCACTGTGGAGGGTGAACATAGGAGGACACTATCACTGTGGAGGGGGAACATAGGAGGACGCTATCACTGTGGAGGGGGAACATAGGAGGACGCTATCACTGTGGGAGGCGGAACATAGGAGGACGCTATCACTGTGGAGGGGGAACATAGGAGGACACTATCACTGTGGAGGGAACATAGGAGGACACCCTTACTGTGGAGAGAACATAGAAGGATGCTATCACTGTGGAGGGAACATAGAAGGACGCTATCACTGTGGAGAGAACATAGGAGGACGTTATTACTGTGGAGGGGGAACATAGGAGGACGCTATCACTGTGGAGGGGGAACGTAGGAGGTTGCTATCACTGTGGAGTGAACATAGGAGGACGCTATCACTGTGGAGGGGGAACGTAGGAGGACGCTATCACTGTGGAGAGAACATAGGAGGACGCTATCACTGTGGAGAGAACATAGGAGGACGCTATCACTGTGGAGGGGGAACATAGGAGGACGCTATCACTGTGGGAGGCGGAACATAGGAGGACACTATCACTGTGGAGAGGGAACATAGGAGGACGCTATCACTGTGGAGAGAACATAGGAGGACGCTATCACTGTGGAGAGAATATAGGAGGCCGCTATCACTGTGGAGAGAACATAGGAGGACGCTATCACTGTGGAGGGGGAACATAGAAGGACGCTGTCACTGTGGAGGGAGAACATAGAAGGACGCTGTCACTGTGGAGGGAGAACATAGAAGGATGCTATCACTGTGGAGGGAGAACATAAAAGGGCACTATCACTGTGGAGGGAGAAGATAGGAGGATGCTATCACTGTGGATGGGGATTGTAGGTGTAAGGATTCAAACCTGTAACCTTCTGCACCCCAAGTGGCTGCCCTTCATACTGAGCTATTTAGCATGATTCTTAGTCTCATGTTCCTGGTTCTGTGTCTTCCCTGTCTAGCCCAGCCAGTGTCTTGCTCTTTCCCCAATTAGCCCTCTATTTAAACATGGCCCTGCCACTCCCTTCTTGTGTGATTGTTGTGCTTCACAGCACTGTCTAGTTGTGCTCCACTTTACCTGCTCATCTACTATTTCTGCAATACTACCCAACTCCAGGGTTCAATCTGACTACGCTTCCCACCTCACCCATTGTATTTCAACTGTGACTTCCTACTGACAACCTCCAGCTTCCTCCTGACTACTCTCCAGTCCTGCTTGGCCACTAAACCCATGGCTCCTTTCCATTTCCGGTAATACGTTACAACGTAATCACGTTCCAAAATGGAGTCTGTAGTAGCCATACTCAGGGAACGGATCACAGAGCTCCAAGAGTTCTGAACCTCCTACCAGGAACAGGCTGCTGCTATGCAATGAGAGATCGAGGGATTACAGAGGAAACTCTTGGAGATGTGCAATACAGCATCAGACATCCGTATATCACTGCCAGTGAAATGTCCTGGAGATCATCGCCAATACCGAGGTTTCCTAAATCGGTGCCAGATTTATTTCCTGATGCAGCCCACCATGTTTATCAGCGACAGGAAGTAGGTGTTTTTCATCATTAATCTCCTCACTGATGAGGTGCTCGCATGGGCCTCGCCGTACATAGACAAAGGGAGGTTACATAACCTACGTCAGGGGCGGCGTTCCGTTGCAAGGCATACCGCGGAATGTCATCGCGGGGCGAATGATACCACGTAGAATCCAGCTGGACAACAGCCAAGTCCGCTGGGGATAATCTGAGTGGGTAAAGGAAGAACTTACAAGAGTGGAGACTCCGGATAACCAGGAAGATTTCATTCAACTGCGCGTCCGGCTAGACCAGAGACTTTCTGAGCGGCGAAGAGACTGTTGAATTTGGGCAATCTTGATCAGTCCAATCCACTCCCGAAGGCGATGCTGATGAGGTTAATCCTCCCCCAGCGGCCCTGGCATAAGGGGACACACAGACCTGCAGAGTCCGACAGCAGATGTGTTCTTCCAGGACCTGTGATGATGTCATCATCATGTGATCACCTGTGTGGGAGGAGTCAGTGATCACATGACCAGGTTAGAGATAAATGATGCAGAACACTGCTGTACTAGTTGTGGTCCCAGCTGGATGAGTTAAAGGGAAAGAGATAGAGTAGAGCTGTGTGTGATGTGTGGGGGTCAAGATGGATGGAGTGGAGCTGTATGTGATGTGTGGGGGTCAAGATGGAAGTACAGCTGTGTGTGTGATGTGTGGGGGTCAGGATGGATGAGTAGAGCTGTGTGTGTGATGGGTGGGGGTCAGGATGGATAAAGTAGAGCTGTGTGTGTGATGGGTGGGGGTCAGGATGGATGGAGTAGAGCTGTGTGTGTGATGTGTGGGGGTCAGGATGGATGGAGTAGAGCTGTGTGTGTGATGTGTGGGGGTCAAGATGGATGGAGTGGAGCTGTATGTGATGTGTGGGGGTCAAGATGGAAGTACAGCTGTGTGTGTGATGTGTGGGGGTCAGGATGGATGAGTAGAGCTGTGTGTGTGATGGGTGGGGGTCAGGATGGATAAAGTAGAGCTGTGTGTGTGATGGGTGGGGGTCAGGATGGATGGAGTAGAGCTGTGTGTGATGTGTGGGGGTCAGGATGGATGGAGTAGAGCTGTGTGTGATGTGTGGGGGTCAGGATGGATAAAGTAGAGCTGTGTGTGTGATGGGTGGGGGTCAGGATGGATGGAGTAGAGCTGTGTGTGTGATGTGTGGGGGTCAGGATGGATGGAGTAGAGCTGTGTGTGTGATGTGTGGGGGTCAGGATGGATGAGTAGAGCTGTGTGTGTGATGTGTGGGGGTCAGGATGGATGGAGTAGAGCTGTGTGTGATGTGTGGGGGTCAGGATGGATGGAGTAGAGCTGTGTGTGTGATGTGTGGGGGTCAGGATGGATGAGTAGAGCTGTGTGTGTGATGGGTGGGGGTCAGGATGGATAAAGTAGAGCTGTGTGTGTGATGTGTGGGGATCAGGATGGATGGAGTAGAGCTGTGTGTGATGTGTGGGGGTCAGGATGGATGGAGTACAGTTTGTGTGTGATGTGTGGGGTCAGGAAGGATAGAGTAGAGCTGTGTGTGATGTGTGGGGGTCAGGATGGATGGAGTAGAGCTGTGTGTGATGTGTGGGGGGTCAGGATGGATGGAGTAGAGCTGTGTGTGATGTGTGGGGTCAGGATGGATGGAGTAGAGCTGTGTGTGTGATGTGTGGGGGTCAGGATGGATGGAGTAGAGCTGTGTGTATGATGTGTGGGGGTCAGGATGGATGGAGTAGAGCTGTGTGTGTGATGTGTGGGGTCAGGATGGATGGAGTAGAGCTGTGTGTATGATGTGTGGGGGTCAGGATGGATGGAGTAGAGCTGTGTGTGTGATGTGTGGGGGATCAGGATGGTTGGAGTAGAGCTGTGTGTGTGATGTGTGGGGGATCAGGATGGATGGAGTAGTGCTGTGTGTGTGATGTGTGGGGGTCAGGATGGATGGAGTAGAGCTGTGTGTGTGATGTGTGGGGGTCAGGATGGATGGAGTAGAGCTGTGTGTGTGATGTGTGGGGGTCAGGATGGATGGAGTAGAGCTGTGTGTGTGATGTGTGGGGGTCAGGATGGATGGAGTAGAGCTGTGTGTGTGATGTGTGGGGGTCAGGATGGATGGAGTAGAGCTGTGTGTGTGATGTGTGGGGGTCAGGATGGATGGAGTAGAGCTGTGTGTGTGATGTGTGGGGGTCAGGATGGATGGAGTAGAGCTGTGTGTGTGATGTGTGGGGGTCAGGATGGATGGAGTAGAGCTGTGTGTGTGATGTGTGGGGGTCAGGATGGATGGAGTAGAGCTGTGTGTGTGATGTGTGGGGGATCAGGATGGATGGAGTAGTGCTGTGTGTGTGATGTGTGGGGGTCAGGATGGATGGAGTAGAGCTGTGTGTGTGTGATGTGTGGGGGTCAGGATGGATGGAGTAGAGCTGTGTGTGATATGTGGGGTCAGGATGGATGGAGTAGAGCTGTGTGTGTGATGTGTGGGGGGTCAGGATGGTTGGAGTAGAGCTGTGTGTGTGATGTGTGGGGGTTCAGGATGGATGGAGTAGTGCTGTGTGTGTGATGTGTGGGGGTCAGGATGGATGGAGTAGAGCTGTGTGTGTGATGTGTGGGGGTCAGGATGGATGGAGTAGAGCTGTGTGTGTGATGTGTGGGGGTCAGGATGGATGGAGTAGAGCTGTGTGCGTGATGTGTGGGGGTCAGGATGGATGGAGTAGAGCTGTGTGCGTGATGTGTGGGGGTCAGGATAGATGCAGTAGAACTGTGTGTGTGTGAGGTGTGGGGGTCAGGACGGATGGAGTAGAACTGTGTGTGATGTGTGGGGGTCAGGATGGATGGAGTAGAGCTGTGTGTGTGATGTGTGGGGGTTCAGGATGGATGGAGTAGTGCTGTGTGTGTGATGTGTGGGGGTCAGGATGGATGGAGTAGAGCTGTGTGTGTGATGTGTGGGGGTCAGGATGGATGGAGTAGAGCTGTGTGTGTGATGTGTGGGGGTCAGGATGGATGGAGTAGAGCTGTGTGCGTGATGTGTGGGGGTCAGGATGGATGGAGTAGAGCTGTGTGCGTGATGTGTGGGGGTCAGGATAGATGCAGTAGAACTGTGTGTGTGTGAGGTGTGGGGGTCAGGACGGATGGAGTAGAGCTGTGTGTGATGTGTGGGGGTCAGGATGGATGGAGTAGAGCTGTGTGTGATGTGTGGGGGTCAGGATGGATGGAGTAGAGCTGTGTGTGATGTGTGGGGGTCAGGATGGATGGAGTAGAGCTGTGTGTGTGATGTGTGGGGGTCAGGATGGATGGAGTAGAGCTGTGTGTGTGTGTGATGTGTGGGGGTCAGGATGGATGGAGTAGTGCTGTGTGTGTGATGTGTGGGGGTCAGGATGGATGGAGTAGAGCTGTGTGTGTGATGTGTGGGGGTCAGGATGGATGGAGTAGAGCTGTGTGTGATGTGTGGGGGTCAGGATGGATGGAGTAGAGCTGTGTGTGTGATGTGTGAGGGTCAGGATGGATGGAGTAGAGCTGTGTGTGTGATGTGTGGGGGTCAGGATGGATGGAGTAGAGCTGTGTGGGTGATGTGTGGGGGTCAGGATGGATGGAGTAGAGCTGTGTGTGTGATGTGTGGGGGTCAGGATGGATGGAGTAGAGCTGTGTGTGTGTGATGTCAGGATGGATGGAGAAGAGCTGTGTGTGTGATGTTTAGTTCAAAAAAGCACTTTTTTATATTTTATTTCCTTTTGTGTCACAGCTAAATATTAACACCCTGAGGGCAAATAGTGGTTAAATATGCAGAGGGGTTTCCTGAGACATAGTGTCTTAAGACACTCTCAAGTCACCATAATATGGACTCCTCTGTCTTACGGATCACGCCGCTAGAGAGAGTCCTTCAGGGTGAATTCCCACATGTTAAATCAAAGGAGATGTTCTGGATTTTCTGACCCAAGGCGCTAATTCCTAATAGCATTGTTAGTGAAAGTAATATGACTCAGTTTTCCCCTATCGGTTTTATAGTATGCGCCTTCAGTTTTGTATGATATAGTCTTTGTCAATGTTTTGTACTTTTCCTTTAACAAGATTTGCTCAATTGTGTTGAGGAATAAAAAGGCACCTCGTGATTAGAACATTTCAAGGTCCTACCGGTAGATTGAATTGTTTGGGTCGTAACGCCTGTTCCCCCATTTCTCTTTAAAGAACTTATTGTTTAGCATTGCTGTACTTTTGTGCTCCGAGAAGCTAATTATGTTTGATTCTATTGTGCGTGTGTTTATTTTGCAATTTAGATGTTAAAGTCTTTATCTTTCATGTTCACATTTGTGTTTATGTTTTATCGACCAGTGGTAATAAATGAATTTTATAATAATTTTGAATGATTGTAATTGAGGCATGTGCCTCTATAAAAACTGCTCCATTTCAATCAATAAATCCTAGAATGGTTGCATTGTAAGACACCTCCAGGGTTATCTGGTCCAACCCCCTGCTCAGTGTAGGATTCACTAAGTCATCCCAGACAAATATTTATCACACCTTTGTTTGAACACTTCCATTGAAGTAGAACTTACCACCTCCCGTGTCAACCTGTTCCACTCATTGATCCCCCTCACTGTGTCTAATATCTAATCTGTGTCTCCTCCCTTTCAGTTTCATCCCATTGCTTCTAGTCTCTCCTTGTTGAAGTGAGAATAGGACTGATCCCTCTGCACTGTGACGAACCCTTCAGATATTTGTAGACAGCTGTTAAGTCTCCGCTCAGGCTTCTTTTTTGAAAGCTAAAGAATCACAGATTCTTTAACCGTTCCTCCTAGGATATGATTTGCAGACCACTCATCATCTTGGTAACTCTTCTCTGAACTTGCTCCAGTTTGTCTATGTCTTTTTTAAAGTGGCGTGCCCAGAACTGGACACAGTATTCCAGATGATTTGTGACTAAGGAAGAGTAGAGGAAGATAATGAGATAATGACTTCACGTGATCTAGACTCTGTGCTTCTCTTAATACATCCCAGAATTGTGTTTGCCTTTTTGGCTGCTGCATCACATTGTTGACTCAAGTTTAGTCTATGATCTGTTCGTATAACCACATCTTTTTCACATGTGCTGCTGCTTAGCCCAATTCCTCCCATTCTCTATGGGCTTTTTTTCATTTTTCTTGCCAAGATGTAGAACTTTGCATTTCTCCTTGTTAAAAACCAATCTGTTAATTGCTGCAAGTTAGCTAAGTGTTCCCTCACCATCTCTCTGCTTGTAGATAGCCTGCATTCTTTTATTCCCCCAATAGAACAGGGAAGATCAGTTGATGTTACTTCTGCTTTCTGAGAAAAAAAAGATACAAAACAGGAATTTAAAAGTTCGGCTTTATCAACATCATTCTTAAGAATTCACAATTTTCATATTCTTTTGCTTTTCACATACCCCCAACGTCCTTTTTTATTGCTTTTGGCCTCTGTTGCAAGCATCAATTCATTATTAGCTTTAGCTTTCCTGACACTTGCCCTACAGCTTCTGCAGACCGCATTATATTCTTCTCTAGATATTCCCCCCCTCTTAGTTAAACATATTTTTTTTTCCTTTTTAACATGTGCGCAATTCTGTGTTCATCCATTCTGGTCTCTTTAAATGCTTCCCATTCTTCTTTCTTTTAGGGATTGTTAATCCTTGTGCTTTGAGAATGACATTTTGCAATATTTCCCAACCGTCTTGGACATTTCTGTCCTTAAGAACATCCCGCCATTGGATTCTTCCTACTTTCTTTCTGAGTTCATTAAAATCTGCCTTTTTAAAATCCAACCTTGAGGTCTGAGTTTTCTCAGGTCTTCCTCCCCTTTTCATCCAAAATTCAATGATAGAATGTTCACTGCCTCCTAAGGACCCAGCCTTACTTCCTCAACCATTCCCTCCCTGTTGGTAAGAATTGGATCCAAGATGACAGATCCCCTATTTTACTCTTCTACGTTTTCGAAAATAAAGTTGGCAGCAAGAGCGGATATGAATTTGCTGGATCCATTACTTTTACCTGAGAGATTCCCAACAAATGTCTAGATAGTTAAAATCTCCCATGATCACTATGTCATGCTTTTTTGAGAGCTTGCCATCTGATGTAGAAATAGTTCATCCATATCTTCTGCTTGTCCAGGTAGCCTAAAGTAGATGCCTACAACAGTGTCCTTTCTGTTGTTCTCTCCTTGTATTCTTACCCAAACTGTTTCTACAGAACTCCCATGCTCTGAAGCTTGAATCTCTGTGGGGATGAATGTTTTCCTAACATACAAGTTGTATCCTTCAAGCCTTGTATTCCAATCATATCATTCCACCAAGTTTCTGTGATGTTTATGACATCATATTTCTCTTCCTGTGTTAGGAGCTCCAATTCTCCATGTTTATGTTCCATGCTCTGTGCATTTGTGTAGAAACATTTTAGTTTGTGATTGGTGTCTCTTGCTTTTCTACTTTTGCGCTGAATTTTTTGTCTTCGTTCGTTCTTTTCACTTCAAATAGCAAGGTTCTCAAATGTATTAATTAGCTGTATATTTTTACCTGGCTTTTCACTTCCTTTCCCATATTGTTCTAGTTTAAAGCTCTCCTAATGAGTGAAGCAAGGCGCCCACCAAATATACACTTTCCTGTTTTTGTAAGGTGCAACCCGTCTCTAGCAAGCAGTCCATCATATAGGTAATTCACTCCATGGTCTAGGAATCCAAATCTTTGCTGACGGTACCATCAACGTAGCCAGTTGTTTACCTCTAGAATCCTGTTCCATCTTCTTAATCCATGGCTATGCACTGAGAGGATGGATGAGAAGACCACCTGTGCTCTTAGTTCCTTCAGCTTCCTTACGAGGTCTTCAAAGTCTGTGCAGATAGTTGCAGGGTCCTTTTTTGCAGTGTCATTTGTCCCTACATGTATTAGTAGGAATGGGTGGTGTTCTGTAGGACTGAAAAGTCTTGACAGCCTATCAGACACATCTTTGATTTGTGCACCTGGAAGACAGCACACCCCTCGTGAGGTGTCAGATCTGCAGACATTGGCCACTATTCCTTTCAATAGGGAATCTCCCACAACCACCATTCTCTTCTTCTTCTTCACAACAGCACTTCTTCTCCCTTCAAGAGGACTCTGTGTGCTTACTATGCAGTTCTTTGTGGGTAGAGTCATTTTTTGCTGTACCTTTCTCCTTCTACTCAGGAACCAGTACCAGCACCCTCCTCCTTCCCACGTGAGAACCTGGTACCGATTCGTGAGCAGTATGGGCGCTGGCTGACTCCTGATCCTCCAGGTTCTTTGGGTCACATGCTTCCATTCCTCTGCTTCTGCAGGTACACTGGACTTTTCTTTTCCTTCAACATTTTGAAGACTTTCTTCTGCTCTGTCAAGAAAATTCTAACCTTCTTTAATGAGTTTCACTGTAGCTATTCTCTCCTGAAGACTATGTACTTTTTCCTCCAGTAGAGACACAAGCTTGCATTTCTGGCAGGTGAAGTTTGGCTTTTCCTCTGGTAGGTCAGTAAACATATCGCATACATTGAAGCTCACCATATGGCTCCTCTACTTTTCCATGTTGTCAGTTGATGTCCACTTCTAAACTTCTTAATGTCAAGAATTGTAGTCAAGATACATAACCTATAAGATACTACTAAGTGTACAATCTTGAGCGCTGTACAGCACTCGGTCTGGCGATGTTCTCCAAGCAGCTAAACCCAGCTAATCCCAGCAATCTTCCTGCTTACGGTGACTCTTCGCTCTTCCCAGAAATAGATAACTTTTGATCATGTCCAGTTGTGGTGAAAGTTATTTTTTGGGCTAGTCTATCCGCTAACTGAATTTGGATCCTAGAAGCATATCATATGGCAAATAGATTTATTTGCACTAATATTTAATGCCCAACTGCGGCACACAACCAGATCTATTCCAGACCACAGCGAAGAATGCAGTGATTTTCCAATTTCCAGGAGAAGCAGATGAGTGCGCTAAATTTAATTGTAAGACTGAGATTATTCCCTAATGCTGGCCAAGGAGGGCACCTGTTATGCCTTGATCTCTGTCTAAGAATCTGACAGATTGGTATGTTTTTGTGGGAGATCTGTAAGTGAACTATGTCTGGACATTTGTGAGGTGAGTGCTGTGGTGCATTATTGCCCTGAGATGAGATTTAGTGAATTAGGATGGGATTGAAAGGAAAAGTTTATTAGAGTTAGGTAGGAAGCTTGATGTCTTTGGAATCCGTGGCTCTTGGTGGTGGTTCACTCCCCCACCCCCTCTTCTTCAACCTCTGATAGACATTCTGGAGTAGACAGTGGGCTAAATAATATGTAGTGACTGTGGACAACTGTTACAATTTAATACTGCAGATGATAGAAATTGAATTTGGCAAATAAAAATGTATTCGAAATATTGTATCTGACCAAGACAGAAAATGTCTTAAATTGACATGGACGCATCAGGGTGAAGTGTGTGTTTGTTTTTCCTGTCCTTCTTTTGGGTGTGTTTCCTTTTGACTGATGAATTGGCAAAGATAGAGGTGGTCAGCTGTTTATTGCTTAGGTGTATTATCAGGATAGAATAATATAGAGCGCATTGCCAGGTGAGTTGTGTGTTATTCTCCCAGGTGTACTATCAGGATAGATTAGCCAGGCTGTTCAGCAAATCCTTGTTTAAAATATTCGGGTGAAATACAAAGGAAAACAGGAAATAATGGGGAACATTATAAGTAATGGAGGCAACTAGGATATTGACCAAAAAACTGCTCAGCAACTTGTGAAGAAGACAGTGACAATTGTTTTACTAAGATTGCTAACAAAGGGAAAAGGGTGTCAGAGGAAATGACAAGATGTGGTTTTAATGACAACTGTGACAGAAAGAATCTTGACTATATACTGACAGTACCTTTTAGCAATATACTGCATTGGACATGAAAGCATCATTTATGGAATGTTCAATCCCCTTTTCAGTGCATATGTCCTGCACATATTCTGACTGACGTGACACAGACGAGACTGTGAAGAATTTCTTTGTCTGACTACCGATGGGGTATATCCAACATAATCTTTCAGATCAGCATCTGTTTGCTTCAGCTTATGGGCTTGGTGAGCCAATGAGGGAGGAACTTATCACAGAACATCCAAAATTGTTATATATGGCTAAAGGAGGAAATCAGAGGACAATGCAGTAGGACTTTTTTGTTACAATTGTGGAGTAGAGGGGCATATTAGAGAGACTTGTCGCGCCCTCCCTCATGGGATGCTCTTCTCCACGGCGAAGGGAGGAAAAAAAGTTAAAAATGCAGAAAGGGTGATGGTGTTACAAGCAGTGTTAAAAAAGCTTTAATAACTTTTTGTGTATTGTTTTCTTATATTCTATTCATATAGCTACTTAGACACTCAAAGAAAAATACCTCTTTTAATTACTAATAACTAAATTTGAAATTGTTTGAAGATTGTCTCTTCTTTAATATTTTTTTCAGGAGTGTTAACAGTTATTCTAAAGGTGAGGGCTATCGCTTCTCATACTTCTGTGCACAGCTGTGTTTAAGGACACAGAGCCAGGAGGGGTGGGGAGCACAAAACCTGTACCACTAGAAAAGGACCACTGCATGCTTGGATTGAAAAGACCTGGCTTTAGATTGATTTTTTTTTTTGTAGCTATAGAACGATGCAGCATTTTGATTGTGTACACAATAACAGAGCTGTCATTTTCATGTAAAAGATGTACACTACCGTTCAAAAGTTTGGGGTCACATTGAAATGTCCTTATTTTTGAAGGAAAAGCACTGTACTTTTCAATGAAGATAACTTTAAACTAGTCCTAACTTTAAACAAATGCACTCTATACATTGCTAATGTGGTAAATGACTATTCTAGCTGCAAATGCCTGGTTTTTTGTGCAATATCTACAAAGGTGAATAGAGGCCCATTTCCAGCAACTATCACTCCAGTGTTCTAATGGTACAATGTGTTTGCTCATTGGCTCAGAAGGCTAATTGATGATTAGAAAACCCTTGTGCAATCATGTTCACACATCTGAAAACAGTCTAGCTCGTTACAGAAGCTACAAAACTGACCTTCCTGTAAGCAGATTGAGTTTCTGGAGCATCACATTTGTGGGGTCAATTAAACACTCAAAATGGCCAGAAAAAGAGAACTTTCATCTGAAACTCGACAGTCTATTCTTGTTCTTAGAAATGAAGGCTATTCCATGCGAGAAATTGCTAAGAAATTGAAGATTTCCTACAACGGTGTGTACTACTCCCTTCAGAGGACAGCACAAACAGGCTCTAACCAGAGTAGAAAAAGAAGTGGGAGGTCGCGTTGCACAACTAAGCAAGAAGATAAGCACATTAGGGTCTCTAGTTTGAGAAACAGATGCCTCACAGGTACCCAACTGGCATCTTCATTAAATAGTACCCGCAAAACACCAGTGTCAACATCTACAGTGAAGAGGCGGCTGCGGGATTTTGGGCTTCAGGGCAGAGTGGCAAAGAAAAAGCCATATCTGAGACTGGCCAATAAAAGAAAAAGATTAAGATGGGCAAAAGAACACAGACATTGGACAGAGGCAGACTGGAAGAAAGTGTTGTGGACGGATGAATCCAAGTTTGAGGTGTTTGGATCACAAAGAAGAACGTTTGTGAGATGCAGAACAAATGAAAAGATGCTGGAAGAATGCCTGACGACATCTGTTAAGCATGGTGGAGGTAATGTGATGGTCTGGGGTTGCTTTGGTGCTGGTAAGGTGGGAGATTTGTACAGGGTAAAAGGGATTCTGAATAAGGAAGGCTATCACTCCATTTTGCAACGCCATGCCATACCCAGTGGACAGCGCTTGATTGGAACCAATTTCATCCTACAACAGGACAATGACCCTAAACACACCTCCAAATTGTGCAAGAACTATTTACAGCAGAAGCAGGCAGCTGGTATTCTATCGGTAATGGAGTGGCCAGCGCAGTCACCAGATCTGAACCCCATTGAGCTGTTGTGGGAGCAGCTTGACCGTATGGTACGCCAGAAGTGCCCATCCAACCAATCCAACTTGTGGGAGATGCTTCTAGAAGCGTGGGGTGCAATTTCACAAGCTTACCTCAACAAATTAACAGCTAGAATGTCAAAGGTGTGCAATGCTGTAATTGCTGCAAAAGGAGGATTCTTTGACGAAAGCAAAGTTTGATGTAAAAACAATGTTATTTCAAATACAAATCATTATTTCTAACCTTGTCAATGTCTTGACTCTATTTTCTATTCATTTCACAACGCATGGTGGTGAATAAGTGTGACTTTTCATGGAAAACACAAAATTGTTTGGGTGACCCCAAACTTTTGAACGGTAGTGTAATTTAATGCAATATCAGCATAGGGGGGCGGAGATATTGCAGTAGACAGGAGAAAAAGGCATGTTACGTGGGTGGATAACGTGTGTGCGGCTGGAAGTCCCGTTTCCCCATTAAAAGAGAAAGGGGTGGGTCTGGTGGTTTGGAGGAAGATATATTTAAGAAGTTAACCCTGGGTTACACTCCTGCCGGCATGGGGAGGAGGTGCTGGGGGCCCTCTGAGCCACTAAATGTCTCTTACTCCTCCCAAGAGGAGAGTCATTACTGGTCTGGTCTGAGAAGACTTCTAAGGCCATCCATGCTCCTCTGGGTAATGTGCAAATAAGGTAGACTAGGCAATACCTCTGCAGCGTCACATATTGGAAGGTGGCAGTCTGGTTGCAGAAAAGAGTGAGAATATGGAAAACCTAGAAGTGTGTGATAGGGATGAAGGAAGGAGCATGATAGCGAGTGGTGTGCATGAAAGAGTCTGGGTGTGTGGTAAAACTAATAAATAGTACAGTATTAAATGTTGGTGTGTCTGCTGTTGGGGGAGATACAGGGAGTGCCTGGTGGGGTTGTGTCTGGTGATTTGGGGGAAGAGTGGGGGCTCTGGTCCATCTGCCCCCACTGATGGTGGCTTCCAGGAGCTATGCGAGTATTACCACCAGGGTAAGTGGGTAATCTTCACCTCCTGGCTTCAGGGACTCCAGGTCACATCATCCTTTCCTGTCTGCCTTAAAAACACTTTGCAAGTTGGTGCGTTTTTAACATTAGAAAGTCCCATTGACAATCGCGTCAAAAAAAGACAAGCTATAACGGGTGAAAAAACGCAAGTATGCAGGAGCCCTTAAAGAGAGGAGAGAGGTCTGTCACTATAGAGCATGAAAAAAGAGAATTGTCCTTTTGGATAGATAGGTGTGGCATAGGACCCTTTCGAAAACAAAGCAGGGAGAACAGGCATGGCTGTTTCCTACAGCCAGGCAAGGGGGGGTCCAGAAGGAAATGTGGTCCGTCTCCAATTCGGAGGCAGTGGTATCTGCCTTAGCCATATTGGGGTAGTAGAGCTTCTCGTTGGGATGGTAATTCGGTTGAGTGACATTTTTCCTGAACCATCTTTTTGGGAACTCCTTGTTTGATGGCCGCTTCATGAGACCTGAGGGGCTTTAGCCCTTCTGCTCAAAGTACGAGCTGGCTCAGATAGAACTTCAGTGGTGGGATTTTGTTGTTCAGGCAATTTCCCACTAGAAAGAGTTATCATTTTGAATAATAATGAATCTCTCTCTTATGACCTGGATGACTAGGTATGGGGATATACTCAATCCTCACCAGAAAAACAGGCACGCACGGTAGCTCGTCAGAGGCGTGGACTTCCATGGTAAAGTTGAAACATGCAGGTAATTCTGTAAACCACATCCCTTCTTCTGCATTCTTGCCAAGGATTCTGGTTTTCTGCCATGGACAGTCAAAGGTCTGCTGCAGGTGTGATAACCCCACACATTTTCGTGCACAATATAAGCTACTGGTGTGTGCACTGTGTGGGGGAAGAGATCATCCACCCTCAACCTGTGGAGACATTCGGTGTAACCTGTATGATGCTTTACGGCACCCATTCAGTCGCTGTTCCTTCTCTTTTGCCAACACCAGCCAAGCTCAGTTGGAGGGTTAGCAGGCCTATCAGTCTGGGGGAGAGGCTGGTCGGGATAGGGAGGAAGAAGAGCTACATGGTCTTGTCAGAGTGCCTGGGCAGGAGTGGAGTTGAACTGCTGAGATTGCTCCTGGCGGAATGGTATGTCCCGCTGCTGAGACCCCAAGGGATGGTGATGTAGGAGGAGAAACCAGAAGGACGGTGAAGAGGAGGTGGCTGCCAATTCTGCCGCATCCTCCTGTGAAAATAATGCAGACGAGGGTGACAAGAAATGGTAAAAATAGAAGAACACTGGTAGGGAAAGAACAAGAAGAAAAAATATGGAATGTTCCTCACTAGAGTGGGATCATTCAGTCGCACTCACTCTGGTACAGATATCAAAGAAAGGCCCAAAAGTTTCCCCTCTGGTCCACCTCTCTAATCGGTTCAAAACCCTCGATACTACCACCTCTTCTTTACCATAGGGAGAGGCAGGGGGTGAGGTGTCGGAGGTGGTGGCACTGGTAGAATACTGACAGATAATCGAGTTAGAAATGCCTGATCTCTAGGGTTAAAAAGCAACGACAAAAAGAGATTGATAACTATATATCTCTAATGGCAAAAATAGAACACATGGTCAAGCTATCTCAGACAAAACAGAACCTTGAGGAGCTAATCTCTTTGAGACATGAACTCCGACTCTGTCTTAATGCTAAGTTTAATAGGAAATACTTGTATCTCAAACAGATAGTTTATACACACAGTAATTGAGGCAGTAAATATATGTCCTCCTTGCTCAAGCAGGCTCGAACCAGAAACACTATTCTTTCCATCAAAACACAAACCAGTGCTTTGGTATCTTCAACTCCTGAAATCCCTAAAGAATTTTAGCAGTTTTATTCTCAACTGTACAACCTGGGAGACCAGGGAACACCCCCAGATTCCTCCACGATAAAAGACTGGATTGATTCTTTCCTAAACTCTCTGAACCGGTCTAAGTTAGATGAGCTAGAGTCGGCCACTCTCCTCAATCCCATTTCTGTCAGGGAAGTTGAAGCCATACTTTCTTCCTGTCCCCACGGCAAGAGCCCTGGCCCTGATGGCCTGTAGTTGGCCTATTATAAAACTTTTAAAACTTTGCTTGTCCTTCACCTATCTGCCCTTCTCAACGCACTCCTACAGGGTGGGTCACTCCTGAAACAGGCACAGGAGGCACACATCACCTTAATTCATTACGAAAACAAAGCTCCTGAACTGTGTGGTAGTTATAGACTCATCTCTCTGATCAATTTGGATGTAAAATTATGGGCCAAATTATTGACCAAGAGACTAGATTATGTTCTAACCCTAGTGGATGCATCTGGCTTTGTTAAGGGCAGAAACAATTGTCTTCGGCTTTTGCATGCCACTAAATATGCCCAGTCCCGCAAAATACCAATGGCCTTCGTGGGGACAAATGCAGAAAAGGCCTTTGATAGAGTGAACTGGCTCTTTATGGAAAGGGTTTTTCATAGATTCAACCCCCCCCCCCCCCTTTATCTTTGCAATATTCTCTCTTTACTCCAACTCCCACACTAGGTTAAACGTCAACAACATACTTTCCCTACCTTCGATATTCGGAATGGTACCAGACAGGGTTGCCCATTGTCACCTACCCTCTTCATCCTGACTATGGAACCTCTGCTCCAGAGAGTGAGACAGGATCAGGGAATAAAAGGACTAAGCATTGGTGACCAAACTTGGTCTTCCTCTGCCTTTGTGGATGATCTTTTTATCGCCACCGAACCGAAAAAAGTGTACCTAGACTTGCCTTGCTCCTGGAGGAATTTGGTACCCTCTCTAATTTCAAAGTTAATTTTGCTAAATCTACGATTCTTAATATCTGTCCCCAAGACACATAGCAGGCTTTTAAGAGCTAGCTCACTTTTTGCCTAGTCAGACACCTCTTTAGATTATTTGGGCATTAAGCTAACTAAAAAGATATAAAATCTCTACTCCCATAACTTCCTGCCCTTCATAAACCAAATCAAGTCCCTTTTATGAGCATATGATATAACATTCGTGTCGTGGTTTGGTAGGAAGAACATTTTAAAGTCTTATGTGCTTCCCATCATTCTCTACAAGATGCGTATGATTCCAATCTACCTCCTTCTCTCCTTTTTCAGAATTATAGGCTCTGCCTTTTCTGGATTTGTCTGGAGGCAGAGAAGAACACTGTTAGCACACACCCTTAGGATCAAGAGGCGAACTGAGGGTGGAATAGACTTGCCTAGCATCCGCCACTTCTACCAAGCCATCCAACTAGACTATTGGATGGATCTTACCCATCCCTCTGGCAACTGATGCATATGGTAACACCTTAGTGGAAGAACTTTGGTTACCAAGCAAAAGTATATTCAGATCAAAAAACTTCAACCCCTTACTTAGGGAACCCTGTGAGACCTGGGATGGATTTAGAGAGCTCTTAGCTCCTAGCCCCTCCCCGAGGATGCCGACTTGTGCTTTATATAAATTAACTGGAATCTCCGCTGACCTAGGCATGATCAGCATCTGGAAGCAATTTAGTGGAGGAGTAGTTGGAGACTTACAAATACATGCAGTCCCTCCACGAAGAAAATCTCGATTATGCGGAAATGCTTTATTGCCCCCCTGGTGCCTTCCAAACCAACTTTTCTATCCACTTGGGAAAAGGAACTGAATATCTCCCTGTCTAGTGGAGGTACTAAGTTAATTTTAAAAATGATCTATGGCCTCTCTACCTGTATTCTTATGCAGGAGAGTCACTAAAAGTTACTGGTGAGATGGTATAAAACACTGCAGTGGCTATACGACTATAAGCTAGCCTCTCACAACAAATGTTGGAGATGTGAGAAAGCGGTGGGATCCTATCTCCATATTTGGTGGGACTGCTTGTTAATCACTCCTTTCTGGAAGGAGGTTGAAAAGGTCTTGAGACTTCTCTCCCAGGGTTTTACACTCTCTGCCGACATAATTTTTCTGTGGAGGCCGTCTACAACTTTCCACCCTCTGAAAAATATATTGATAGTGCTTTTATTGGACACAGCAAAAGCTCTGAATCCCCTGAACTGGCTTCAGAAAACCCCTCCCTCGTTGTCTCAGTGGGAGGAAAAGGTAGACATGATTTGTAAATTAAGAAAAGCTGCTAAGCTGTACGAGGGGTACTCTTGATAGCTTTCTTCAAATCTGGAATCCCTGGTGAACTCGGAGACAAAAATCCTGAAATTGACACGGGGACTGATATGGACCCGTGTTATTCGCCAGTGATTAGCATATAAGGTTGTTGGAGATGGGGTGTAGTCTCTTCTGCAGCAATTTGATCGTGAAGATCCCGGGCAGTGGACGGTGGCACGGATGGTGGCGATGGTGTTCAGCTTGGGGGCCGCGTGAACAGCAGTGACGTCAGATACTGCAGCTTCCCCCCCCATACTCCACTACACCCCTCCCCTGCCTTACCCCCCACCCACCCTTTCTTCCCCTCTTTCTTTGCTTTTCTTAACTTTGTCTCGCCTGTTTTCCATTTAGTAGGATATGCTAGACTGACTCTCTCTTGGTTTATGTTTTGAACTTTAGTAAATGTTTCAAACCAAGGGAGATTCAGACAGAAATATGGTTTCCGCTTGTTGTATTTCTATTTATAGAATGTAATATTTTGTAGGTCTCAGATATCCTATACTTTGCATGAAAAAACTGATAAAAAAAGCCTAATCTTGGATATTCTCATGGGAGGTCAAGAGTTGCATCTTATCAATATCTTTGAACCCCAGTCAAAGCGGGAGCGCAAAGACCTCTTTATGACAATTTAGCCTGACCTTTTTACCAGCAAGTGGTCTTTGGAGGAGACTTTAATAATGTCACAAGGCTCTGTGATAGAGGAGGTTCCAATGACTGTCTGGGCTATGATAGTTTCACATATATAGCGTAGTTAGTGAGGCATGTCCATGTTCGACACACCCCAGAGTGCACAGCGTTCATTTACTTTAAAGGTAGTAATTATAAGTCTAGAAAAGATAGCCTTCTCCTTTAAATAAAACCTATCTCCTCGCCATTATTGGTGGTGGATTTGCAGTTCTCCGTTCACTTTTTGTTTGATTGATTTTTCTCTGAAAATTACAGAGACCCCTCGGATGGGCAAAGGTTTATGGAAGTTGAATTCATCACTCCTGGAATATTTGGAAATAAGGTTTTCTTCACAGACAGGAACCACTACTGGGGCTAGGTAGCAGTAAGTCAGAGCGGTGGGAGATGTTCAAACATTAGGTGAGAAGGTTCTTCTGACTGCTCTCCAACCTCAGCAGCCTGAACAGAAAGTGTATGTATCAGAGCCTGAGGAGAAAACTCAAGCAACTGGTCTTGATTGATGGTAGCCGTGAGGATGTATAAAGTGTGAAATCCTTATTTAAGAGATGTTAGTGTGATAGACACGCATTTTTGTATGATAGACACCCACACATCAAACACACACAGCTCTACTCCATCCATCCATCCATCCTGATCCCTACTACATCCCTCCTGACCCCCAGGCATCACACACAGCTCTCCTACATCTTTCCTCATCACCACACACATAACACACATAGCTCTACTCCATCCATCCTGACACCCACACATCACTCACACAGCTCTACTTGCCAGAGTAGAAGGTGGTTTTCAAAATTCTTCAAAAAGAAATGTCCAGTGTCCCCACAGAAGCAGAGGAATGGAAGCATGTGACCAAAAGAAGCAGGAGAATCAGGAGTCAGTCAGCATCCATACTGCTCGGGAACCAGTACCAGGTTCTCACGTGGGGAAAGGGGGGGGCTGGTACTGCTTCCTGAGCAGAAGGAAAATGAGGTACAGCAAGAAATGACTCTACCCACAAAGAACAGAAGGAAAATGAGGTACAGCAAGAAATGACTCTACCCACAAAGAGCAGAGGAGAAAGAGGTACATCAAGTAATGACTGTACCCACAAACAACAGAGCAGAGGAGAAAGAGGTACAGCAAGAAATAAGTCTACCCACAAAGAACTGTGTTGTAAGCATATAGAGTCCTCTTGAATGGAGAAAAAGAAGTGCTGTTGTGAAGGAGAAGAGTGGTGGTTGTGGGTGATTCCCTATTGAGAGGAACAGAGGGCGATGTCTGCAGACCTGACATAACCTCACAAGACGTGTGCTGTCTTCCAGGTGCACAAATCAAAGATGTGTCTGACAGACTGTCAAGACTCTTCAGTCCTACAGAACATCACCCATTCCTACTAATACATGTAGGGACAAATGACACTGCAAAAAAGACCTTGCAATTATATGCAGAGACTTTGAAGACCTC
The DNA here is from genome assembly GCF_035609145.1 of Eleutherodactylus coqui. NCBI lineage: Eukaryota > Metazoa > Chordata > Amphibia > Anura > Eleutherodactylidae > Eleutherodactylus > Eleutherodactylus coqui. Next base: position 15,738,943 of record NC_089841.1, on the reverse strand, counting down.
AAAAGAAGGTGAAAGAACAAGGAGTACAGGTGGTCGTCTTATCCATTCTTCCAGTGGATAGCCATGGAATAAGAAGATGGAACAAGATTCTAGAGGCGAACAACTGACTAAGTTGATGGTGCCATCAGCAAAGATTTGGATTTCTAGACCATGAAGTTTTTTTTTACCTATATATGAACTGATTGCTAGAGATGGGTTGCACCTTATAAAAACCAGTAAGCATATATTTTGTGGGTGTCTTACTTATCTTAGGAGAGCTTTAAACTAGAACAATATAGGAATGAAAGTGAAAGTCCATATAAAAATATACAGCTAATTATTACATTTGAAAACCTTGCTACTAGAAGTGGAAAGAAAGAACAGAGACAAAAAAAAATCAGAAGGAAAGTAGAGATGCAAGAGACACCGATCACAAACTAAAATTCTTTTCCACAAATGCGCAGGGCATGGGAAACAAACAAGGAGAATTGGAGCTTCTATCACAAGAGGAGAAATATGATGTCATAGGCATCACAGAAACTTGGTGGAATGATACACATGATTGGAATACAAGGCTCGAAGGATACAACTTATTTATAAGAAACAGACCTAAAAAAGGGGAGGAGGTGTTGCATTGTATGTTAAGAAAACATTCATCTCCACAGAGATTCAAGTTTCAGAGCATGGTAGTTTGTAGAAACTGTTTGGGTAAGAATATAAGGAGAGAACAACAGAAAGGACACCATTGTAGGCGTTTACTATAAGTCATCTGGACAAGCAGAAGATATTGATGAACTCTTTCTACATCAGATGGCTAAGCTCTCAAAAAAGCATGATATAGATTTTAACTATCCAGACATTTGTTGGGAATCTCTCTCGGGTAAGAGTAATGGATCCAACAAATTCTTATCTGCTTTTGCTGACAACTTTATCTTCCAAAAGGTAGAAGAGAAAACAAAGGGATCTGCTATCTTGGACCCAATTCTTACCAACAGGGAAGAAATGGTTGAGGAAGAAAGGGTGGCTGGGACCTTGGGAGGCACTGATCATGCTATCCTTGAATTTTGGATAAAAAGGGGAGGAAGACCTGAGAAGATTTAGACCTCAAGGTTGGATTTCAGAAAGGCAGATTTCAATGAACTCAGAAAAAGGGTAGGAAGAATCCAATGGCTTGATGTCTTAAGGACAGAAATGTCCAAGAAGGTTCGGAAATATTGTGAAATGAGATTCTTGAAGCACAATTGTTAACAACTCCTAAAGAAAAGAAAGAATGGGAAACAATTAAGGAGACCAGGATGGATGAATAAAGAACTTGCACACATGTTAAAAACAAAGAAAAATATGTTTATCAAATGGAAAGGGCAGGGGGGGGGGGAGGAATATCTACAAAAGAATATAATGCGGTCTGTAGAAACTGTAGGGCAAGTGTCAGAAAAGCTAAAGCTGATAATGAATTAAAGCTTGCAAGAGAGGCCAAAAGCAATAATAAAAAAGGATTTGGGGGGGGGGGGGGTATGTCAAAAGTAAAAGAAAAGTCAAAGATGCCATTGGATGCTTACAAGATGAAACTAGTGAATTGGATAAGCATAATGTTGAGGAGGCTGAACTTTTAAACTTTCTATTTTCTATCTGTTTTCTCTCAAAGTAAATGGAACATCAACTGATCTTTCCTGTGCTATTGGGGAAATAAAAGAATGCAGGCTATCTATAATCAGAGAGATTATGAGGAAACACTTAGCGAACTTCAATGAATTCAAGTCTCAAGGTCTATATGAATTGCATCCTAGGATACAAAAAGAAGCAACTGAGGTAATTGCTGAGCCACTCTCCATAATGTTAGAATATTTCTGGAGAACAGGAGAAGTCCCAGAAGATTGAAAAGGGCAAATGTTGTCCCTATCTTCAAAAAAGTGAAGAAGGTGGATCCAGGAAACTGCGGGCCTGTGAGCCTGACTTCCATGCAGGGAAAGATCTTTGAACAAATTATTAAATGGCATGTATGCAAGTACTTGGATAAAAAATGTAGTAATTAACCAAAGCCAGCATAGGTTTGAAACAAACAAGTCATGCCAGACGAATTTCTCTTCATGACAGAATCAAAATTGGGTTGATCAGGGAAATGCGGTGGACATACTAAAATCTTGATTTTTAGTAAAGCATTTGACAAAGTATCTTATACCATACTTATTGAAAAAATGACCAAATATGGGATTGACAAGACAACTGTTAGGTGGATTCACAACTGGCTGAGTGATCCTACTCAAAGAGTGATCATAAATGGCTGCACATCCAAGTAGAAGAATGTATCAAGTGAGGCACCACAAGGCTCTGTCCTAGGCCCAGTGTTGTTCAACATTTTTATAAATGATCTGGAGGAGGGATATGATGGAAAACTGATTAAATTTCCTGATGACACAAAGCTAGGAGGGATAGCCAACACTAATGAAGAAAGTATTTAAAAAGATGTAGAAAAGCTTGAACAGTGGGCGGCAACTAACAGAATGGTGTTTAACAAGGAGAAATGCAAAATCCTACATCTGAAAAAGAAAAAAGAAAAAAGCACATACAGAATGGATGGAATTGGGCTAAGCAGCAGCACATGTAAAAAAAAACTTGTGTATACTAATAGATCATAGACTGAACATGAGTCAACAATGTGATGCAGCAACCAAAAAGGCAAACAGGATTCTGGAATGTATTAAGAGAAGCATAAATCTCGATCACGTGAGGTAATTATTCCCCTCTACTTTTCCTTAGTCAGACTTCATCTGTAATACTGTGTCCGGTTCTGGGCACCCCACTTTAAAAAGATATAGACAAACTGTAGCAACTTCGTAGAAGATTAACCAAGATGGTGAGCGGTCTGAAAATCCTGTCCTATAAGGAACGATTAAAGGATCTGGGAATGTTTAGCTTGCATTAGAGGAGGCTGAGAGGAGACTTAATAGTGGTCTACAAATATCTGAAGGGCTGTCACAGAGGGGTCAGACCTATTCTCATTTGCACAAGAAAAGACGAGAAGCAAATGGATGAAACTGAATAGGAGGAAACACAGATTGGATATTAGAAAATACTTTCTGACAGTGAGGGTGATCAATGAGTGCAACAGCTTACCACGAAAGGTGGTGAGTTCTCCTTCAATGGATGTGTTCAAACAAAGGCTGGACAAATATCTGCTTGGGATGAATTAGCGAATCCTGCACTGAGCAGAAAGTTGGACCCAAGGACAGTGGAGGTTCCTCCCGACTCTATCATTCTAGGACATACATCCTGGACATACATCCTGATCCCTACACACATCTCTCACACACACACACACACACACACACTTCTACTCCATCCATCCTGACCCCATACATCTCACACTGCTCTACTCCATCCATCCTGATACGCACGCATCACACACCCAACTCTACTCTTTCCATCCTTATCCTCACACATCATACACTGCTCTAATTCATCCATCCTGACCCCCACACATCACACACACAGCTATACTCCATCCATCCTGATCCCCACACATCACACACATATCTCTACTCTATCCACGCTGACCCCCACACATCACACAGAGCTCTTCTCCATCCATTCTGAACCCCACACAGCTCTACTCCATCCACCCTTACCCCCACACACATCACACACACAGCTCTACTACATCCATCCTAACCCCCCACACATCACACACACAGCTCTACTGCATCCATCCTGACCCCCACACATCACACACAGCTCTACTCCATCCATCCTGATCCCCACACATCACACACAGCTCTACTCCATCCATCCTGACCCCCACACATCACACACACAGCTCTACTCCATCCATCCTGACCCCCACACATCACACAAAGCTCTATTCCATCCATCCTGATCACACACATCACACACACAGCTCTACTCCATCCATCCTGAGGTGGGCGTGTCAGAGTGCAGCAGTGTGTGCTCAGCTGTTGGAGAGTGAAGACGTGCAGGCAGCCTCTCCCTCTTCCAGGGGGAGAAGGTCTGCTTTTCCCCAGCGAGTATGCCCTCGCCTGGGGCATCCACTGCCTTCTGGGATGGACCGGCGGGGGGCAGCGAGAGGCAGCCGGTTCCAAGAGCCAATACAGAATTAAGGAGGTCGCAGAGACTGAGAGTGCAAGCAGCAGAAACTAAAGGTAAGCCCCAGGAGGAAGATCTGTACTCCTGGGGTGAAAGAAAGGATAGAGAGATAGCAGAGCAATTAGCCACCCGCTTTAATAAGTACAAGCGGGAGTTTGAGGCAATAAGCGGCAAATTGAAGAAACTGCAGCATGAAGTGCAGGGTCTGAAAGCCCTGCTAGAGACATGCTCAAGAGACCAAAAGAAAGACTATCAGGACGAAATAAAGAACATAATGGAGGAAATTAAGAAACTGACAGCAAGAAAAGACGCTATAAAGGCCAACGGAGGCAGCATGTCGGAGAACTGGAGACACCAGGAGCGCTTTAATAGGAATATTCCATCCTATACCAGCAGTGAAGAGAGTGCAGAGGAAGGCTGCAGAGGAAAAACCCAGCTTTTTACAAGCCTGCAGCAGCATTCAAACACTGCTAGATCAGGGGGTTAATGAACAGAGCCCCAGAGGCAGCCAAGGAAAGCAGAGGACGGGTCACGAGTCTGACGCTAGCATCCCGGCAAGACAAGCCGAGTCGTCCCTCTCAGGTTCATCCATGGAAGAGGAAAGTGACAGCAGTGGGTATCTACTCAGCGAGATCCAGAAAATGGAGGCCCCCCCCCCGGATTTGAGCAAGCTGTGCTTTGGGAACGAGACACCTGAAGAGGACACCCGTATCCGCGCAAAAGGCCAGGCGAAGAAGGCTACAGTGGAAGTGGTAAGTTCAAGATATGTGCCACTTCCTGATAATGCAATCCCTGCGGCAGGGGGTCGCCCGGTGTCTGAAGTGGCATCGGGAGACAGTCAAAAGGGAGAGAAAATAGAACCATTGGTAGCCCCCCGTGTCCAGTCTGGCAAGGTGCTTGCTGCAGGGTCGGACTACAAGGGGGAGGGGCATAGCAATGATGGTTTCACGGGCTCGGTGGAGCACGTACAGTTGGAGCATGCAATTGTGCAGGTCTCCTCAGACCAGGCTACTGTGGTGGAGGTACAGGAGCCGGGTGAGGAGACAGATGATGCCATTGATGATATGGATTGTATACCAACCGTAGATGAGCAGTGCCCTGAAGGGGGAAAGAACGCACAGACGGCAACGCAGCAGCGGCCGGTGGTCTCTCCTCTCCAGGACAAAGAAAGAGATACTAAAACAAAAGAATTTAATACATCAAGAAAGGGGAGAGGTAATGCCAGTGTAAAATCAGCAGTGCCAGCAACATGCAATGTAAAATCTGAATCCCAAACTCTCCCGGCTCGTACAGGCACGGGGCTAGTGTCCAGCGGGGAGTTAGGAGTTAAGGCAGCGGATCGTGCACAGGAGACGGAGCGGCGGGGAGCTGAAGCAGCGGGGAGTGGAAAGGCAGGAGTGATTAAAAAGGGGCAGCTGATGAATGAAAGTAAAAAGCAGTCCGGGGTTCTCAGCACTCAGAGGGTTAAAAAAGTCCAGGAAAAAAAAAAAGATGTAAAAGCAGTAGCGCCCAGGGAAGGTGCTACCGGGAAATCAGTTGGGGCAATTAAGACAGCATCAGGCCCGAGTGCCAGAGAAACCGCGCCAAAGTCAGTCTCTTTGGAAGATGTTAAAATGAGAAGAGCTGCGAGTTGTAAGAGTGTGGCTGAAATAAAGGAGGGTAAAAGAAGAATGAGTGAGAGTGGTTGGGATGGCCGGCTGGGGGGGACCCAGGCCATGCTGCAAAGAGGCTCGTCGGGGACCCTTTCGGTGCAGGCCAGCCCGAATGTAAAGAACGCAGCAGGGAAGACAGTACAATCAGTTTCTCAAAACAAGAGGGGAGGGGGAACTGAGGAGGGACAAAAGGGAGATAAAAGAAAGAATGGTGGAGTGCATGAGGGGGTGAAAGTAATAAAGCAAGTAGAAGCAGAGGGAGAGGAGATTGTAATAGATAAGGGAAATGAAGGGCTAAACACTAATAAAGGGGAGGAGGGGAGTGTTGAAAGAACAAAACAGAATAAAATGCAGAATAACAAAGGTGTGGAGGTTGAGGAAAGTAGGGAGAGTGAGGGGAGGGGGAAGAGTGTGGGTGCAGGTGAGAATGCAGGGGAAGGAGGTAGGAGTGCAAAAATTATGGAAGGGGGAAAAGGGGTTGAGCCTCCCCAGCAAGGGAGCAGGAGCAATAATGAAAGGAGTGGAGATGAGAGGGGGGCTATGCCGGGCCCTTTATCTAGGCCCTCCCCTCCCCGCAGTAGTAACCCCCCGGTGGCCCCTGGGGCAAAGAGCTACGCTGGTGCAGTTCAGGGTGATGCGAGGAGGGTTTTGTCTGGTGGCACGGATAGGAATTTAAGACAGCAACTCACGGCCGCTCTGAGACGGGGCGAGAGGTCTGCCCTTATAGATGGTGAGCAGGTGGATTTAAGTTTTTGGGTTCAACGTTTTGGTCTTTCTGCCTTCCGAGAAAATACGGGAAATTGGTAACTCCCAACAGGCGGGCCAAGGGGGACCAAAAGGAATGCAGTCCGTCTTCGGTGGGAAAGTGATGAAACATGCCCTAGGAGGAGTGAGGTGGTTGAACTACTGCTGAAGATGGGCTTCAGGGCACATAACATCTTTGCTCTGATCCATCCCTTCGGTACCCTGGAGTTCGACATCAGTTTCGTAAGGCCAGAGGGTTTGGAACTCTTTTGGACCAATTACGAGCTGGTGAAGAATCGGCCTGGCTGGCGGGATTTCAGGGTCTCCCCCCTGTCCCGCCAGGACGACGTAAAGACGGTGACTGTATTAACGCGTAATGAGTCTCTGTCTTCGCTTGATATCATGACCTGGTTAAGTCGTTTTGGAGAAGTTAAGGGTGCCCCAGTGAAAAACCGGGATGAATATGGTATCTGGTCCGGGGCATGGACTTTTCTGGTCCAGCTGAGCTGGGCGGGGAACTCAGTGACCCACATCCCCTCCTCGGCCTATCTGGGTAGGGACAGGATCTCGGTCTTCTACCGGGGACAGCCAAAAGTGTGTCACCGATGTGGCGACCCCACCCATTTTAGTGCAGACTGCACTCAGCAGGTGTGCTTCTCATGTGGAGGGGTAGGCCATACAGCTGCATCGTGTAGGGACATACGCTGTCACCTGTGTGGTGTTTTAGGACACCCCTACAGCCGCTGCCCTCGTTCTAGTGCCAACGCGGCCCCTGAACCCACGGGTAGGCCTCAGGAGACGCAGGGTGAGGGTCTGCCAGTGGGGGAGGGTGTTGTCAGGGGTACTGGGGCTGAGGGTCCAGTGAAGAACGGCAGTAAGACAGCAAGTCAGATGAGACGCCTGGAAGCCAGGAAGGCGGCAAGGGCAGGTGAAGCATCTGGGAAAACCGTTGGTACGGTCCCCGCCCCTGCCCTTGGGAAAGCTCCTGCTACTGAGGCTCCAGGGGAGAGCGATTTGGAGGAGGAGACCGAGAGACTGCAGAGGGAAGAGGGGTCCGCCTCTGGCGCCGCTCTGTCATCAAATGAAGATGGCAGAGAATGGCTGGAAAAGAGGCGGAAAAAGGATGTGAAAAAGAAAAACCAGGTAAAAGGAAATCTTCTCCTGCCCCGGGTCAGAAACTAATGGAAGGACAAACCGGCTCCCCTCTGGTGTCTCTTTCAAACCGTTTTCAATCCCTTGAGGGGGAACCTGAATCTCCCTTGCTGGTGGGGGTGACGGGGGAACCCCAGAGGGGTGCGGAGGGGCCGGAGGATGTGACCCCCCCTCCCGTCCTTGGGAAGACTGAGTCCCAGGGGAGGGAGGAGGTACCGAAGCCACCAGACAAAAGTTTGGCGTCCCCTGAAGAAGGAGGGGCAACAATCAAGGGCATGGATATGTCTGCGTCATTAAAGAGAGGAGAGGAATGTGGGTTTTCGGGTGAAGAAAGGGGAAGGGATAAGATTAGAGTCATCCAACCTTAATCACCTTAGATGGCAGCACTCAGTCCGTTGACCATTAATGTAGCCAGCATTAAGTCAAATACTGCAAGATTTATGACCTTTGATTTTTTCAGCCGTGTTGAAGCTGATATTTTATTTTTGCAGGAGACCAGGCTAACAGATTTAGCCAGTATATATATCAGGCAAAGAGGGAGTGGACTCACGGGCCCTCCTATTGGTCTCTTACGGCCGAGCAGTATAGCGGAGTGGCGGTTCTTTTTAAAACCGCAGATGTCACATGCCGACGAGTGATTGAGGTGGAAATGGGGAGGTGTTTGGTCCTAGACGTCCTTGTGGGAGGTCAAGAGCTACGACTGATTAACATCTACGGTCCTCAAAGTCAATGTGAGCGAAAGGACCTTTTCACACGGATCAAGCCCTATCTTTTTTCAAGCCGGTTGGTAGTCTTTGGTGGAGACTTCAATAACGTCATGAGGCTCTGCGATAGGGGAGGTACCAAAGACAGACTGGATTATGATAGCGTCGCTTTGAATAGAATAGTCAGTGAGGCTCGCCTGGAGGACATCCACATCAGGCATGCCCCAGGCAACACGGTGTTCACCTTCCATCGAGGTAGTAGTAGGTCTAGGATAGACAGGTTTTATTTAAAGGAGGAAGCTGTCTCCTCACCTTTAGTGGAGGTGGAGTTCTCCGACCACTGTTTAATTATGTTTACTTTGAATGTTACAGATACCCCTCGGATGGGTAGAGGTTTATGGAAATTGAATTCGGCCCTCCTGGAAGAAGCGGAGATAAGACAGTCCTTTGAGGAGTTCCTTCAGAGCCAGATTCCGCTCATGGGCCTATGTAACAGTAAGTCAGATTGGTGGGAGATTTTCAAGAAAAGGGCAGCGAGGTATTTCCGTGAGCTCTCTAACCTCAGATCCTTGTCTTGTTATCGTTTATATCAAGGACTGAGGAGGAAACTCGAGTGGCTTGTCTCAGCGGGGGGCAACCGTGAGGAAGTCTCCAGAGTGAAATCCCTGTTAAAAAGGTGCCAGTATGATAGGTACACATTCTTGGTTTTTGAGAGGGATTTCGGGAAATTCCGCTCGCCCAACCCTTACAGAAACTGTAGGATGTCAGTAAATAGTAAGATGGTTACAGGACTGATTGATAGTACAGGGTCTCTGAAGAGGTCCAGTTCAGAGATCCTGGAGGTAGTCAGATCCTACTACTCGGGCCTTCTGGCAGGGAAGGAACAAGATCGAGACAGGCTGTCGGCTTTCCTGGCTGAAACCATTCCTGAAGAGAGAGTGACCTCTGGGCTTGACGTTTTGACAGACGCTATCAGAGAAGAGGAAGTGAGACTGGCCTTTGATGGGCTTAAGCTCAAGAAAACGCCAGGTCTGGATGGCTTATCATCCGAGTTCTACAAAACCTTTAAGGAACAGTTGGTTCCCCTATTGACTGAGGTATATAATGAGTGCCTTTCCTTGGGTACTCTGCCAGTCAATGAGGAGGTCAGCCCTGATCATCTTGTCAAAGGGTAAGGATCCGTGCCGGATTGAGAATTGGCGTCCCATAGCGCTGCTCAATACGGACCGGAAGATTTTGGCTAAGGTGCTGTTTAATCGTTTGGTGCGTTTTGCACCGGAGCTGCTTTCGGGTGATCAGCACTGTTCTGTTCCAGGCCGAAGCACGTTTAGTGCTGTGCTGAGTGTCCGGGAGGTTGTGGAGCAGGGCAGGGCTGGGAACTGGATAGGGTTCTTGCTGTCTTTGGATCAGGCAAAGGCTTTTGATAAGGTTAACCATGAGTACCTCTGGTCGGTGCTTTTGAAATATGGTCTGCCGGTAGGGTTTGTCAATTGGTTAAAAACTTTGTACAAAGGGGCTGAGAGTTTCCCGCTGGTGAACGGTTGGGCTGGGCGCCCCTTTTTTGTGGGATACAGGGTTCGTCAGGGCTGTCCCTTAAGCCCCCTGCTATACGTGTTTGCGATCGACCCCTTTTTAAGGAGGTTGGGTTGTGGGCCGTTGGCAGGGGTTGGGGTGGGCCTGGGGGACTCTGGGCCGGCACTAAAGGTGGTGGCCTACGCCGATGATGTCACGATTTTCGTCTCTTCTCACGAGGAGGCGGGATGGGTGATGTCAGAGGTTGTGGAGTATTCAGAAGTAACTGGATCCCAGCTCAACTGGGATAAGTGTGGAAGTCTCTGGTTGGGAGAAGGAGATCCTGATTTTAGTCTCTCGGACACCCTCCCAAGACCCCAGGAGTCATTAAAAATTCTGGGCATCCATTTCGGCCAGAGAAATTATCCCGAGACAAATTGGGAAGGCAGACTAAAAGATGCTAGTCAAAAGGTGGACCAATGGAAGGGATGGTCTTTGTCCCTGAGGGAAAAGGTGAGCCTCATCAAAACTTTCCTGCTCCCCTTATTTATCTATCTAGGCAGCGTGTGCATCTTGCCAGAGTCTTCTTGGACACGGATCTATAGCCTGTTCTTCCAGCTGTTATGGGACAACAGGCTGAATCTAGTGAAGCGAGAGGTTACATACCGCCCAAGGAGACTAGGGGGATTGGGTATGGTCAATCCCGTGGTGTTTTTAGTCAACACCTTCTTGAAGATTAATCTAGTCAACTTCCGCAATGAGGAAAGGGCTCCTTTGTGGGTAGTTTCCTCTAAGTCATGGTTTCGGCCCTTTCTCCAGGATTGGGTGAAAGGAGGGCGAGTGAAAGACCGCCGCACGGACATCTCCCGGCTTACGTTACTCCGGCTCTGAAGCTTATCCATCGATGGGGCTTGGGGGCTGTGGAGGTTGAGAATCTCTCGAGGAGGTTCCTTGATAGGAGGGTCCTGATCTCCCGTTTCCAAAAGCCATTGGCCCTCAAGGACTGCCCAGGCCAGGACCTGGAGGGTGGGTTGGTTTTGTTAAATTCAGTGAGGGTCCCTATGAAGTTTTGGGATTTGGCCTGGCGCTCTTTCCACGGAAAGCTGTATGTGAGGGACAATCTGAAGTATAGGAGCACGGAGGAAAGAAATTGCCCCCGCGAGGAGTGTGGCTCTACGGTGGAAACCATGGAGCATTTCCTACTTCAATGTCCCTTCAATACAGAGGTATATAGAAGGGTGGGGATTTCCATCGGCTGGCCCCGGCTGGCTGGACTCTCCTATTCGGAGTGGGCATATGGAGCTTTCAGAGTTCTGGGTGGCCGGGATAAATGCACGTTATATTTAGTCAGCCTAGGGGTTAGATATTTCACGTGGCACACAAGGTGTCTAGTTTTGATGCGTCAGAAAATCCTCCCGGTGGAAGTAGTATGTAGGGGCATTCTTGATGACCTGGGGATGGTACGTTCTTGGTTGGGAGCGCCAAAGGCATCTCGGTTATGGAGGGGCCTTTCTTTTGCGGTGCCCTAGCCTGTTTCCCTTTCCGATTCCTGGTGGTGGGCTGGTTTTTCTCACACTAATAGCTTTTTGTTTTGTTTTAAGTACAAAAGGAGAAATAGGGCTTGCAAATGACTGAACCAGGACTCAATGGTAAGACGGTGATGGTAAGACGGGGAAGGTCATTTTCTTTATAGTGAAGAGAAAATTAAGTGTGTAACAAAATTTAATTAAATTATATTGAGGGGAAAAAAAAAATAATAAATTATATTTTGTGTATATATGTATATATATTGTATTGGGGGGAAAAAAAAAAAAAGAAAAAAAAAGGAAAAGAAAAATAAAACTGTAGGAAGGTTATAGTACAACTTCGTAGGGAAACAGAAAATTGTATAAATAATGTAAATATCTCATGTTATCTTCTTTTCATGTCTAAGGGCCCGACGTAGCGTTGGGGGTTGTATGAGGGGAATGTTCTAGGTGGTACTAAAAGTTATTTCATTTCAAATGAGAAAAAAAAGCTAAAGCCAGTTTATTTGTTTTTTTCTGGGGAACGTATACTGGCATTGCTGATTTGTCTGGCATCGAGGATCTTCTGGCACCAGAGAGTCCATGGGCAGTAAGGGAAGATACGGACAGAAAAACTAAAGCAGGAGAAGAGGCAAAGAACAAAAGAGAAGCTCAAGAAAGGTCAAGAGAGGATGAGAAGGTCCTTATTTTTCTGTTTTGTTCAGAAGAAGCAAGCTTCCTGAGCGGACATTGTACGGACTGGAATACACTAGAGATGAGCGAACGTGTTCGGCTCCGCCCCTTTTCGCCCGAGCACCGAACTTTGCGAGCAATTCCGTGCTCGGGCGAAAAAAGTTCGGGGGTCGCCGTGGCAGCGCGGGGGGGTGCGGCGGGGAGTGGGGGGGAGAGGGAGAGAGAGAGGGCTCCCCCCTGTTCCCCGCTGCTGCCGCCCGCGCCGCCGCGCCTCTCCCCGCCCCCCGGCGCCGGCCGAATCTTTACGCGCGGACACTGAAGTCCTCGCTAAAGCCGGTGTCTGGGTGCGTAAGTGTTCGTTAAGAACACGTTCGCTCATCTCTAGAATACACATGTTGTGTTAATTTGTGTTTGATGCTCCAAACTGTGGAGAGAGACAGATTTTTCTTTTGACAATTACTGTTATGTTTCCTAATTTTATAATAAAATAGAGTTCCATCACACACACAGCTCTACTCCATCCATCCTGACCCCCACACATCACACACACAGCTCTACTCCATCCATCCTGACCCCCACACATCACACACACAGCTCTACTCCATCCATCCTGACCCCCACACATCACACACACAGCTCTACTCCATCCATCCTGACCCCCACACATCACACACACAGCTCTACTCCATCCATCCTGACCCCCACACATCACACACACAGCTCTACTCCATCCATCCTGACCCCACACATCACATACACAGCTCTACTCCATCCATCCTGACCCCCCACACATCACACACACACAGCTCTACTCCATCCATCCTGACCCCCCACACATCACACACACACAGCTCTACTCCATCCATCCTGACCCCCACACATCACACACACAGCTCTACTCCATCCATCCTGACCCCCACACATCACACACACAGCTCTACTCCATCCATCCTGTCCCCCACACATCACACACACAGCTCTACTCCATCCATCCTGACCCCACACATCACATACACAGCTCTACTCCATCCATCCTGACCCCCCACATCACATACACAGCTCTACTCCATCCATCCTGACCCCCCACACATCACACACACACAGCTCTACTCCATCCATCCTGACCCCCACACATCACACACACAGCTCTACTCCATCCATCCTGACCCCCACACATCACACACACAGCTCTACTCCATCCATCCTGACCCCCCACACATCACACACACAGCTCTACTCCATCCATCCTGACCCCCCACACATCACACACACAGCTCTACTCCATCCATCCAGACCCCCACACATCACACACGCAGCTCTACTCCATCCATCCTGACCCCCACACATCACACACGCAGCTCTACTCCATCCATCCTGACCCCCACACATCGCACACGCAGCTCTACTCCATCCATCCTGACCCCCACACATCACACACACACACAGCTCTACTCCATCTATCCTGACCCCCACACATCACACACACAGCTCTACTCCATCCATCCTTGTAGTGGAAATCCAATATATCTATATTGGATAGTGGACATGTGTAGTGGACAGTGGACCTGTTTTTATATGTTAAGCATTCTGTATACCAAATGACAGTACTTTTCCCTTGTTTTCTGTTTTCCTACGAATATAGATATATATTCTTTCAAGTATCCAATATATCTACTTCCTCATATCATGAAACTTTCCGCTTACTAAACTCTGTAAACAAAGCTAGCAGTTAGTAACTCTAGAAGAAGTAAAATCAGACATAAATAACCGCAGTCTGAAGCAGCTACCGCAATAATAACCCAAGCAGTTTTACTGGAAACTTATGCAAATAACACGGGAAATTTATGCAAGTAATAGTTCAATCATATCGGAGGAACCACACGTGGGTCAAAGACAACCCACTCATCTCGTCCTGCTACCACATGATGGCCAATAACAGATGACCGGAGGATGAAAGAATTGCAAGATGTTTATCCAATAATTAAACAATACGTTGTATCTATGTAATTTATTTGACCTGCCCAGATGGGCAGATATGTTAAACTCTTTAAAAGAGGCTACGTGCCCAAAAATAAATCAGAATTGAGGAAGCTTATACATGCTGAACCTGTGTCAGTGTGAAATCTTCTTATGCGCATAATCAATTCATAATTAATCTGGAAGGGTGTAAACATTCCTAATTGAGTAGGCCGTGGACACAAAAAGGAAATCCACAGCATCCTGACCCCCAGACATCACACACAGCTCTATTCCATTCATCCTGACCCCACACATCACATTCTGATTCCCCATATCACACACACAGCTCTACTCCATCCATCCTGACCCCCACACATCACACACACAGCTCTACTCCATCCATCCTGACCCCCACACATCACACACACAGCTCTACTCCATCCATTCTGACCCCCACACATCACACACACACAGCTCTACTCCATCCATCCTGACCCCCACACATCACACACACAGCTCTACTCCATCCATCCTGACCCCCGCACATCACACACACAGCTCTACTCCATCCATCCTGACCCCCACACATCACACACACAGCTCTACTCCATCCATCCTGACCCCCACACATCACACACACAGCTCTACTCCATCCATCCTGACCCCCACACATCACACACACAGCTCTACTCCATCCATCCTGACCCCCACACATCACACACACAGCTCTACTCCATCCATCCTGACCCCCACACATCACACACACAGCTCTACTCCATCCATCCTGACCCCCACACATCACACACACAGCTCTACTCCATCCATCCTGACCCCCACACATCACACACAGCTCTACTCCATCCATCCTGACCCCCACACATCACACACACAGCTCTACTCCATCCATCCTGACCCCCACACATCACACACAGCTCTACTCCATCCATCCTGACCCCCACACATCACACACACAGCTCAACTCCATCCATCCTGACCCCCACACATCACACACACAGCTCTACTCCATCCATCCTGACCCCCACACATCACACACACAGCTCTACTCCATCCATCCTGACCCCCACACATCACACACACAGCTCTACTCCATCCATCCTGACCCCCACACATCACACACACAGCTCTACTCCATCCATCCTGACTCTCTCTCACACACACACACACACACACACACACACACCTCTACTCCATCCGTCCTGCCCCCCACACAGCTCTATTCCATCCGTCCTGCCCCCCACACAGCTCTACTCCATCCGTCCTGCCCCCCACACAGCTCTACTCCATCCGTCCTGCCCCCCACACAGCTCTACTCCATCCGTCCTGCCCCCCACACAGCTCTACTCCATCCGTCCTGCCCCCCACACAGCTCTACTCCATCCGTCCTGCCCCCCACACAGCTCTACTCCATCCGTCCTGCCCCCCCACACAGCTCTACTCCATCCGTCCTGTCCCCCCCCACACAGCTCTACTCCATCCGTCCTGCCCCCCCCCCCACAGCTCTACTCCATCCGTCCTGACCCCCCACACAGCTCTACTCCATCCGTCCTGACCCCCACACAGCTCTACTCCATCCGTCCTGACCCCCACACAGCTCTACTCCATCCGTCCTGACCCCCACACAGCTCTACTCCATCCGTCCTGACCCCCCACACAGCTCTACTCCATCCGTCCTGACCCCCACACAGCTCTACTCCATCCGTCCTGACCCCCACACAGCTCTACTCCATCCGTCCTGACCCCCACACAGCTCTACTCCATCCGTCCTGACCCCCACACAGCTCTACTCCATCCGTCCTGACCCCCACACAGCTCTACTCCATCCGTCCTGACCCCCACACAGCTCTACTCCATCCGTCCTGACCCCCACACAGCTCTACTCCATCCGTCCTGACCCCCACACAGCTCTACTCCATCCGTCCTGACCCCCACACAGCTCTACTCCATCCGTCCTGACCCCCACACAGCTCTACTCCATCCGTCCTGACCCCCACACAGCTCTACTCCATCCGTCCTGACCCCCACACAGCTCTACTCCATCCGTCCTGATCCCCACACAGCTCTACTCCATCCATCCTGACCTCCACACATCACACACACAGCTCTACTCCATCCATCCTGACCCCCACACATCACACACATAGCTCTACTCCATCCATCCTGACCCCCACATCACGCACACAGCTCTACTCCATCCATCCTGACCCCCCACATCACGCACACAGCTCTACTCCATCCATCCTGACCCCCCACACATCACACACGCAGCTCTACTCCATCCATTCTGACCCCCCACACATCACACACGCAGCTCTACTCCATCCATTCTGACCCCCACACATCACACACGCAGCTCTACTCCATCCATTCTGACCCCCCCACACATCACACACGCAGCTCTACTCCATCCATTCTGACCCCCACACATCACACACGCAGCTCTACTCCATCCATTCTGACCCCCACACATCACACACACTCTACTCCATCCATCCTGACCCCCACACATCACACACACTCTACTCCATCCATCCTGACCCCCACACATCACACACGCAGCTCTACTCCATCCATCCTGACCCCCACACATCACACACGCAGCTCTACTCCATCCATCCTGACCCCCACACATCACACACAGCTCTACAACATCCATCCTGACCCCCACACATCACACACAGCTCTACAACATCCATCCTGTACCCCACACATCACACACAGCTCTACTCCATCCATCCTGACCCCCACACATCACACACACAGCTCTACTCCATCCATCCTGACCCCCACACATCACTCACATAGCTCTACTCCATCCATCCTGACCCCCCACACATCACACACACAGCTCTACTCCATCCATCCTGACCCCCACACATCACTCACATAGCTCTACTCCATCCATCCTGACCCCCACACATCACACACACAGCTTTACTCCATCCATCCTGACCCCCACACATCACACACAGCTCTACTCCATCCATCCTGATCCTGATCCCCACACATCACACACACAGCTCTACTCCATCCATCCTGACCCCCACACATCACACACACAGTTCTACTCCATCCATCCTGACCCCACACATCACACACACAGCTCTACTCCATCCATCCTGACCCCCACACATCACACACACAGCTTTACTCCATCCATCCTGACCCCCACACATCACACACAGCTCTACTCCATCCATCCTGATCCTGATCCCCACACATCACACACACAGCTCTACTCCATCCATCCTGACCCCCACACATCACACACACAGCTCTACTCCATCTATCCTGACCCCACACATCACACACACAGCTCTACTCCATCTATCCTGACCCCACACATCACACACACAGCTCTACTCCATCCATCCTGACCCCCACACATCACACACACAGCTCTACTCCATCCATCCTGACCCCCACACATCACACACACAGCTCTACTCCATCCATTCTGACCCCCACACATCACACACACAGCTCTACTCCATCCATCCTGACCCCCACACATCACACACACAGCTCTACTCCATCCATCCTGACCCCCACACATCACACACACAGCTCTACTCCATCCATCCTGACCCCCACACATCACACACAGCTCTACTCCATCCATCCTGACCCCACACATCACACACACAGCTCTACTCCATCCATCCTGACCCCCACACATCACACACACAGCTCTGCTCCATCCATCCTGACCCCCACACATCACACACACAGCTCTACTCCATCCATCCTGACCCCCACACATCACACACACAGCTCTACTCCATCCATCCTGACCCCCACACATCACACACACAGCTCTACTCCATCCATCCTGACCCCCACACATCACACACACAGCTCTACTCCATCCATCCTGACCCCCACACATCACACACACAGCTCTACTCCATCCATCCTGACCCCCACACATCACACACACAGCTCTACTCCATCCATCCTGACCCCCACACATCACACACACAGCTCTACTCCATCCATCCTGACCCCCACACATCACACACAGCTCTACTCCATCCATCCTGACCCCACACATCACACACACAGCTCTACTCCATCCATCCTGACCCCCACACATCACACACACAGCTCTACTCCATCCATCCTGACCCCCACACATCACACACACAGCTCTACTCCATCCATCCTGACCCCCACACATCACACACACAGCTCTACTCCATCCATCCTGACCCCCACACATCACACACACAGCTCTACTCCATCCATCCTGACCCCCACACATCACACACACAGCTCTACTCCATCCATCCTGACCCCCACACATCACACACACAGCTCTACTCCATCCATCCTGACCCCCACACATCACACACACAGCTCTACTCCATCCATCCTGACCCCCACACATCACACACACAGCTCTACTCCATCCATCCTGACCCCCACACATCACACACACAGATCTACTCCATCCATCCTGACCCCCACACATCACACACACAGCTCTGCTACATCTTGTTTCCTTCAGCTCATTCAGCAGGGATCACAACCAGCCCAGCAAGCTACTGCAAGACACTAATACCTCCTGGTCATGTGATCCCTGACTCCTCCCAATCACAACTGATCACATGACAGTTTCATCATCATAGGTCCTTTAAGCACACGGCTGCTGTGTGGTTGCAGGTGGAGGTATGTGTGTCCTGGACATCTGGAGGTAATGGCCCACAGTGCTGCTTCTGGACAGCCGAGATGTGGCTGAAAAATTTGCTGATCAGCGTGTTGTGCAGTTTGTAAATTATTTGCAGTGCGCTGCATTTGAAATCATGGCGCTTTGCCAAGTTCATGTGTGGGAGCAGCTTAAAGCCGCTGTTTACCTGCACAATTGTGCCACCATTTAACCATCCATGTGAAACCGCGCCAAAATGCATCTCGGCTGTACACGCCACTCTGTGGCCCCAGGGGTGGAGCTAAAGGCTGCGGGCCCCTGATGCAAACACTCAGTTTGGGGCGCCTCTGCACACCTTGTTTCCATGGCTGCCGGCGACATTGCATCGGTAACTTTCTGCGGCATCGCTGCGTCTCTTCAGTCGCTCACATGGGAACATTTACATGAAATCTTCGCATCACAGATCCGCTCGGCCGTTTCAGATTGCTGACATGAATTTTATATAGTTAGAGCCGAAGTTCAGTGTTTAGATTTATCAGTCAGCGTGAAATTCCATGTGCGACATTCTAATGCAAATGTCCGATGATAGCCTCCTCCTATGTTACCTTCTCAGTGATAGCGTCCTCTAGAGATGAGCGAGCACCAAAATGCTCAGGTGCACGTTACTCGAGCCGAACTTTTTGTAACGCTGGAGAACTCGTTTCGAGTAACGAACCTCATTGAAGTCAATAGGAGACTTGAGCACTTTTCAAGGTGACCCATGCTCTGTATAGGGGAGGGTGTGTGATTCACCTGAAAACATCAGAAAGTCATGGAAACACCACAGAAGCGCAGCGTCTAACTGTACCCATCCCATACAGGGTAAGGCACACCCCTTCGCCTACTCGGTAGGCCACAGCTTACTGAAATTTTTCCCAGAGCAGCGTCAACCTGTACTCATGCCACAGGGTCGCTTGATAGCCACACCACTCTCATGTCTATTTATAAGTGCGCATTGGATGAGGAGGAACAGGAGACACACACTGCAGAGGGTTGGCAGGGCCTGGCAGCGACCCTCTTTGAAATTGTGGGCAATAGCCCACAATGCTGATGAGAATTGCTGATAAATTAACATATGATCCTAATTGCAATCCCGCGCCAGCTCCATCACAAAATTTCATGAGCCACAAATGTGGGCATAAAGGGGACTCAGATGCCAGTACTTCTACACATCTCCACAATTCAACAACCCATTCTAAAACAGAATTTTTTTTTACCCAGAGTGCAGTTGAGCCCCTAAAAGGATTTGTTTACAAAGAGTGCAGGTGAACCCATAAAAGATTTGTTTACCAAGAGTATAGGCGAACCCCTGAAAGATTTGTTTACCCAGAGTGCAGGTGTACCCCTGAAAGATTTGTTTACCCAGAGTGCAGGTTAACCCCTGAAATATTTTTTTAACATAGAGCTCGTACTTGCTTAATGGGATCCAGGTGCCGGTCCACCGACAGGCAAGCTACCGCCTGTCCTAGCCCCTGCCTCTCCCCGAGGGGCTTGTTAACCAGTGCCCCAGGAAAAGACAGCATGTACTATGAAGAAATTAGAGTGGCCAAACCAGGACAATTCATTCTGTCTCGGTGCCAGATAGCTAGTGAGTGCGCTGGGATACATTTATGGACTCTGAGGACGTATGAAGCTGGAACCAGCATGTTTGCTGAACTCTAGTGGTGAACCTCTTCAAAATTGGGGGCGAGAACCTGGAGGCATCTCTCTGAAAAAAATAGTTTTTACAGAGCCTTTTGGCCCTCTAAAGAATTGGCTGTTCAGCCTGCTGAATGCTGGTTTAGGAGGAGGAGGAGGAGTGTACTGGATTATATTTTTCTCCAGCAGGTTTTCAGGGTATTCTGTAGCTTCCTAATTGTATAGTGTGCACACATAATGAAAGAAACCAATCGGACACAAGTTATCAGCTTTGAATCTCAACCAGCTCTCTTGAGTTACAATCCCAGAGCCCTAATTTATTGAAACACATAATACCTGCCCTTTATGGGCGTATAACAGATTACATCAGTAACGTATACATATTCTTATTCGCTGGGTCATATAGAATTCCCTGTCCCCCTCCCCACCCTTCTCTCAAGTCCAGTGTATGTGTGGACTTTGTCCTCCCAGCATGCGGTCAGCAGAAGTAGTTCTTTGTCTGAGAGTGGAGGAGAAGTTGAAGGTGGGAGGAGAACGCCCAACATGGATACAAGTAAAACACAATATAGGAATGTGATTTAACTCTTAGAGGCTGCAGTGGAACTTTGTATTGGGCTAAAGTTATAAAACACACATCTTTCACCATGCCATTGTCCAGCAATTACCATAATGAAATTATGCAGCCATTAGCCTCTACAGAGTTAAATCACTACAGCTGCATAATACGTCTAGTTTATTACAAATCAGTAGACATTTTACGCTAACTAATCATCATGTCTACTACAGGAGGAAAATCAGAGAATGATAGACCAAGCTCCTTCTACCCTTTTTTGGGGTGACAGAGGGTGCATGGTTCTCCAGTTCCAGCTTAAAGATACTTTATGTTAAGCTGCTTTCCAGCGGTGGAGAAGAGAAGTCTGAGGAAAGTGTAAGCCTGTCGGCGCTTTCAGTGCAGGTGAAGGGGTAGATGAAGGCGGGGAGATGCTCATGCCTGCATCCTAGGAGGGGGATTGCATCTCACTGCCAGCATGTGACACAGGGAAGTGGCAGTGGGTGACCCGCAGGCAGTGGATGGCCTTTGTTCTTCAGGTGCTTAGCTGTCATACGCCTGCGCATGCTGGTGGTGGTCAGGCTGGTAGTGGTGGCTCCCCTGCTGATCTTGGTGCAGCACAGGTTGCACACCACTGTTTGCCGGTCATCCATGCTCTCGTTAAAAAACCAACAGACCATCGAACACCTAGCCCTCTGCACGGGAGCTTACCGTGAGGAGGTGCTGTGGGCAACAGTAGGGGGATTACCTGCTCTGTCCCTGCCTCTCCCACTGCCTCTTCCAACCTGTTCTGGTGTTGCACTTGCCTCCCCTTCTGAAGTTCTGTCTTCAGTATTTAGTAGGCTTACCAACCCAGATCGGGTCAGCCACCTCATCATCCACAAGCTCTTCCTCTGACTCCTCAGTCTGCTCCTCCCTCAGACTTACTTCCCTAACAACAACCTCACTGACAGACAACTGTGTCTCATAATCATCATCAACAAATACCTCTTGAGACATTACTTGGAAGTCCCCACCCTCATCACCTGGAGACTGTGAAAGGTCCAAATTTTGGGCATCGGTCACGACAAACTTGTTTGCGACTCAGGGAAAGGACATGAGAACAGTTCCTGTGAAAATGCCTGTTCTGAATCTCTCCTTTTCCTGGAGTGACGAGGCTGGGAGGAAGGAGAATTAGTGTGTGGATTCACAGGTCCAGTCCCTTGGCTAGCGTGAGTGGACTGCCTGGAAGACAGGGTGGTGGATAAATTACTGGACGCATTATCCGCTATCCACGTCATCACCTGATCGCACAGTTGTAGTTTTAATAATGGCGTACCACGCGGACCTGCAAACTGTGAGATGAAGCTAGGGAGCGTGGATACGCAATGTTCTACTTCTCCCTCAGCAGCAGGCACTGTTTCACCCATCCCAGAACCTCGGCCTCTGCCCACACCCTCATTCAGATGCCCACAACCACGTCCTCGTCCTCGACCCTTACCCCTAGTGTTGATCATTTTGTATAATGCACTGCGTCAAAATGCTACGCAAACTGCGAGGTATTTTTTGTGTTTTAAGTGAAAAAAAGACAGTGTAAAATGAGTACAGTCTTGTGTTATAGTGTGGATCAACAGGACACACACTTGGGCCTATTATGCAAATGCTTTGAGCCAAGAACAAAAAATAAAAAAGGGGAGTTTTGTTAGTTCCTATATAGTCTGTATACACCAGTACCAGTATACTGTATAGAACCGGTAACAGTATGCAGTATACAGCCGGGATGCTTGTGAATGCTTTGTGCGCACTACTGGTCCCAGGCAGCCAAACTGATGATGCACAAAAGTGGAGTTGTAGTCCTTAAAAGGACTGTTGGGTTCTTTGAAGATGGATCCCTGCCTAAACACTCCTTGTAACTTGTACTAACGCTCTCACTCATTCACAGCAGCTCTGTCCCTCAGCTAATCCAATCTCTGTATGAGGCGAGCATCAGGTGACCTGAGATTTTATGATCCAGCCAATCACTGCTATAGACATGCACAGAGTTGGCACGTCATAGCAGGAGGTGCCAAAACCTTCCCTGCATATTCATTGGCTAAAGAAGCCGCTAAACATGTGGGGAGGAGAGGGTGAAATTTTCTCGAACACTGCGTGGTGCTCGCTCGAGTAACGAGTACTTTCGAGTATGCTAATGCTCAAACGAGCATGCTTGCTCATCTCTAGTGTTCTCCTACGTTCCCTCCACAGTGATAGCATCCTTCTACGTTCCCTCCACAGTGATAGCATCCTTCTACGTTCCCTCCACAGTGATAGCATCCTCCTACGTTCCCTCCACAGTGATAGCATCCTCCTACGTTCCCTCCACAGTGATAGCATCCCCCTACGTTCCCTCCACAGTGATAGCATCCCCCTACGTTCCCTCCACAGTGATAGCATCCCCCTACGTTCCCTCCACAGTGATAGCATCCCCCTACGTTCCCTCCACAGTGATAGCATCCCCCTACGTTCCCTCCACAGTGATAGCATCCCCCTACGTTCCCTCCACAGTGATAGCATCCTCCTACGTTCCCTCCACAGTGATAGCATCCCCCTACGTTCCCTCCACAGTGATAGCATCCTCCTACGTTCCCTCCACAGTGATAGCATCCCCCTACGTTCCCTCCACAGTGATAGCATCCCCCTACGTTCCCTCCACAGTGATAGCATCCCCCTACGTTCCCTCCACAGTGATAGCATCCCCCTACGTTCCCTCCACAGTGATAGCATCCCCCTACGTTCCCTCCACAGTGATAGCATCCCCCTACGTTCCCTCCACAGTGATAGCATCCCCCTACGTTCCCTCCACAGTGATAGCATCCCCCTACGTTCCCTCCACAGTGATAGCATCCCCCTACGTTCCCTCCACAGTGATAGCATCCCCCTACGTTCCCTCCACAGTGATAGCATCCCCCTACGTTCCCTCCACAGTGATAGCATCCCCCTACGTTCCCTCCACAGTGATAGCATCCCCCTACGTTCCCTCCACAGTGATAGCATCCCCCTACGTTCCCTCCACAGTGATAGCATCCCCCTACGTTCCCTCCACAGTGATAGCATCCCCCTACGTTCCCTCCACAGTGATAGCATCCCCCTACGTTCCCTCCACAGTGATAGCATCCCCCTACGTTCCCTCCACAGTGATAGCATCCCCCTACGTTCCCTCCACAGTGATAGCATCCCCCTACGTTCCCTCCACAGTGATAGCATCCCCCTACGTTCCCTCCACAGTGATAGCATCCCCCTACGTTCCCTCCACAGTGATAGCATCCCCCTACGTTCCCTCCACAGTGATAGCATCCCCCTACGTTCCCTCCACAGTGATAGCATCCCCCTACGTTCCCTCCACAGTGATAGCATCCCCCTACGTTCCCTCCACAGTGATAGCATCCCCCTACGTTCCCTCCACAGTGATAGCATCCCCCTACGTTCCCTCCACAGTGATAGCATCCCCCTACGTTCCCTCCACAGTGATAGCATCCCCCTACGTTCCCTCCACAGTGATAGCATCCCCCTACGTTCCCTCCACAGTGATAGCATCCCCCTACGTTCCCTCCACAGTGATAGCATCCCCCTACGTTCCCTCCACAGTGATAGCATCCCCCTACGTTCCCTCCACAGTGATAGCATCCCCCTACGTTCCCTCCACAGTGATAGCATCCCCCTACGTTCCCTCCACAGTGATAGCATCCCCCTACGTTCCCTCCACAGTGATAGCATCCCCCTACGTTCCCTCCACAGTGATAGCATCCCCCTACGTTCCCTCCACAGTGATAGCATCCCCCTACGTTCCCTCCACAGTGATAGCATCCCCCTACGTTCCCTCCACAGTGATAGCATCCCCCTACGTTCCCTCCACAGTGATAGCATCCCCCTACGTTCCCTCCACAGTGATAGCATCCCCCTACGTTCCCTCCACAGTGATAGCATCCCCCTACGTTCCCTCCACAGTGATAGCATCCCCCTACGTTCCCTCCATAGTGATAGCATCCCCCTACGTTCCCTCCACAGTGATAGCATCCCCCTACGTTCCCTCCTTAGTGATAGCATCCTTCTACGTTCCCTCCACAGTGATAGCATCCTCCTATGTTCCCTCCACAGTGATAGCATCCCCCTACGTTCCCTCCACAGTGATAGCATCCTCCTACGTTCCCTCCACAGTGATAACATCCTCCTATGTTCCCTCTCCACAGTGATAGCGTCCTACTATATTCCCCCTCCACGGTGATGGTGTTGACCTATGTTCCCCCTCCACGGTGATGGCGTCGTCCCATGCTCCCCCTCCACGGTGATGGCGTCGTCCCATGCTCCCCCTCCACGGTGATGGCGTCGTCCCATGCTCCCCCTCCACGGTGATGGCGTCGTCCCATGCTCCCCCTCCACGGTGATGGCGTCGTCCCATGCTCCCCCTCCACGGTGATGGCGTCGTCCCATGCTCCCCCTCCACGGTGATGGCGTCGTCCCATGCTCCCCCTCCACGGTGATGGCGTCGTCCCATGCTCCCCCTCCACGGTGATGGCGTCGTCCCATGCTCCCCCTCCACGGTGATGGCGTCGTCCCATGCTCCCCCTCCACGGTGATGGCGTCGTCCCATGCTCCCCCTCCACGGTGATGGCGTCGTCCCATGCTCCCCCTCCACGGTGATGGCGTCGTCCCATGCTCCCCCTCCACGGTGATGGCGTCGTCCCATGCTCCCCCTCCACGGTGATGGCGTCGTCCCATGCTCCCCCTCCACGGTGATGGCGTCGTCCCATGCTCCCCCTCCACGGTGATGGCGTCGTCCCATGCTCCCCCTCCACGGTGATGGCGTCGTCCCATGCTCCCCCTCCACGGTGATGGCGTCGTCCCATGCTCCCCCTCCACGGTGATGGCGTCGTCCCATGCTCCCCCTCCACGGTGATGGCGTCGTCCCATGCTCCCCCTCCACGGTGATGGCGTCGTCCCATGCTCCCCCTCCACGGTGATGGCGTCGTCCCATGCTCCCCCTCCACGGTGATGGCGTCGTCCCATGCTCCCCCTCCACGGTGATGGCGTCGTCCCATGCTCCCCCTCCACGGTGATGGCGTCGTCCCATGCTCCCCCTCCACGGTGATGGCGTCGTCCCATGCTCCCCCTCCACGGTGATGGCGTCGTCCCATGCTCCCTCACAAATTAACGTATCTCTTTGTGCTGCTCAGTAATATCTTAATTTTCTGGGCTGTTGAACTGCAAGAACCTCCCTCAATAGCAGTCTGACTTCTCCCACACATGACCGATCACACGCTCTTGATATCATGAAAGGTCCACAGTAATAGCGTCGTCCTATGTTCCCCCTCCACGGTGATAGCGTCCTCCTATGTTCCCCCTCCACGGTGATAGCGTCCTCCTATGTTCCCCCTCCACGGTGATGGCGTCCTCCTATGTTCCCCCTCCACGGTGATAGCGTCCTCCTATGTTCCCCCTCCACGGTGATAGCGTCCTCCTATGTTCCCCCTCCACGGTGATAGCGTCCTCCTATGTTCCCCCTCCACGGTGATAGCGTCCTCCTATGTTCCCCCTCCACGGTGATAGCGTCCTCCTATGTTCCCCCTCCACGGTGATAGCGTCCTCCTATGTTCCCCCTCCACGGTGATAGCGTCCTCCTATGTTCCCCCTCCACGGTGATAGCGTCCTCCTATGTTCCCCCTCCACGGTGATAGCGTCCTCCTATGTTCCCCCTCCACGGTGATAGCGTCCTCCTATGTTCCCCCTCCACGGTGATAGCGTCCTCCTATGTTCCCCCTGCACGGTGATAGCGTCCTCCTATGTTCCCCCTCCACGGTGATAGCGTCCTCCTATGTTCCCCCTCCACGGTGATAGCGTCCTCCTTTGTACCCGCTCCACGGTGATAGCGTCCTCCTTTGTACCCGCTCCACGGTGATAGCGTCCTCCTTTGTACCCGCTCCACGGTGATAGCGTCCTCCTTTGTACCCGCTCCACGGTGATAGCGTCCTCCTATGTACCCCCTCCACGGTGATAGCGTCCTCCTATGTACTCCCTCCACGGTGATAGCGTCCTCCTATGTACTCCCTCCACGGTGATAGCGTCCTCCTATGTACCCCCTCCACGGTGATAGCGTCCTCCTATGTTCCCCCTCCACGGTGATAGCGTCCTCCTTTGTACCCCCTCCACGGTGATAGCGTCCTCCTATGTACCCCCTCCACGGTGATAGCGTCCTCCTATGCTCCCCCTCCACCGTGATAGCGTCCTCCTATGTTCCCCCTCCACGGTGATAGCGTCCTCCTATGTACCCCCTCCACCGTGATAGCGTCCTCCTATGTTCCCCCTCCACGGTGATAGCGTCCTCCTTTGTACCCCCTCCACGGTGATAGCGTCCTCCTATGTACCCCCTCCACTGTGATAGCGTCCTCCTATGTACCCCCTCCACGGTGATAGCGTCCTCCTATGTACCCCCTCCACGGTGATAGCGTCTTCCTTTGTTCCCCCTCCACCGTGATAGCGTCCTCCTTTGTTCCCCCTCCACGGTGATAGCGTCCTCCTTTGTTCCCCCTCCACCGTGATAGCGTCCTCCTTTGTTCCCCCTCCACCGTGATAGCGTCCTCCTTTGTTCCCCCTCCACCGTGATAGCGTCCTCCTTTGTTCCCCCTCCACCGTGATAGCGTCCTCCTTTGTTCCCCGTCCACCGTGATAGCGTCCTCCTTTGTTCCCCCTCCACCGTGATAGCGTCCTCCTTTGTTCCCCCTCCACCGTGATAGCGTCCTCCTTTGTTCCCCCTCCACCGTGATAGCGTCCTCCTTTGTTCCCCCTCCACCGTGATAGCGTCCTCCTATGTCCCCCCCCCCCCACCGTGATAGAGTCCTCCTATGTTTCCTCACAAATTAACATATCTCTTTGTGCTGCTCAGAAATATCCTAATTTTCTGGTCTATTGACAAAACTGCAAGAACCTCCCTCGATAGCACAGCCTGGAGTCTGACTCCTCCCACACATGACCGATCACATGCTCTTGATATCATGAAAGGTCCACAGTGATAGCGTCGTCCTATGTTCCCCCTCCACGGTGATAGCGTCGTCCTATGTTCCCCCTCCACGGTGATAGCGTCGTCCTATGTTCCCCCTCCACGGTGATAGCGTCGTCCTATGTTCCCCCTCCACGGTGATAGCGTCGTCCTATGTTCCCCCTCCACGGTGATAGCGTCGTCCTATGTTCCCCCTCCACGGTGATAGCGTCGTCCTATGTTCCCCCTCCACGGTGATAGCGTCCTCCTATGTTCCCCCTCCACAGTGATAGCGTCGTACTATGTTCCCCCTCCACGGTGATAGCGTCCTCCTATGTTCCCCCTTCACGGTGATAGCGTCCTCCTATTTTTCCCCTCCATGGTGATAGCGTCCTCCTATGTTCCCGCTCCACGGTGATAGCGTCCTCCTATGTACCCCCTCTACGGTGATAGCATCCTCCTATGTAACCCCTCCACGGTGATAGCGTCCTCCTATGTACCCCCTCCACGGTGATAGCGTCCTCCTATGTACCCCCTCCACGGTGATAGCGTCCTCCTATGTACCCCCTCCACGGTGATAGCGTCCTCCTATGTACCCCCTCCACGGTGATAGCGTCCTCCTATGTACCCCCTCCACGGTGATAGCGTCCTCCTATTTTCCCCCTCCACCGTGATAGAGTCCTCCTATTTTCCCCCTCCACCGTGATAGCGTCGTCCTATTTTCCCCCTCCATTGTGATAGCGTACCCCTATGTTCCCCCTCCACCGTGATAGCGTTCTTCTTAGCTTCCTTGTAGTGATTAGCTGATTGCCTCGTTTGACTATAGGCTGGTCTGGCACCTCCTTTCATCTCATTGCACCCGGGTCACATGCCCCTTCTGTCTACTGTAGCTACACAATTTTTACACTTTTGACATGTATATTGTTAAATTTTCAGTCAGCACTAAATACATATCAGCACCTTCATGCAATTTTGCTTCAAGCTGTAATAACACATAACTTGAATATGTATTAGTGACTTAAAGTGCCACTGTTTAAAGGGAAGCTGTCTGGAGTTGTGATGTATTAAGCCATCGGGCAGAATACAACAGGCACATACATTGCAGGCACCAATATTGTATGTATTCTAGAACGGTGTAGTGTTTTATAGGAAACCTACTTGAATAAGCAGAAGCGTGGAGAAGAGTCATTCGGGCGGATCCCCGCCTGGATCAGCTGTTAGTCCAACCGATCCAGGTGAAGAGAAGCCTAGATGTTATGCTGCTTTTATTTGGGGTATCATAAACTTCTAACAGATTCCTGTTATATCTCCCTAAATGTTCCCCCTTATTCTCTCCAGTAATTGTATTATTTCCTCTTGGATTTTGTGTCCTCTCTCTATCCAGCTCCTACAATACCGGGTCCTCTGATCTCTTCTAGACAAGAGAGTTTTCCTCAGTGACCCGTGAAGGATGGAGAAGGACAGGAACAAGACGGCAGAAAGTATATTAAATCTCACTCTAGAGATACTCTTCCAGCTTACTGGAGAGGTGAGAGATTCCGATGATGTCACATCACATCATTTTTATCTATGGTATTAACAGATGATGTCATTGGAGAGGTGAGAGATTCTGATGATGTCGCATTACATCATTCTTATCTATGGTAATAACAGATGTCACTGGAGAGGTGATGGACTCTGGAAATGTCTGTAGTGATATTTATTAAGCGCTCAGTGACCAGCCCATAGTGTTTTTACGTCCTGCCTAAGTGGGCTTTAATCTCTGAGGCAGTAGAAACATGCATCCTGCAGGGATTAAAGCCCCGTGGGCTATGTACATGACAGCTCCATGCTGTCGGTGCTTGTAGGTAACCGACAGCATGGAACTGACATCCCGGGCCGCAGGGAGCCCCCCCTCCCTCTCGGTAACATGATCACCGGTATTCACCGGATACCGGCGATCGCATTAAAATACATAAAAGTTTTTTAAAAGTTTGAGTTTCAGCTCCTCTCACAGATTGCTTCCATGTAAGGGACTAAAACTGCTCACCTAGATCCCCCTCGATGCTCCCCACTGCTGTGGTCCGGAACGGACCCTCTGCCATATTCTGCGCATGCGTACCAAAGGAAAAATGGCGGCACATGCACACGAGAGCAGGTCAGCGTGGGACATTTAAAATTTCCTGTAAGGAGATGTTACTGGGGACCGCAGTGAGCGGTCCCCAGGCCCCTGATCGCTGGTATCCAACGAATACCGGCGATCACTGAAAAGTTTTAAAAAACAGTTTCAGCTGCCCTGATGGATCGGATCCATGAGGGCAGCTGAGAATACTCACCCCAGTCCTCCGTGATGTCCGGCTGTGATCTGGAGCCACTTCAGGTTTCTGCACATGTGTGCCACAGGGAAAATAACGGCGCATGCGCAAAAGCCCGGATCGCCCAGAAAATTTGAAATCTCTTGTCTCCCGGCTACTAAAGGTAGTCGGAAGACAAGATATGTCACCGGGGACTGCGGAGAGCAGTGTCTAGCCCCGTGATCACCAGTATCCAATGGATACCGGCGATTACGGAAAAGCTTATAAAGAGTTTAAAAAGTAAAAGTTTAATCTCCCCCTATGTATCGGATCCATGAGGGAAGATGAAAATACTCCACTAATGTCCCCCACAACCCCCAAAGCACAAGGCATCACCCTGATCTGCGCATGCAGTGGTTACTTTGGTATAGTAACCCGCAGGGACCAAAGTGATTGGTCCCTGCTGACATGGGTGGCTGTGATATACCAATCACAGCCATCCATATCATTTCTTTAATAAATATAATAAATATATTTAGGGACGTGGACCACTAAAAATTTCCAAAGTTTAAAACATTTTGGGGAATTGTCCTGTTAGGTCCTCAATACAGTCCTATTGGTCCAGAGTACCATTCACACGATGCCTGTATTTGCATCAATAATGCCCCGACACTGATATGAAAATAGTATGCGTTTTTTTCGTTTCGCCAATAATGCCCCAATTTCCCCCAGAAATGACCCGGCGTATGATAGATTGATATCCCTACTAAAGATTCCTTTAAAAATATTTGTACCCCAGAAAAAAATTTGTCCGTGGACGAGTCGCTCATGAGCTTTAAGGGCCGTCTATCATTTCGCCAATTTATACCCTCAAAACGTGTGTTAGGCTTTATAACGTTTGTGCATATACCTGCAATTTTTTTATTCATGAGGGCAGGGACCGCCAACTAAATCTCCATAACTGACTGTAAAATATCGGCACACATGGAAGCTCGTGGGCTCATTTTTAAATAAAGGGTACCACATCTAAACAGACATCTACTACACCAGTCTCCCACTGTACAAAGCCTTACACGACGCAGATGCAACGGCCTGCGGAACTGTGCGCAACAATAGGGTGGGATTCCCACAACCCCTGGTTTCCAGGCGTGTAGAAAGGTGAGCGTCTTATGCGCTGGGAAATGATCCCTTGCTTGCTGTAAAATGGCGTGACAGAAAAAACGTGTACATGCTATCAACCGTGCACACAGACACCGCAGTAAGGGAGAGGGGGGCTGCAACTCAGAAAACAAAAACGGTCTTTGTCACAGATTACAATAAATTTATGGGGGACGTCGATCTGTCAGACCAGTGCTTCAGCCATATCTCGTGAGGTGCAAAGTGAGAGCCTGGTATAAAAAGGTAGCGATTAGAGATGAGCGAACGTACTCCTTTAGGGCGATTTCGCACTCGAGCATCGCTTTTTTCGAGTAACTGACTTCTCGGGCAAAAAGATTCGGGGGGCGCCAGACTGGAGTGGGGGATTGCAGAGGGGAGTGGAAGAGAGAGAGCTCCCCCCTGTTCCCCACTGCTACCCCCGGCGCCCCCCGAATCTTTTCGGCCAAGTAGTCAGTTACTCGGAAAAAGCGGTGCTCGAGTGCGAAATCGCCCTCAACGAGTACGTTCGCTCATCTCTAGTAGCAATCTACCTGATACAGATCACTATATAATGCGTATGTAGTTTATAAATCATCGGCGGGAACGCTGAGCTTCCTCCAGTTCCAGGAGCAGCTCATTGAACACCTTTTTTTGAGACCGCCGCACCTCAGGATGCATTACAGTCCGAGGAGGTGTGAAGGCTCACAAAGCGCCATTTTCTGCATCCCTTCAACTGCATGCAAAAAATACTCCCCAAAAAGTGTTGGGTTTGCCTCAAACAGGGAGAAGGAGGGATACCTATTTTTTCCCTTTTGCGTTGCTGTGAGGTCAAAAAAAGCAATGTGTACCTAGATTAATTCATTAAGGGGTCTAGTTTTCAAAATGGGGTTATTTGTGGGGGTTCTCTATCATTTTGGTCACTTAAGGGCTCTACAAGTGGGCAATGGGGTCTAAATTTCCTTTCAGTTTGGGCCCCGTTGTGCATACAGACATAATATTAGGGCCACAATAGGTATGTTTCTGAACACAGGACAAACAGGGTGATCTATTTTGGGATGAAAATCCTAATTTTCATGTGTACTATAGAAAAAGATTACCGGTATATAAAATATGAAATGTTATATTTCTCTTCTAAATTGCATTAACTCCTTAAAACAACTGTGGGGTTAAAATCCTCCCGACCCCCTCAGTGAATACACTAAGGGGTGTAGATTTAAAATGGTGTCATTTGTAGGGGTGTCTATTATTCGGACACCTTTGAGTCTTTGCAATCTTGGCTTAGTGTAGGAAAACAAAGTGTTCCTTAAAATATTGATAATCAATGTTAAATTTGTATGTCTCCTGAATGGTTAAAAAAAAGAACGTTTTTCAAAAGTGTGTCCAAAAATGTGTACAGTATGTTTGTACATATTTAAGATATTGCAATTGAAATGTGAAAAAAATGAAATTTTTTCCAAAAGTTTCCCAATTTTGGAATTTTTAATAAATATACACAAAATTTTATCGGGCTATTTTTACCACCTAAATGAAGTAAAATATCTAGTGGAAACAATGTCAGAATCACTTGGATATGTGAAACCTTTACGGAGTTATTCAATGTTAAAGTGACACATGTAAGATTTCCAAAATTTGGCTCCGTCACTAAGGCGCAAACAGGCTTGGTCACTAAGGGTGATGGACTCTGGAAATTTAGTGAAAATTATGGATGTCTTCCCCTATAAAGGATTACACAGTAGTGAAGAAGACCTCTGGTGATGGCTGTCAGGCCCCTGTGTATGAAGGATGGGGAAGAAACCTGAGCCCAATCACGGAAACGCCACCTCACCCCCTGATACATGAGGACATCAATGTACAGAAGATTCTAGAACTCACCAACAAGATGATTGAGCTGCTGACTGGAGAGGTGACGCTGCAGAGAATGCTGGGACATTATACAGTAACAGCACTGGAGGTTTCTGGGTGATGACTGTATATTGTGTTGTCAGGTTCCTATAAGGTGTCAGGATGTCGCTGTCTATTTCTCCATGGAGGAGTGGGAGTATTTAGAAGGACACAAGGATCTGTACGAGGAGGCCATGATGGAGACCCACCAGCCGCTCCCATCACCAGGTAATAGACAGGACTAAATCCACGGGGACTTTATTATCTGTATATAAAGAATGACTTCAGTGTCCGTCTGTGTTTCCTGCAGTTCCATCCAGTAAGAGAAGAACCCCAGAGAGATGTCCCCGTCCTCTTCTTCCACAGGATCATCAGGTAGATGGAGATGTCCCTCTGATCTGTAGAAGGCTGTGAAGCTCTTGTCTTCAGTCTTATTAGATGTCTTCTCCTTGTGTGATGAGGCCGGTGGAGATGGCAGGATTACCGCTGACCAGAGACATTACATCTTGTCTGGATCTTCTCCCAGTGTTCTGGCGGTGGAGACTGCTGGTGGGAATAAGGAGCCAACAGGTTGGATTTATATCTAGCTGCTCCTTTATTTCCCTGAGACAAGCAGCGGATGTGTTTGGTAGATGCTGATCTCCTCCACTGAGACAACGTGTCTAGCCATGCCGGATATACATGTATATGAGGATCCTGAGGGGTCATTGAGCCGCCATGTAATATCTATGTCCAGCTTCTGGACCAGCAGCTATGTGGCTTAGATAACTGTCAGATAACTGTCAGGTCATTAGGCCATAAAACCTTCCACACGACTTCTCCAACCATCTGCTGACTTTTACAATATTTGTCTCACAGCTTTTGTATCAGGATGAAGATCTGACCAATATTAGTACTACAGAGACAAATGTGCGGGTCGATCAGTGGTGTAAAGAGGAGATTCCTACAGGTAACCGTCCAGGTGAGTAGTAACCACTAACTACAGCAGAGATGAGTCACAGATTCTCCTCGGTCAGCGGCTGCAGATAGTTATGTAGATTTATAAGCTCTGGGATCTGTCAGATTTTCTGCTGTATATTCCCCCATTCAGCCGGAGTACAAACTAAATATGGCTGACAATGTGATCCGTTATAGGAGATAACACAGGATGGGCATTTATGATATGGATGGGGAATATATGTGTGAGTCTTTCCTCATCATCTGCTGTCAGTACGAATCGAGGAAAAGTGCCCAATTTTTGGAGTTCAGAACCAAAAGCTCCTGTTAAACTCTTATGACATAACTATGTGCTAACACAATAGAGAATGGAGACCTAGACCAAAGTTACTAGTTACTACTTTGAAAGTTACTGCTGTAAGTGTTAGGAATTCTGCTCAAAGGGGACTCAAAAAAACGATGTGATGCTTTAGTTGCTGTTTTTGCCTAAAGAACTTATATAATTTTGATGCAGAATTGGCCAAACTCTGTTGAAAATATATACTCTGGGTAACTGGAACTCGGTGATCTACCAAGAAAAGCAACCCGAGGCTGTTGGAGGACTCTGCAGCAAGTGCTTTTGCACAACCCTTTAATAGATCCCCCAGGACCCCATATTATTACTAGCAGCCACAGTTAGTTACTTCTAAGACCAGATTCAAATTTTTAGTTTTTGGTGATGTTTTTTGAAAATATTTTGTTCAACATCAGGAATAGAAAAAAAAAAATAAAGAACAAGTCTTTTATTTCAACAGAAGATGGCGTATGCTATTCTCGTTTTGGAGCTGAAGGCTTCGTTTGCATACTCTGGTATAGATACGGCACCAAATAATGGACAACATACTGTAGCATACTGCACTGTCTTGTCCAGGACATATCAGCGGGCATGCCTGAAGCCGGATGGACCACATTGTAGGCAGTTATAATGGCATGTGCTAGATGTGGCACTCTTGTGTTTTCTATTAGGCTTCTAGTATGGAGCTAAACAATGTAAGGCGGCAGCACTAGTGTGTGTATTAATCCGGCCTTACACTTGCTCCACCACCATGACTTCTTCATACATGACCATACTGCTCCCCTCAGTGATAAAGTACATGGAGCAGTCAGGAGAGTATGAGACGGACACCACCTAATAGCACTGACTCACAGGGACCTTTATGGTTCCCCACTGAGCATTTACTAAAAGAGTGGTGACAGGTACACTGATACATGACCCTGTGAAGATGGGGGGCTTCACCACAGAAGGGGGGAACTGCAAGAGAACAGCCTGGTGGCCGAACATCATGATCTGCTGGTCCTCGCTCTAAGCTCTACTGATAGACTGGGATCTGTTTTGCCATAGTTGTTTTCAGTGAGTTAATAGTTGAGTTTTGCCACCTGACTTGTAGTATTGAAATGTTTCTATACAAATATAATTATCTTTATATAGCGCATGAATATTCTACATCACTTTGTATCACTTGACATTTGAGGTACTGTATGGGCTTTCAATTTTTAAATTCACCTAATATCATGTATTTTGAAGTATCTGAGGAAAACCATGCAAACACACTAAGAACATACAAGCTCCCTGCAGTTGTTGTCCATAGTCAGATTTAAACCCTGGACCCCAGTGCTGCAAGGCAACAGAGTTAAGCATGAAGCTACCATGCTGTTTATTAATATGATTATAGCTTGTGAAATAGTAAAATCAATTTTATACTTGACAGATGATGGCACCTGGAGCTCAGAGAGACGTCTGCTATCTTCAGATTGTAAAGCAGAAGATTGTGGTATCACACAAGATACATATGAAGAACCTGCCATTATCCCAGATATCTCCTTAGCCCATCATTGCATAGAGCCATCATCTGATCCTCTTCTACAGTTCCCATCTTCTGATTCATCTCTGACTGATAAGCAGAAGAAAAGTCACAGAAGGGAAGAACATCAAAGAGCTCACACAGAAGAGAAGCCGTATTCATGTCCGGAATGTGGGAAATGTTATACAAGGAAATCACATCTTGTTACACATAAGAAAATTCACACAGGGGAGAAGCCATTTTCATGTTCGGAATGTGGGAAATGTTTTACAGAGAAATCACATCTTGTTACACATAGGCGGATTCACATAAGAGAGAAGCCATTTTCATGTTCAGAATGTGGAAAATGTTTTACAACGAAATCCTATCTTGTTACACATAAAAGGATTCATACAGGGGAGAAGCCTTTTTCATGTTCAGAATGTGGGGAATGTTTTACAACTAAATCAAATCTGGTTATCCATGAGAGAATTCACACAGGGGAGAATCCATTTTCATGTTCAGAATGTGGGAGATGTTTTACAATGAAATCAAATCTTGTTATACATGAGAGAATTCACACAGGGGAGAAGCCATTTTCATGTTCAGAATGTGGGAAATGTTTTACTCGGATTTCACATCTTGTTAAACATGAGAGAGTTCACACTGGAGAGAAGCCATTTTCATGTTCAGAATGTGGGAAATGTTTTGCAGATCAATCACATTTTATAGTACATAGGAAAATACACACCGGACAGAAGCCATTTTCATGTTCAGAATGTGGGAAATGTTTTACAATGAAATCATATCTTGTTAGACATAAGAGGATTCACACAGGGGAGAAGACATTTGCTTGTTCAGAAGGTGGGAAATATTTTACAGAGAAATCATGTCTTGTTACACATGAATCAGACGAAGAACCTGCCATCATCCCAAATATTCCCTCAGCCCTTCACTGAATGTATCCATTGATTTTGCAATAATTTTGCAGACCAGACATATCTTGCTTGTGTCAAATTTGTTATATACCAAAAGCAGCTGCTTTGGAAATGAACAGGTCACACTCAGGCTGGTGTAATCAGAATGATCTCTTTATTCTATTATACAACAACATTTATAGTCTTAATGAAAGGGTTTGCCTATCTTCCTAACCAATAAAACAAGCATGACGTTTGTAGAATGTTATAGAACACTAGTTCTGCTTTGTCATTTTGTTTTCCACCATAAGAGCACCTGCTATGTCATCTTAGTCTCTAATCAAGGGTGTTTCTTCTGGCCGTCTCATCTTGATAGACAAGCTGAAGCAGCTAAGCAAAACTACACCCTGTAGCTAAAAGCCTCTTAATATATTTCATCTTATTTTCTCAAAGCTACACGTATAATTTTCATCACAACAAGAAATTTAATTATATAAAGATGTAATTTGGCTCTGTTACGTAGATATATTCTCTAACATTCTCTGTCTTGTGACTGCTTCTGCTTTGTCTCATTATCCCATGCCAGCTTACTAATCTCCTCCCAAGCTGTCCCTCTTCTACGGGGTCAGATTGCCTTATTTAGCACTGGGAGAAGGGTGATTTCCCACCTCTCCCCCCATACATGTTAATACCCTGTATGGTACTACCATCGCAGGAACCCATGGCAACTGGTTAGGAAAAGAAGCGTGCAATTGTCACTATGAGACGAGCAAAACCAGAACACAATACTTTATAGAGGTGTATAGCTTTTTGTGTGTTCCATTAAGCGGCATTAATAAATCATTCTAAAACACATTTCCAAGCACAGTCCATCTTTGATCAGCTATTCTTAAGTGATTCATGCGGAATACACACTTTAGTAAGCGATCATCACTTGCGCCTTGTTTTATTCAGCTCCATAGAGTATGACATGCATTATGGTACTTCCTCCTTAAAAGATGAAAAAGGAGGGTTTTTTTCACTGTATGTAAGACAATTCCACAATGTTAAAAATGTTACATGATGTAATAGCCAGTCCAGCATTATCTTTGCCGAGGGTGACCATCCTGTAATAATGTTATACCAATGATGACCAGGATCGGTCTATATTTTTGTTTTTTATAGATATTCAATTTTTGTAAGTCATAAATGTTGCTCAGTTTCAATCAATGAGTAATTCGTCATTTTTAGGTGTTTTTCAAGGTGTTTTGAATGGATCAATCTGATATTAGTTAATGAGGTGTGAGACATTTGCAATACATCCGGTACCAGCATAGAGCTACTGCTCGCTCTGCATCAGGTAAGGAGTAGAGATGAGCGAGCATACTTGCTAAGGGCAATTACTCGATCGAGCATTGTTCTTAGCGAGTACCTGCCCGCTCAGAAGAAAAGATTTGGCTGCCGGCGGGGGAGAGCGGGGAGGAACGGAGGGGAGATCTCTCTCTCCCTCTCTCCCCCCCACTCCGCTCTGCTCACTGCCGCAACTCACCTCTCACCCGCGCCGGCAACCGAACCTTTTCTTCTGAGCGGGCAGGTACTCGCTAAGGACAATGCTCGATCGAGTAATTGTCCTTAGCGAGTATGCTCGCTCATCTCTAGTAAGGACGTATATGTTTCATCCAACCAGTGTAAAAGAGGTACATTCTTAAGACACCCAGAGAAGGGGAGGGTTAAATTGTCCATCTCTGTGGTGTTTACGTTATTTGTGTCCATACACACGCATTGTCTGGCCATAGGGCTAGGCTGGACCTTATTAAGACCATACACATCATGAGCTGTTTATATATTTGCATATAGCAAATGTTATCGCATACACTTTTGCAATAATTTCGAGCAAAGTTTAATTATTTACCAAGCATCATCTGTCTGGTCATCAGTTGGGGAAGCCCCAGTGAAGATATACAGAGCCTCCAACTCAATTGGGGCTCCCCAGCTTATTTTACACTCAAAGCAAGTGCTTATGTATCAATGCTGATGTGTTGTTTACTGAAGCCATCACTCCTGTTAGTGGCCAACCAGTTGGGAGGGAGTCAAGATCTCAAGACTTAAGCCTCCGACAAGAATGGCTCTCTGCCCGGATCCTTTTGAGGTCCCAGAGAATCAACAACAAACTACCTAAAAAGCATAGTTTAGAGGAAGCATAGGCATAGCTGAAAATATACAAAATTGAGGCTACGAAGCCATCTTCACCACTATTATCACAATCCACCCATAATTAAAGGGGTGGTCTCGCGAAACCAAGTGGGGTTATACACTTCCGTATGGCCATATTAATGCACTTTGTAATGTACATCGTGCATTAAATATGAGCCATACAGAAGT